>NW_027185759.1:3164632-3193571 GCF_028583685.1 Petaurus breviceps papuanus | reverse complement strand
TCTCTCTCTCAGTCTCTCTCTCTCAGTCTCTCTCTCTCTGTCTCTCTCTGTCTCTGTCTCTCTCTCTCAGTCTCTCTCTCTCTGTCTCTATCTCTCTGTCTCTTTCTGTCTCTGTCTCTGTCTCTGTCTCTGTCTCTCTCTCTCTCCTAGTCCTTCTCCTATCTATCAGGTCTCTCCTTTTCAGGCTCCTTTACTGGATCCAAATCCTAGTCATACCATGACATTTACCATGGGTGTCCCACTGTGTTCTATTCTGGGTTCTCTTTTCTTCTCCCTCATACTATTTCATTATATCATCAGCTCGCATGGATTTGACTATCTCTATACTAATGATTCTCAGCTAGGTGGCACAGTGGATAGAGTGTGGGGTCTAGGTTCAGGAAGACCTGAATTCAAAGCCTTCCTCAGATACTTACTAGCTGCATGACCCTGTGAAAGTCACTTAACTTCTATTTGTCTCAGTTTCCTCATTTGTAAAATGGGGATGGGGGCTCACCACTCAGAGTTGTGAGTTCAAAAGGGGATAATATTCATAAAGCACTTAGTACAGTGCCTGGCAGAGTGTGCACTATGGGAATGTTAGCTGCTGCTCTACTAAAACCAATACTCCTGCTCCTTCCTCCCCAACCTGACCTCTCTGTTGACCTCCAGGCTCACACCTCCAACTGCCTTTTAGACATCTTGCCTTGGATGGCCAGTAGACACCTTCAGTCTTCAAACACGCAGTCTCTTTCCCCCTAAACTCTCCCCTCTTCCACACTTGCCCATTATCATCAAGGGTACCACCCTCCTCCCTGTCTTCCAGACTCTCTGCATAAGAGCCATCCTAGCCGACTCACTCTTTCTCATCCCTCAGATACAGTCTATTGCCAAGGTCAAGACCTGTTGATTTCACCTGCAGCATGTCTCCAATAGCCCCCTTCTCCCATCTGATCTGGTGCAGGCCCTTATCGCTTCCCCCCTGGATTGTTGCAATAGCCACCGGGGGTGTCTGCCTGCCTCAGTCTCTCCCCACTCCCACCTATCCTTCATTCAGACACTAACCTGGTTTTCCTAAAGCATAGGTCTTATTATGTCATCTTAAACTCCAGGGTCTCCTGCTAGCTCCAGGACACTGGCCTCCTTTCTATTCCATGAACAAGAACCTCTAGCTCTCACCAACACCTCTGGCTGCTCCCTGGACGCTTCTCCTCATCTTTGGCTCTCAGCTTTACTGGCTTCCTTCAAGTCCCAGCAAACCACCCCCTTCTATACTCCCTCCTTATTCTAATTGTACATATTTGCTTAATTTTTCTCCTTCTTTAGATTGTAAACTCCTTGCAGGCAGGACTATCTTTGCCTTTCTTTGTACCCTTAGCTCTCACTGTAGACTCTGGCACACACTAGACATTAAATAAATCTTGTTGACTGGGTAACTGAAAACTCTGCACCAGCTGTGCCTGGTGGCTGGTGCTCAGGGTTTGCCTTCTGCCTCCTCAGGAAATGGATACAAAGTCTTCAGCCGACTGTGGCAGCACACCGTGTCCAGTATCGCCCTGGACGGGTTCTTAACCTTGAGGGGCCTCGATTTGCCTGCGTCGATTCTGCACCTATCGCTGATACTTCGACTGGCCCAGCTTCAGGATGTCCCTTGGTTATCACACTCCCAGCTCCTCAGTCTGCCTCTGACACCCACCGGAGCAACCCCCAGTGTGACATGGGTTACCAACCTAGGTTACTATATTATGTTACTGTGTTCTGTTGTGTTAGCAACCTATGTTAGTCAGTGATTGTGGTCCAAAGCCAAGTTCAGAGGTAGGAACTGGATGGGGAAAGGGAAAGAAAAGTGATGAATGACACATTTCCTCTCAAGGAACTAATTTGAGGAGAGACAGAGACAGACAAAGGGAAACAGGGAGAGACAGAGAGAGACAGAGAGAAAGAGACAGAGAGAGAAAAATGAGAAGTAGGTACTCCGGCAAAGCAACAGAAGGGAGGTCAAAATAATTGAGGAAAATGTCTGTGTGCAAGTGTTTTGGGAGTGTTGGGAGCAGGGCAGTCAGTATGGGGTGGGGTGACTCTGAATCTCTTCCATCAGATCACTGAGGAGACTGATGTCTCAAATGTCACGAATTCCAAAGTGGGGCATAGAAGGGTTAAACCATAGCGGAGGCCACCTACCCTCCTCCTTGGTGTGTATTGTGGTCTGGATCTTGTTGTGGTCCTCCACGAGGTTGTGCAGATTGACCGATTGCTGTGGGGTTCAAAAGCCGAAAGGTGAATCCTAGAAGAGCAGACTCCTGACAGTGCCTGCTCCTCCTCCCCTTGTGATGCAAAGCCAGCGTCTGCTGAGGGATCAAAGATCCAGCTGCCTCCTAATGCTCTGTGTCTTCCCATCCCCAGCACCACCGAAGCACCCCCTCCCCAATCTGCATCCTCCTCCGCCATCCTGCTCACTTGTGCCCTCGGGAATCTCTGCTCTACTGGGGCCAAATGCCTTCCTTCTGTACTTTTTTAAGCAATTGGGGTTAAGTAACTTGCTCAAGGTTACATGGCCAGTTATTTCTGGGTGTGGTGCTAAGTATCTGAGCCCGGATTCAATCCCAGGTCATCCCGACTCTGGGGCCAGTGCTCTTACTCGCTGAGCCACCTGGCCGCCCCCCCTGTATTTCTTCACTGCACACAACTTTCATCTTCTGCCTTTTAGTACCTCATGGCACCTTGACACACCCTAACCCAGGATTCCTCCCATTGTCTGTCTCCTTGTTCCTGTTCACACTGTGGTTGGGAGTCACATAACCGCACCACCTGCATTCCTACAAGTTCATGCTGCCTAATCTCTACCAAGTCTCCACCGCTATCTGGAGAGCCTTTTGGTCTTCATAAATTGACTTCACACTCTCCACAGCAGTGATTTCAGATCTTCTCTTCTCAAGACCCTCATACCATGCCCAATTCCTTCCCTCTTGGCAGAGGACTTCTTCAATTTTCTTTTTTTTTTTTAAGCAATTGGGATGAAGTAACTTGCTCAAGGTTACACTTGCTCAAGGTTACATATTTTGTGTGGGTGCCAAGTATCTGAAGCCAGAACCGATCCTGGGTCTGCAGCCCTCTTACTCACTGCACCACCTGGCCGCCCCTCATCTTCTATTTTCTAGCTTCCTTTGGAAGTTCCATCTTCTCCCAGACAGCTCCCATCAAACCCCCATCCAAACCTCTCATCACAACACTCTGGCTCTCTTCCTTTGCTCCAGCTTCTGACAGAGACATGATCCTTCTCCTTCTTCTTTACAAGACTGACCCCTTCCTGGGCTTCTGGACCCCATCTACCTGTTGACTTTCCCCGCAATAGGCAAGTATTTCTTTGGGTTCCCTCTCATCTTCCCTGAGAGCTCCCCCTTCACATTCCCTCCTTTCCTCTTGTCTGGTTCCTTTTTGGTGCCTACAAACATGTTGGTCTCCCACAATCAAATAAAAAAGAGGAGAAAAGACAAAATGTGAAAACATTCAGGCTACCCTTCCCTTCTCTTCAGCCCTCATGCTGTCTCTCTTCTCCCTCTCACGATGTTCACAATGCACACTTCCTCTATTAGATCATAAGCTCCTTGAGGGCAGGCATGTAATAGGTACCTAATGAGTTCTCATTGGGTGATTGGCTGATCTCTTTCCTTGCCCCTACCCCAACCTTTCTCTGGCTCCTAGTTCCACCATGCCCCAGCTCTCTGGTCATCTCAAACTCCAAATGTCCAAAGCATGACTCATTCTATTTTACCCAAATTCTCTCCTCCTCTGCATATGCCTTTTCTGTTGAAGCCTCCATCATCTTCACCATCACATGGGCTTCTAGAGTCGTTCTTTACTGCTCTCTCTTTCTCACTCTCCTCCCCCCACTTCCAGTCAGTCCCCATCTCTTCATCCTCAACATCCCCCACGTATATCCCTTTCTGTCCACTAGAAAAGCCATCAATGTCCTGCTTCCTCTATGGCATTTCTGCCACATTATAGGTGAAAAAAGGGTTGGGGGTGGGGAAAGAGTCCTGGGTGCTAAATTCTTCTGGTAGTCTTGTTTCTATGGGAAATGCATCCTAGGAGTTAAATGGAGTTTGAAACAAATGCATGGGTAAGAGCCTTCATTCTCCTACCTCCTCTTGCCTGGATTATTTCAATAACTTCCTCATTGGGTTCCCAGCTTCCCAATTCATTCTCTGCCCAACTGGCAAATTAATATTCTAAGGCACAGACACTCCCCCTCCAAAAAACTGGTGTGGCTCTTGGTTATCTCAAACTTCTCAGTCTGGCATTTAACATTCTCCCCAATCTGGCTCCCACTGTCATTCCAGACTGATTCTGTCTGATATCTCTTCACATACTTTGTGTGAGCTGCCCAGACTGGACCTGCTGGCTCCCCATTTTACTCCTTTTCCAAGCCTGTCTCTCTCTCTCTCTCCCCAGTGCCTGAATTGGTTAGGCCCCTCACTTCCACCTCTGGGAAATCCTGGCTTCCTCCAAGACTTGGCTAGTGGGGGAGGCATGTCTTACAGGACACTTCCTAATGCTGCTGAGTGATGCTGCCCCTGTTCTCCTGAAATTACTTCATATTGATTTTTTTCTAGTCACTCAGGAGATGACCCAGGAAGCTCCTCGAAGCCAGAAATAGGTCCATTGTAGTGTGGTGTGTGTGTGTGTGTGTGTGTGTGTGTGTGTGTGTGTGTGATGTGTGGGGTGTGTGTGGTGTGTGGTATGTGTGTGTGTGTGTGGTGTGTGTGGTGTGTAGTATGTGTGTGTAGTGTGTGTGGTGTGTGTATGTGGTGTGTGTGTGTGTGTGTGGTACCAAGAACAAGCCCAGCACCTGTATACAGTAAGTGCTCACTAAATAGCTGTTGAATCAAGCATCCCAGAGTAGGCTCCAAACCAGCAGCCAAGGCCAGCAGGCCATAGAACTGTCCTACAGCTGAATTCAGTTCCTCTCAGTGAATTCATGCCCCAGTGCTCACTGTGGACATATTCCAAGAGACTGGTCCCGGGGAGATGCTGTATTGGCCCTAAATTTAGAACTCTGGTTCTGTTTAATCTGAGCCCAAGACAGGTAGAACCCCCTTAGAAATGCACTCCTAACCAGTCCACTTGACTCCTGAGATGCCTTCTCCATAGAAACAAGGCTACAAGAAGAATTCAGCACCCAGGACTGTCTCCCTCCTCCCCCCCCCCCATTCACCTATAATGGAGCAGAAATACATTAGATTAGTTGTTAGAAATGTTGTCATTATAATAATAAGGCCTCCTATCTACTTAGTGTTTGTGAGTCAACAATGCCCTTTCTTCTCCAGAGCACTGAGAGATTGAGGGGGAAAGGCAGTTTTTAAGGAGGCCATAGCGTGTGTCTGGGGCAGGGGCTCTGTTGGTGGAGGGAGGAAACTGGGAAGTTAGGAAGGTGACAAAGAGAGGCCAGCCCGGAGGGTGCACAGAGAAGAGCAGAGCCCAAACCATGTCAGGCCTGTGCAGGTGGGGAGTCTGCTTCTTTGGATCTGGCTTTGGGGACGAGGAAGGCCGGGTCAGCTCTGTCTGAGCTTGGCTTTGGCTACCTGCGTGTGATATACAGATCACCGGTAAGTCAGGTGCCAGCAGGCCTGGTGAGCTGCGCAGAGACACCGCTCCTGCCAAGCAATCATCACCCATCCGTCAAGTCTGGTGACTGAGTTTGTCTCCTCTGTGAGAGTGTGTTCAATCTAATTCAAGTCAACAAATATTTGTGTCTCAGCCTTGGAGTCACAAAGGTAGAATTTCAGGAAATGCTGTTCAATTTGCTGTTATATTACCATGGTAAAGGGATGAAATTCTAGTTGCCAAGCTCACCAACTGATTTCTGGATGAATATTTAATCATTCTTTTTAATGTTGCCTCCTTCTCTGGAGGAGTGAGAGACCCGGAGGTCACAGAGGGGAATGCCAGCAAAGTAACATAATTTAAAAGCACAGTCCTAAGGAAAATTTAAGTATCCATATTGGAATTTCTCTTGTTCTGGGACGCTTTGGAATGGCATTTAACAAAGGGTTTGCAAATCATGAAAAAGAAAACCTTTGGTTGGCCTGTACTTCTCCCCCTCAATGCCCCCTCCCCATTATGTAAGCTGTACAGAGGCAGGGAATGCCTGGCTGCTTTGAGATTGTCTCTGCAGCACTTAACACGGTGCTGGCAAATGTCAAGCTCTGATTTATGCTTCGTCTGTCTCTATCTTTACAATTCTCTGTCTACTCTACCATCTGTAATGACAAAGGAAAAGTGAGACAAATAAGCATCAGGGTGTTAAACTGATGCCGAGGCTGGGGAAGAGCCCCCAGTCTGGAGCATCAGACAACTGGGGCCATCCTGCGAGCCCACTGTTCTGCTGGCCACGTGGCAGAGGGGAGGCCACCCCCCCCCAGGCAATGTCTTCCCACTTCTTTTCTTGCTACATTTTTGAAGCAAAGATTCCTTTGTAAAACTTGATCAATGTTATTGAGTGAAACGAAGCTGGGGCATTATTTGACAGAGGCTAACAGTAGGAAGAACACCCTGGATTGACGACTCAAATGAAAAGCAGGAGAGAAAGTCTTGCCCAATCTCTCAGGGAGCCTCTAGAATTCTGATGGGGGAAACAGAGCCAGCTCTCTTTGGAAGAATGAAGAGAGTACTCATTGGAGACAGACAGACAGAAAGGAGAGAGAAGAGAGGAGAGAGAGACAGAGACAGACAGACAGAGAGAGAGAGACAGAGAAAGACAGAGAGAGATAGAGAGACTGAGAGAGAGAATCAGTTTAAAGGAGCTTACATTTTAATGGAGGAGATAACACGCGGAATGAGTGGTGACTAAGGAGGACTTTTTTGCTTTGGAAAGTTACAGGGGTAGTGAGTGGAGCCAGGGGAAGGAGATGACCACACCCTTTCCCAGAGCAACACCAGTCTTAATGGGATTTTTATGGTTCTAGGCTTGGGGGTTAGGTGATATGCATGTGCGAAAATATTCTCTAGAAGGAAGCAGGGGTATGATAAAGAGGCGCCTTACATAATTCAAGTATCTCAGAGTCTTAAGGCAAACAGGACTCTGCAAACAAATAAGGTCCCTCCCTCTCCATTAGACCCAATGCTTACTCTTATCCAGTCTCTGCCTTCCATGAGCAGGAAGCCCTGGTCCCACCTTGGGAAAGCTCAGATTGTTGGGAAGATTTTCCTGCCTGCACTTTCCCCATTCCACCTTCCCAGGATCCCATCTAGTTCTGTCTGCTTGGTCCAAACAGTTCAAGCCTCTTCAGACACTTGCAGACTGCTACACAGGCTTCTTGGACTTGGCTTCCTGCTAGGCAGAAGCAGAGCCCAGGAATGAGAGGGGAGAGATCTCCCAAGGAGTCAGAGGCCTTACCTGCCGGAGATCATAGACACTTAGGATGATGGAGATGATGGTCAGAATGATAATGGCTATGGAGTATTCGATATAACCTTGAGACAGCCACAGAGTAAGGGTAAATGCTTGGAACACATAAAATGGATTCAAAACCTGCCAGGGGAAAAACATTGTTAGGCCTTGAAAGTCTCCCGCTTGGGCCCAAGGGGTCAAGAAGAGAGTGGGGTCATCTTCTTTCATTAGAAAGTCTGAGCCTCTTAGTGTTGGGAGATGCCCACACTTCGATGCCCAGGGGTTGGCTTTTGTTTTTCTCAGTGCTCTGGATAAATGGATGAGGATAGACCCAGTGATTCTCAGGGTGCCTTGGGACTCAGGTCAGTCTCTAGCTCTTCCATGAATGGCAGGACATCCTGACACAGGGAGGCCTAAGGCTTGCCTCCAGCATAACTCAATCCTCTGCCCTTTGCTAAGAGTCCCTCCACATATGTATTCCACTGATTTTTGACATAATCTATTTTTGTTGTTCAGTTGTTTTTAGGCTGTCTGACTTTGTGATCTCTTTGGGGGTTTTCTTGGGCAAAGATACTAGAGTGGTTTGCCTTGCCCTTCTCTACCTCATTTTACAGATGAGGAAACTGAGGCAAACAGGGTGAAGTGACTTGCCCAGGGTCTCACAGCTAGGAAGTGTCTGAAGCCAGATTTGAACTCAGGAAGATGAGCCTTCCTGATTCCAGGCCTGGCACCCTCAGCTGCCCCGGACATGATCTGAGCTCTCCTCAATTTGCCGTTTGTGGTCTCAAGGAACTTGGATAACTCCCAACTGGCCAAAGCTTAAAGACCTCTGGAGACTGAAGACCACGGTAGAAGAGGAGCCTCCTTGAGTTCACGATGCTAGACGTTGGCAATGCTGCCTCAACTAGCCCCTTGGCTCAAGGCCATCTCGTCCTTATGTGCTCTCTGCTCCCAAGGGCAGAGTTGATGAAACTTTTCTGTTCCATTTTGGTTCTGAAATGAGTCGACATCTGCATCCTTCGCTAATGAGAGCTGCTCCCCGTCAGTCATGAGCGGGCGTTCATGGAAGGTTCTCCAGGAAGGGAAGTGTAAAGCTCTCAATCTCTTCCTTTCTTCTCATTTATTTTTATCACTTCTGTTCCATAAACGATCTCATTGTCTCTGCTCTAACCTGCTTTACTCACAAATGACAGTAATTCTGTTTCCTCAGAGCAAAGTGTTTTTATGGTGAATTCTGCGAGGATGCTGATGCTACTTTGTGTTCAGGAATACTCACCAGCATATAGGGGAAAAATCTTCAGAAGGAAAGCAACATGATATGTTAGTATTATGCTTTGCACTCAGTGCTCAAGACTCTTTACCTCACTTGCCTTCTGAAGTCGAATGTGCAGAAAGAAGGGTTAGATTTTGTTCACTGCAGGGGACAGTGCAAGAACACTGGGTATCGGGCCAGAGGACCTGGGTTCAAATCCTGGCTATTTCATGTGACCCTGGGCACATTATTTAACTTGGGCAGCTACCTCATCCATGAAATAAGATATTTTTACTAGCTATTCTCTGAGATCCTTCCCCTGTCCAGCTCTATAATCTTAGGAACTTACAGACTAGTTCCCAGAAAGTTAATGCAGATTGCCAAGGAACCCTACTTGGACCCTGGACCTGAACTTTGCAATCCAAAATGACCCTTCAAGGAAAAGTTCTCAATGCAGCCCCTTTGAAATTACAATGGCATTTAGTACATAAGACAGCTCACTACCAGCTTTGACTCGAAGAGTTTGAAATAGGGAGGGAAACTGATTTTAAAACTGGGGCTGGGGGCAGATTACCTGTTTAACAAGTAGCTTCCAAACAGGCTGAATCTCAACTTCGATGGCATTCGGGCCACAAATGAACCTCCTGGAAGACATTTTGGTTTTGTTGTTTCCTTAAATGATCATAAAAATCCCTCCTCCCCATACATGAATTTGCACCTGGATAATTCAGACTGTATTTTCTCTGCAAAGTTATTTCATTTAAAATATGTATTATACAAACGTGTACTGATTCTCCCATCTTAAGGTGTTTCCCCATAGTAACACTACTCCAATTTATTTCCCATCCTGGTCATGAATTATCCACCCCAGGTACCCAAAGGCCATGAATGTGGATCAAAAGTTTTGGTAGAGGGGAAGCTAGGTGGTGCAGCAAGTAAAGCACAGGCCCTGGAGTCAGGAGGACCCGAGTTGGGTTCCGGCCTCAGACACTTAATACCCCCCCACACACACACACACACACACAAAAAAAACTAGCTGTGTGACCTTGGGCAAGTTACTTAACCCCAATTACCCTCCAAACGGCAAAAAAAAAAAAAAAAGGTTTTGGTAGGTTGTCCAAAGTGGAAAGGCTTCAGGTGTGGTTCCCAAAACACACTGAGACTACTGTGATAAGACCAAGGATAAGACTAAGTATGGCAACGTAAATGAACAGTAGATTAGACAACAGTGATGAATTCATAGGCCATGTCAACCCAAGAGGCTAAAAAAAATGGTACCCTGTCCTGTGGGCAGGGGCTCAGGTTTCTGCAGTGGCTGGGCTAGAAAATGGGAAATGAGCAGACTAAGAATGAATCCCATTGTTTTTGGATGATTTATGAACATTAAATGTTAGCATTTATATGAGAGATTTTTGTGAAATGAGCAGTGCATTGCTAAACTTTTTTTAAATGTATTTATTTATTTTTAGTTTTCAACATTAATTTCCACAAGATTTTGAGTTGCAAATTTTTTCTCCCCATCTTTCCCCTACCCCACCCAAAAATAGAGAGCCTACTGAATACTCCTTCCCCCAATATGATCTCTCTTATATCCTCCCTCATCCCCCCCAACTTTCTAGTAGGGCAAGATGGATTTCTATACCCCAGTGCCTGTGTATCTTATTCCCCAGCTGCATGAAACAAACTTTTTTTTAACATTTTTTTTAAACTTTGATTCCCAGATTCTTTCCCTTCTTCCCTCCTCTCCCACCCCCACTGGGAAGATAAGCAATTCAATATAGGTTGTACATGTGTAGTTAAGCAAAACATTTCCATAATAGTTATATTGTGAAAGACTAACTATAATTCATCCTATCCCACCCCCACTTATTCTATTTTCTCCTTTGACCTTGTCCCTTTTCAAAAGTGTTTGCTTCTCACTACCCTCTCCCCCAGTCTGCCCTCCCTTCTATCATCCCCCCTCTCATCCCCTCCCCCCTACTTTCCTGTAGGGTAAGACACCCAGTTGAGTGTGTATGTTATTCCCTCCTTAAGGCAAATTCAGTGAGAGTAAGGTTGACCCATTCTCTGTCACCTTCCTGCTCTTACCCTCCATTGTAACAGTTTTCTCTTGCCTCCTTTATATGAGATAATTTACCCTAATCTGTCTCACCCTTTCTCCTTCTCCCAATATATTCCTTTCACCTGTTAATTGGGTTTTTTAAACATAATCCCTTCATATTCAACTCATCCTGTGCCCTCTGTCTATGTCTACATGGACATGCATATGCACATATTCACACATATATTTATACACACATACACCCACCTATGCATACATACATACGTATGTATACATATATATAATATATATTCCCTTCAACTGTCCTCATACTGAGAAAAGTCTCATGAGTTACAATGATCATTTTCCCATGTAGAAATGTAAATAGTTCAACCTTACTAAGTTCCTTATGGTTTCTTTTTCCTGTTTACCTTCTCTTGCTTCTTATATTTGAAAGTCAAACTTTCTTTTCAGCTCTGGCTTTTTCATCAAGAATGCTTGAAAATCCTCTATTCCAGTGAATAGCCATATTTTTCCCTGAAGCAATAATGAGTATAAACTCAGCTTTGCTGGGTAGGTGATTCTTGGTTTTAGTCCTAGCTCCTTTGAACTCCAGAATATCATATTCCAAGACCTTTGAGCCCTTACTGTAGAAGCTGCTAGGTCTTGTGTAATCCTGATTGTGTTTCCACAATACTCAAATTGCTTCTTCCTGACTGCTTGCAGTATTTTTAACTTGACCTGGGAACTCTGGAATTTTGCTATAATATTCCTAGGAGTTTTCTTTTGGGGATCTTTTTTCAAGAGGTGATCAGTGAATTCTTTCAATTTCTATTTTGCCCTCTAGTTATAGGATATTAGGGCAATTTTGCTTGATAATTACTGGAAAGATGGTGTCTAGGCTTTTTTTTTTATCATGGCTTTCAAGTAGTCCAATAATTTTTAAATTATCTCTCCTGGATCTTTTTTCCAGGTCAGTGTTTTTTCCAATGAAATATTTCACATTGCCTTTTATTTTTTCATTTGTTTGGATCTGTTTTATAGTATCTTGATTTCTCATAAAGTCATCAGTTTCCATTTGCTCCAATCTAATTTTGAAGGAATTATTCTCTTCAGTAAGTTTTTAAAATTCCTTTTCCACCTTTCAAATTTGGCTTTTTAAGGCATTCTTCTCCTCATTGGCTTTTTGGGCCTCTTTTGCCCTTTGGGTTAGTCTATTTTTAAGGTGGTATTTTCTTCAATATTTTGGGGGGTCTCCTTTAGCAGGCTGTTGACCTGCTTTTCATGATTTTCTTGCATCATTTTCATTTCTCTTCCTAATTTTTCTTCCACTTCTCTTACTTGATTTTCAAAATCCTTCTTGAGCTCCTTCATGGCCTGTAACCAATTCATATTTTTCTTGGAGGCTTTTGATGCAGGTGTTCTGACTTTGTTGTCTTCCTCCCATTTCATGCTTTGATCTTTTTTGTCCAAAAAAAAAAAAGGATTCTGTGTTCTGTTTGTGCTTCCCCTGTTTGCTCATATTGCCAGGCAATTACTTGATTTTTGAGCTCTTTGCCATGGTAGAACTCTGCTTCCAGATTGCAGAGAGCTATGTCCCAAATTGCTAGGGTTTTCACAGCTGCCAGAGATATTAGGAGGGCACCCTCTCTGAAGCCCCTACAAGCTCTGGCACGCTGGCCACAGTCCCTAGGACCACCACCCAAGACCATGTTCCAGATCCAAGCAGGTTAAAGCAAGAGTAATTACCCTTTGAGTGGTTGCTTGGTCCCCCTACAATCCACAGGCCAGGAGCTCTGGAGGCACCTATGCGGTTGCCACTGTGCCTTGCTTCACGTCTTGGGGGCAGGGGCCAGACCAGGCTCTTCCTTCAACCTTCCAACAGAGTTCCCAAGTTCCCAACTGACCTTTTACATTCTCTTCAGCATTTAGGGGTTGAGAATTCAGGAAACCACCACAGCTGCTGGTGATCCACTCCCCTGAAGTCTGATCTGGCCACAGCTGGTCAGGGCCACCCTGGGGCCAGAACTTTGGCTCACACAGGACTGCTCTCAACTTCCAGTGCACTGTGATAGATCCTCCTTGTTGGCCTGCCAGGCTGCCTTCAGTGGGAGATTTGTTTCTCTCTGTCACTTTGTGGGTTCTGTACCTTTAAAATTTGTTTATAGTCATTTATTTTACATGTATTGGAGGTGGTAGAAGCTGCAGTCATGCAGAGATCCTGTTTTTATTCCACCATCTTGGCTCTGCCCCTTTTCCTTGGTAAACTTTTTTTCTTTGCTTTTTGGAGGGCAATTGAGGTTAAGTGACTTGCCCAAAGTCACATGGCTAGTAAGTGTATCAAATGTCTGAGGCCCAGGTCCTCCTGACTCCAGGGCCGGTGCTCTATTCACTGTACCACCTAGCTGCCCCTCCCAGTAAACTCTTAAAGAAGCAGACCTCCACCAATAGTAGACTTCAATCAGTGTATATAAAAATACCTTCTTCAATAAGAGAACCCAGAAGTCCTGACCTTGTCAAGCATAAAATCATATTAGAAAAATGAAGTTGACTATATTTTAACAGACAGGAAAGTATTGGTTCCAGATACAGGGTCATTTCCAAATGAGTTATCTGTATGTGGCTAGACTATTGATAACAAAGAGCAAAAGTCACTATCAACAACAAATTAGAAACTGTGACTAAATGAGAAGAAGACAGTGTGGAATTTCACTGACTTCAATGTGACAGCCAAACAATCCATCTGGGAGGGGATGAGAGGAGAGAAAGAGAGGGAGAGGGAGAGAGGGGAGGGGAATAAAAATAATGATGACCTTGAAAGACATACTTTATCTTAAAAAGAAACCTTATGAAGATAATTCTTAAGTGATTTTGGTTTTTCTTCAAAAAGAAATGAATGGTGGGACTATGTTTCCAGAACTGATAAGAAATCATCCATGGGAATCATGGCTAAAGATTGCTTTGGCTGTGATCTTGCTCACAGCAGATATGTATTTTTCAAAATATGAATGTCTATGTTTTATTGCATTATTACTCTAACCCCAATTCAAACTCATCATCTTCAGAACTTGTATCATCCCTCTCCTTGTCTCCCCAAGCATGAACTTCCTTCCAACACCCCTTCCTTGCCCTCACTCAGGCTGCAATCAGTGGGCTTATCTTTTAGTCCAACCTCTCCTTCACTCCCCGTATCTGAATCAATGGCCGGGCTTGATGACTCTATCTCCTTATCAACTCTCCCATCTTCCACCTCCTCTCCCTCTACGTGTCATTACCCTCGCCCATGCCTTCATCACATTTTCCCTCATTGACGACTGCACTAAGCTTCCTGTTGGCCCCCCCGTATCCAACCTCCATTCTTTCCAATGCATTTTCCTTACAGCTTTTAAAAGAACACGGTCCCAGTCTACCTCTCTAGGTTTATCAAATGCATACCCTTTCAGAATTTCAATGCATACTCTTTTCTCCCTTTGTCTTCTCAGCTTTACCATATAGCATTCTCCATTCACACATGTGAGATTGTTGTCAAAATGAACATTTCCCATTTTCTGAATTTATGCAATCCATTTCCCCTACCAAGAATTCAAGGTAACCCCTTTGGCTCTGACCTGCTGAGTGGCATCAGACAAATCATTAATGGATGAGATGAGCCAGGCAAGGATTGAGGGAAAAGGAAGGAAAGAAGCATTTATTATGCACCTACTATGTACTGTGCATTGTGCTAAGTATTTTACAAAAATGACCTCATTTGATCCTCAAAACAACCCTGAGAGGAAGGTGCTGTTGTTATCCCCATTTATAGATGGGGGAATTGAGACCAAAAAAAGAGTTTAAATGATTTTTGCATAAGGTTAGTAAGTATCCAAGCCGGTCCTCCTGATGCTCTAGCCACTGCACCAAGCGGCCTTGTTGATGTAGATGGCCATCGAGGGCCCTTCCTACTCTCAAATTCTACGGCTCCAAAGTCAACTGTCTTCTCTATGGATCAGTTTCTCCATATGTAGGCCTCAGTCATCTCTACAATTCCCTGAAGATTCTGAGCGTGATCAAGGTGATTATGGGAAGAGATCCATGTGCTCCATGGGAAGAAGATGCCTAGAAGACTGTCCTGAGAGATTCAATTCTCAAGAGAGAGACAGGGTCTTTCCAGACAAATGCCAGGGCACTCTACACCTTAGTGCATCTCTTGCTTGACAAACATGGGGAGGGGGCGTCACTTCTCACTTCCTGCTATTGTTGAGCAGAGAGAGAATAAGGCAGAAGAATGAAAGGCTGGCCAAGCCCCAAGGAGGACCAGTCTCGTTCCCACTTTCTAGAGGAAGGGTGATTCTTTAGGAAGCCCCACCCCTACCTGATCTCTTGTTCTTCCTTCCCCAGGCCAGATCCAAAGGTGTGATGGATGTCGGAACAGGAGTAACTGTCTTCCAGAAGCCTGTGGTGTCAATTAGAAGATGACTGAGCCACTGGTGGGACCATGCTCCCATGGCCTCTGTGCCTATAATGGGACCACCACCCCCACCCCCCCAGATCTGGCTTCTGTAAACTGCAGACAGACTTACCCGACTTTCTGGAATCGCTCCTCCACGTTGTCCCAGACGTACCTGATTTTCTGCACTTGGATACATCGCACCTATAAAAGCCAAAGTGAGAACTCAGCGGCACCACTCAAACCATCCCCTGCCCTCCAGTGGAAAGATCCCTGGGCTTCCTATCAAGGGACAAAGGCTCGAGTCCCAGCTCTAACCCCAGTATCAGAGTGACCTAAGGCCAGCCTGTTCCCTCTTGGGCTGCAGTTTCCTTATCTGTTAAATGAGAAAGAGATCCAGGATGAACCAGACAGGGTCCCTTCCACCTCTCCCATTCTCACCCTGTGCACCCTGTGTCCCACTTTTATCTTCTGTTGATGGTTTACAAACCTTACATTGTTCTCGTAGCAGTAGATGAAGCCGAGTCTCCCAAAGGTTATTGTCCAAAGCCCTACAGCTAGGCCCACAACCAGGCCTCAAAGTCTGTCTTCTGACTCTGTCCAGGGCACTAAGCACTCCTCTGTCCTGCCTGTGCCTCCCCAGAGGCGCCACCCTCCCCCACACTCCCACCTCACTCTTAAATAACTTACTTTCAGCTCTGGCTTCAGCACAGCTCTATTGATGACCGAATGCCGGTCAGCGACGATGTCTCCTGATTTGGGGTTTATGGGGTTCTTCAGTATGGACAAGTACAGGCAAATCACTTTCTTCCTTGTGTATTTCTGAAATTCATCCTAGGAAAAGACAGCCCAGCTCAGCCAATTCCCCGACATTCCTCGGGGGACATGGTAGGTGAGTGAAGGCGGCCAAGCCATCCGACCTTACTGCGTGCCTACTGTGCGCAAGGCTCCACGCGCCAGACCCAGGAAGCCAGGACCAAGGCTGAACAGTTTCTGTCCTTAAATGTTCTAAAAAGCCAGATTTTAAATACTAGTTGCCATTCCAATAATAGTGTGATGCAATTAGCATTCATTAAAGACCTTCAAAGACAAAAACGAGACAGTCTCTGACCTCCAGGCATTTGCCTTTTACTCTTTAGAGCCAGACTCAGAACAAGCTCACTGAGAAGCAGTCAGATGATGGGAACTTATTCTCTCCATTTTATCGATGAAGAGACTGAGGATCAGAGAAGGCTGAATGACTTGCAGGAGGTTGCAAAGTAATCGGTTTGGTGAAAGAAAAACCAAATAAATAGAAGAAAACCCCAAAGTCTGGGCCTTGGAACCCAGCAATCCTTAGGCTAGAAGCCCCTCCTCTAATGCTGCTTGGTCCTGTGATGCTGGACTAGTAAACCCCTTAAGCTTCTTAGAGACTCAATGTTCTCATCTGTAAAATAGTGCGCATCAGTGCAGCAGCTCGAGTCCTAGCGGGCTGCCAGAGGCCCACAGAGGATCAGTGATTTTTTCCATAGTCACACAGCTAGGAAAAATCTAAATACAGTTTTTCCTAAAGAATGTAAGCTCCTTGGGGACAGGAATTGTTTCGGTTTTGCCTTTGGTTCCTAGCACCCAGCACAGCACAGGGTCATAGTAGCTGCTGAAGCCATGCTTTTACAATGAATTGGTCAACGGCTCCTTAGAGCATGCTGTGGGGAGGGGGGGAAGGCGGTGTCTGGGGGCATGTTGTCACTACATCTGCTGGGGTTAGTAGCCTCAGAGCTGGAATTCAGAGGCTGGACTCCTGGCCCCGCTTGGGCCTGGGAAGTCAGGGGAGAGGAGTGGGCAGGACACAGCAGCAGCCGATACCCCCCCCCATATCCCAAACCCATCTAGCTGTGTTTTGGCCTCAGGAGGACTCCCCAGGGGAGGAAGCTGATGGGGGGGGGCACGTGGCAGAGGATCTTGGACTAGAAGGAATCACAGCCTCAGTAAACTGAGACCTCAGTGCAGAAGGCCAGTGTCTCTCTCTTTCCTGAGCGTTTGCCTGCAGGCTCCTTTACCAGGATGTCAGCCCCCAAAACACCCAGAATGAGCCCAGCTCCAGCACCTGTTGTCACATGTCAGATGAGGGGAACCTACCGTGGTCCGAAGCAAAACAATGTCGGCTTCATGCAAGGGACAGGGCACACAGTGTGCCCACACGTTCCACTGTGGACGCCAGTAGAAAAGCAGCTTCAGAAGGCCAAAGGACAGGACTGAGCCCAGCAGGCAAAGGACTCTGCGCAGCCTCTGGGTCTGGTAGCCAAACGCCTCCTGGGGGGTGAACCAAAAGCTTCGTTAGCCTTCCTCAAGACAGTTCTGAGCCAAGACACAGAGGACCCAGAGCAGGGTGCGAACCTCCAGGCAGGCTGGTTTCAGCTTGTTCCCTTTGGGCTGGGCTCACCAGGATTCCCTCGGCATGAGGACCACGAGATGGGGCTGGGGCAAGCCAGTGAGCCAGAGCAGGAGTCAGAGGGAGGGAGGCCCTCGCAGGGCAATGCTT
This sequence comes from Petaurus breviceps papuanus, assembly GCF_028583685.1. Classification (NCBI taxonomy): domain Eukaryota; kingdom Metazoa; phylum Chordata; class Mammalia; order Diprotodontia; family Petauridae; genus Petaurus; species Petaurus breviceps. The sequence goes on along the minus strand of NW_027185759.1, from coordinate 3,175,962 downwards.
GGCAATATTGGAAATATTGGAAAGCACTGGCCACAGGCTCACTCCTAAGTGACCCTGGCTCAGGACAAATGTTTCCTCAACACAATTTTTAATTCCAAGAACTTTACTTTTTTAAAAAATGAAAACAGTAGAAGAAACACATGCCACAGTGCGTGCTGCCTTCAGATTCTGCAGGATGAATGACCTGGGCGAGTTGGACTGCACCCTGATCACTTAGCACAGGGCCTGGAGCATGGTAGGCCCTTAATAAATGCTTATTGATTTGATTGATTGATCCAAAAAGCTCCTGGGGTTCCTTATTGCCACTAGGATCAGACACAAGTTCCCCCATTTAGGTGGTGCAGTGAATAGAGCACCAACCCTGCAGTCAGGAGAACCTGAGTTCAAATCCAGCCTTAGACACTTAACACTTACTAGCTGTGTGACCTTGGGCAAGTCACTTAACCCCAATTACCCTGACTTCACTGGCTCCAAAAAGCAAATAATAATAATAATAATGTCCTTCACAGCCTAAACTGACCAATCTTTTCTAATTGGCTACACATGGAGCCCTTCCCCACCATCTACCTGCAAACATGCCCGAGTCTCCCCCATCCTGACAAAAACCTCACTCGAATTTTCCATCCCTGCTAACTGTAATCCTCTGTCTCCTCTGCCATTTGTAGCTAAACTCCTTGGAAAGGCATCTGCACAGGTGCCCCCGCTCTCTCTCCCTCACTCGCCTCTTAGCCCCTCACAATCTGCTTCTGACCTTACTCCCCTGAAACTGCCCTCTCAGAGTTACTAATGACCTCTTCTTGCCCCTCATCCCTCTTCCTGACTCTGGAGCCTTGGACAGAGATGGTCGCTCTCTCCTCCCTGACACTCTTTTGTCTCTCGGTTTTCTCTCCCTCCTGGTTCTCCTCCTCCCTCTCTGACCGCTCCTTCTCCGTCTCTTTTGTTTGATCCTTCCCCAGATCACGCCCTCTGACCAGGGTGTCCCTCAGGACTCTGCCCTGGGTCCTCTTCCCCCTCTATACTCTCTTATTGGGTGATCTCATCAGTTCCCATGGATTTCATTGCCATATTTTTGGTGATAATTCTCAAATCTACCTTTCTTGTCCCAATATCTCTCTTGAGCTACAATCTTGCCTCTCAAACTAGATGCCCAGTGAACATATTAAATTCAAAATGTCCCATCCAGAGCACATTATCTTTCCTCCTAATCCTCCCCCCTTCCTGCCGCCCCTATCACTGTACAGAACAGCACCATCCTCCCGGCCCTTTGGGTTCACAGCCTAGGAGACATCCTCACTGTCTCTTGCCACCCCCTCATATTCCAGTTTGTTGCCAAGGCCTGATGATTTCACTTTTGCAACATCTCTCATACAGTCCCTACTCGATAAACTCCAGTGACTCCCTCTGATCTCCAGGTCAAATACAAAATTCTCTGTTTGGCATCTAAAGGCCTTCATGAGCCAGCCCCCTCCTACCTTTCCAGTCTTCTTGGTCACTTTGATCCAGTGACACTGGCCTTTTGACTGTTCCACAAACAAGACACTGTCTCAACTCCAGAAATTTTCTCTGGCTGTCCCCCATACCTGGAACACTTCCTCTCCTCTTCTCTGACTACTGAAGTCCCAGCTTTAAGTCGCAGCTAAAGTCTTGCCTTCTACCAAGAGCCTTTCCCAAACTTTCTTCATTCTATTGCCTTCCCTCTGCTAATTATCTCCTCTTTGTCCTATATATACCATATGTGTTTACTTTCTCTCATTAGAAAATAAACTCCTTAAGGGCAGGAACTGTCTCTTGTCTTTTGCAACCCAGAACTTTGCACAGTATCTGTCACATGGTAGGCACTTAAAATTGATGATCATTATTGTATTACTTTGACTTTTGTCCCATGGTGTTTATGTTTAAATGTTCTTGGTTACTTTGGGAACATGTAAAACTCCCCTCTCAAAATTAGTCCATTGTGAGCATTCTAAGTATGATCTATAGCTTGACTTCCATGATTCCAATTATGAATATGTGAAAAGTCTTCTCTATTTGGCTTATAGATAATCCAATTATGGTCTTGTCCACTTTCTGTCTTGTGAAAAAAAAAATTTATTCCATTATGGGAATTGAGAGGAAACTTTATTGCATTGTTTGAACCTAACCCTGTGTCTGAGAAGTTGGACAGCCTCTCCCTGTTGCTTAGAAGCCCTTAAATAAGGACTTCAGTTATGCGGACCAGAAATCCAGCTAGATTCAAAGACTGATGTGAGCAGTTTGCATAACAAGCCACCCACATGTCTTATCTGAGAGCTAACCTCCACCGGTCAGTCAGTTACTTTTTCCATGTTCCTTTGATTGAATACAGGCACTTGGGGGAGTGGGACACCCCTTTTTCTGATGTCAGGGAATTGTGCCTATTTGCTCAGCCTCTAATTTTTCTCCAAATAGAAATCAGATTCCCTTATCTCGTATCCTGGGTATATTTTGTTAATTGTTTTCTTTTAATGTATAAGAATCTGTTTCTTCCTGTATTCAGGGTTCAGCCCTAAGCTGAAGAAGGGTCTGATCTCAATTCGTTATGTAATCGACATGTATTATTTAATAAATGTAAATTCTTTGAAGCTCAAACCTTTGTTTCCTATGTCATTTCATCGCTGAATCAAAGAACCAACCTCTCATACCAATATACTTCCAGTGACATTGTAGTCTGTGAAACATGGAGCCTAAAAGTATCTTAAGAATTGGAGTTGGGGGCCGCTAGGTGGCACAGTGAATAGAGCACAGCCTTGGAGTCAGGAGGACCTGAGTTCACACCCGGCTTCAGACACTTAACACTTACTAGCAGTCACTAGCTAGGTTCAAACAATGCAAGTCACTTAACCCCAATTGCCCTGCCTTCTCCCCTACAAAAAGAAAAAAAGAAGAGAATTGGAGTTGAGGGGGGGCCAGGATAGAGTCGAGGGGACAGAATCAAAGCAAGGATTCACTCTCCCAAATTTCCCTCCAAACAAAGTTAAAATAAGGCCTCAAAATGAATTCTGAACCAGCAGAGCCAAGAAAAGGACTGGATGAAACAATTATCCAGCCCAGAACAACTTAGAAAATCGGAAGGAAAGGTCTGTCTCACAGGGGAAGAGCAGCAGCACTCTATAGTGTGTGGCCACAGGGACACAGGGGCCCTGGTCACAGTCTCAGAGCAGAAAAGAGTGTTTGTGGTCACTCACAGATAAGAGCACAGGCGAGGAGAACAGTGACCACACCCATCCGTAGATCAAGCTGCAAACTTATCTACCACCAGTACTACCTCTGAAAAGTGGCACAGAACATCTGAAGCTTGGGCCAGTGCCCCCTCCACCCTGGGAGCAGAGCTCAACTTTAGCACAAAGTGAAAAGTCAAGAAATAGGATGGAAAAATAAGCAAATAACTGACCCCAGAAAGTTACTATCATGACAGGGAAGATCAGAACACAGACTCTGAAGAAGACAACAGTATCAAGGTATCTACATGCAAAGCCTCAAAGAAAAAATGTGAATTGGTCTCAAATCCAAAAGGAATTCCTAAAAAAGCTCCAAAAGGATTTTTAAAACCAAATAAGAGAAGTAGAGGACAAAATGGGAAAAAGGAATGAGAATGATGCAAGAAAATCATGAAAAACAACCAACAACTTGGTAAGAGAGGCACAAAAAATAGCAAAGAAAAGAATACCTTAAAACACAGAATTGATAAAATTGTAAAAGAAGCACAAAAATTCACTAAAGAGAAGAAATTCTTTAAAAGCAAAATTGACCAAATGGAAAAAAAAGAGGTAGAAAAATTCACTGAACAAAAGAGCTCCTCAAAAAGTGGAATTAGACAAATGGAAAAGGAAGTACAAAAGCTCACTGAAGAAAATAATTCCTTAAAAATCAGACTTGGCCAAGTGGAAATTAATGAATTCATATGACATCAAGAAATAATAAAACAAAGTCAAAATAATGGAAAAAAAATAGAAGAAAATATGAAATATTTTATTTGGGGGAAAAACTGACCTGAAAAATAGATCCAGGAGAGATAATTTAAGAATTATTGGACTACCTGAAAGCCAAGATAAACAAAAAAAAAGCCAGTGTCTAGACATCACCTTTCAAGAAATTATTAAGGAAAACTGCTCGAATATTCTAGAACTAGATGGTAAAATAGAAATGGAAAGAATCCACCAACCCCTCCTGAAAAAGATCCTGAAATTAAAACTCTCTGGAATATTATAGCTAAAATCCAGGTCAAGGAGAAGTTATTGCAAACAACCAGAAAGAAACAATTCAAATATTGTGTAGCCACAGTCAGGATAACACAAAATTTAGCAGCTTCTATATTAAATCATCGGCCTACTTGAAATATGATATTCCAAAAGCGCTAAGTTTACAACCAAGAATCACCCACCCAGAAAGAAAATGGAATATAGAAAAATTGGATATTTAATGAAATAGAAGAATTTCAAGCATTCCTGATAAAAAGACCAGAGTTGAATTGAAAATTTGGCTTTCAAATACAAGACTCAAGAAAAGAATAAAAAAGTAAACAGGAGAGAGAAATAATTAGTATTCGATTAATTTAAACTGTTTACATTCCCACATAGGAAGATCATACTCCTAAGAATTTTATCAGTATTAGGGTATTTAGAAAGAGTACACATAGACAGAGGGCATGCATATGAGTTGACTATGATGTGATAATACCAAAAAATAAAATTAATGCATGAGAAAAAGGGATGCACTGAAAGGAGGAAGGGAGATGTAGAATGGCATGAATTATCTCACATATAGGAGGTGTGAAAATAAGAATTTTTACACTGTCGGGGAAATGGGGGGATGGTGGCAAGCAATGCTTGAACCTTGCTCACATAGGAGCTAGCTCAAAGAGAGAATAAATATTCAGCTGGGTATAGATATTTGTCTTACCTGCAGGGAAGTAAGGAGGAGTGGGGGATAAGAGAAGGTGGGTGCTGATAGAAGGGAGCATGGATTGGGGGAGTGTAGCAGCAAGCACCCCAGCGTCCCCAGGGTGCCTGCTCACACAGGTTCTTGGATCTGCTTTGTTAAAGGAAAGCAACTCAAAATGGGTTAACAAGCTTACTTTAATCAGTCAGACATATATTGTTTACCTTGTTCAGGGGAAAAGGTCAGCACCCCGAACTTCAAAGTATACAGGCAGAATTATCAAGACAGAAACAGATCAAGTAGACAGCTTTCCAAACTGTCCAACCATTACATCCATACCCAGTCAACATCTGGGTTTCTCAAAGCCAGGGGACTCTCAACAACGGCTTCCCAGAATTCAGATCAAATCACAGAACACTTCTCAAAGTGAGTCCCAAAACAAAGCCTCACATCAGGGCTTATACAGCCTTCTCCTGGCTCAGAGAATGTAACCACCTTATTGACTCACTGACCAATCAAGAAGTATCTACTGAAAAACAAGCCTCCCTCCCCAGGCTCCAGGTGCACTTTAGCCTAGGGGCAGGGAAGATCTTTAAGTTTGCATTTCCATTACAGGGAGGCAGTGACAAGAAGCAAATACAAATATTCAGGGTGAAAGGAGAAAAGGACAAATGGGAGGGGGGATAGGATGGAGGGAAATACACAGTAATCATAAATAATAACTGTGAATGTGAATAGGATGAACTTACTCATAAAACAGAAATGGGTAGCAAAGTGGGTTAAAATCCAGAATCTGACAATATGCTGATTACAAGAAATACATTTGAATCAGAAAGACACACACAGAGTAAAGACTATACTTAAGTATTAATACTTTAAATAAAGGGGCTGGAACAGAATTTATTATACTTTAGGTGAAGTTTAAAAAAAAAACAGAATCTCAAAGAAAAAGTAAAAATAAGCCTAATTAAAAGAGATAAGCAGCACCTGCCCTGGAGTCAGGAGGACCTGAGTTCAAATCCATCCTCAGACACTTAACGCAAAAAAAGAAAACCTAGCTGTGTGACCTTGGGCAAGTCACTTAACCACAAATGCCCTATCTTCCCCCCCCCCTCAAAAAAGAAAGGAAGGGGGGGGGAGGAGAGGAAGGGAGAGAGACAGAGAGAGAGAGAGAGAGAGAGAGAGAGAGAGAGAGAGAGAGATAAGCAGGGAAGCAACATTTTGTTAAAAGTTACCATAGACAAAGAAGCAATATCAATACTAAACATATATGCACCAAATGCCATAGCATGCAAATTCTTAAAGAAAAAGTTAACTGAGTTACAGAAGGAAATAGACAGTAAAGTTATACTTTTGGAGGACCTCAACTTTACTCTCTCAGAACTGGATAAATCTAACAAAGAAATAAACAAGAAAAAAGTTAAGGCAGTGAATATAATTTTAGAAAACTTAGATATGGTAGATCTCTGGAAAAAATTGAATGGGAATCGAAAGGAATATATCTTTTTCTCCATGGTACATAATACCTATACAAAAATTGACTATGTATAGGGCATAAAAATTTCACAATGAAATGCAGAAAAGCAGAAATATTGAATGCATCCTTTTCAGGTTATAGTACAATAAAAATTACATTCAATAAAGAGCCATGAACACACAGAATAAAAATTAATTGGAAGGGGCGGCTAGGTGGCTCAGTCAGTAGAGCACCGGCCCTGGAGTCAGGAGGACCTGAGTTCAAATTCAGCTTCAGACAAAAAAAAAAAAACTTATCAGTGTGACCTTGGGCAAGTCACTTAACCCCAATTGCCCTTCAAAAAATGCAAAAAAAAAAAATTTAATTGGAAACTAAATAATCTAATCCTAAAGAATGAGTGGGTCAAAGAATAAATCTTAGAAACAATAAATAATTGCATTAAAGAGAATGACAACAACAAGGCAACAAATCAAAATTTATTGGATACAACCAATGCAGTATTTAGGTGAGACTTTATTTAGCTAAGCATTTATATCAATAAAATAAAGAAAGAGTGGATCAATGAATTGGGCATGCAATTAAAAAAAAAAATAGGAAAAGAATAAATTACAAATCCCCAATTAAACACCAAATTGGAAATCCTAAAAAATCAAAGGAGAGATTAATAAATTGAAAGTAAGAAAACTATTGAAATAATAAAACTAGAAGCTTATAAAACAATAAAATAACTGAACTATTGATTACTTTTATTTTAAAAAAAGAAAGAAGAAAACCAAATTACCGGTATCAAAAATGAAAAGATGAATTCACCACCAGTGAAGAGGAAGTTAAAGTAATTATTAGGAACTATTTTGCCCAATTATGCACCAATAAATCTAACAATCTAAGTGAAATGGATGAATATTTATAGAAGTATAAATTGCCCCAATTAACAGAAGAGGAAATAGAACACTTAAATTACCCTATCTTAGAAAAAAGAAATTGAACAAGTTATCAATGAACTCCCCAAGGAAAAATCACCATAACTGGATGGGTTTGTAAGTGAATTCTACTAAAGAAAAAATTGCAATGCTTTATAAATTATTTGGAAAACAGGAAAAGAAGGAATCCTGCCAAGTTCCTTTTATGATGCAAATATGGTACTGATATGTAAACCAGAAAAAGCATAAGAAAAATGGAGTTTTCTTTAAAGTAATAAATAGTGTTTATCTAAGACCATCAGCAAGCATTATCTGTAAAAAAGATTAGCTAAAAAACCTCCCAAAAAGATCAGTAGTCCAGCAGCAATGCCTATTATCACCAATATTGTCTCTACAATGATATGATGTTACACTTGGAGAATCCTAGGGAATCAACTAAAAATGTTATTGTTGTTCAGTTTTTTGAGTCATTTCTGACTCTTCGTGACCCCATTTCGGGTTTTCATGGTAAAGATACTGAAGTGACTTGCCATTTCCTTCTCTAGCTTATTTGACAGGTGAGGAAACTGAAGTAAACAGGGTTAAGTGACTTACCCAGGGTCACACAACTAGGAAGCATCTGAGACCAGATTTGAACTTGGGTCTTTCTAACTCCATGTTCAGCACTGATGAAATAATAAACAACTTTAACAAAGTTGCAGAATGTAAAATAAACCCACATAAGTCATCAACATTCCTATATATTACCAACAAAGTACAGCAGCAAGAGATAGAAAGAAAAATTCTATTTAAAATAACTTTAGACAATAAAAAAAATACTTGTGAGTCTACATGCCAAGACAAACCAAAGGACTATATAAAAACAATTACAAAAGACTTTCTTACAAAGTCAGATCTAAAAATATTGCCGTTCAATTGTTTTACAATTTTACAGAAAGAAGTTTACAGTTTACAGTCTGACCTATGACTCAGTTTGGAGTTTTATTGGCTTTTTTTTTTTGACAAAACTATGGAGCAGTTTGCCATTTTTTTTTCTTCAGTTCATTTTACAGATGTAGAGGTTGGGGCAGAGTTAAATGACTTGCCCAGGGTCACACAGCCATTAAGTATCTGAGACCAGATTGGAACTCATGAAGTTTAGTCTTCCTGACTCCAGTCCTCAGGACTCTATTCATTTCAGCACCTAGCTGTCCCTAAAACAATCAGAAAAAATATTAATTTCTAATGGATAGGCCAAGCTAATATAATTAAAATGACCATCCCACCTAAACTAATTTACTTATTCAGTGTCTTACCAAGCAAACTATCAAAAAATTACTTTATAGAGCTAGAAAAAATAATAACAAAATCATCCAGAAGAACAAAGGGTCAAATCTATCAGGGGAATCAATGGGGGAAATGTGAAGACAGGAAGCCTAGCTATACCAGGCCCCAAACTATATTACGTAATAATTATCAAAATGACCTGGTGCTGGCTAAGAAACAGAATGGGGGAGCAATAGGGTAGATGAGACACACAATACACAGAGTAAATGACGATAGCAATGTCATGTTTGGGAAATCCAAGCTTTGGGGCCAAAAACTCACTATTTAAAAAATGATAGGGAAACTGGAAAGCAATGGTAGCAACTAGGTTTAGAACAACTTATACCATATACTAAGATAAAGCCAAAATGGGTATACGATTTACACATAAAGGGTAATACTATAAGCAAATTTGGGGAGCTTGGAATGGTTTACCTGTCAGAGCTATGGATAAGGGAAGAATATAGGACCAAAAAAGAGATAGAGAGCATTACAAGATGTAAAATGGATAGCTTTTATTAAAATAAATAAAAAGATTTTTGAGCAACAAAACCAATATAGCCAAGAATTAGAAGGAAAGCGGAAAACTGGGAAGGGGGTCTCTAATAAAAGCCTAATTTCTCAAATATACAGAGAACAGAGTGAATTTTATAAGACTATGAGTTATCCCCCAATTGGTAAATGATGAAAGAATATGAACAGGTAGTTTTCAAAGAAATTAAAACTATCTCTAGTCACACGTAAAAATGCTCAAAATCACTATTGCCTAGAGAAATACAAATTAATACAACTCTGAGGTACCTATCAGATAGGCTAATATGACAGAAAAGGCAAATGATAAATGTTGGAGGGAATGTGGAAAAATTGGGGGCACTGATGCACATAACAATGGAGTTATGAAATTATCAACCATCCTGGATAACAATTTGGAACTTTGCCCAAAGGGCTATGAAATTGTGCTTACCTTCAACCTAGCAATACCACTATTAGGCATGTCTTACAAAGGAAAAGGACCTATATGTAGAAAAATTGCTTTCCCTTTCAAGGGAGAGGGAGGAAGAGAATTTGGGACTTAAACTTTTTAAAATGAATGTTATAAATTGTTTTCACATGTAATTGGAAAAAAGAATTGGAGTTGAAGCTCACCTCCAAGTTAAGAGAAAGATGAATGAAGGGTATAAGTGGGCTGCAATTAGCAATTAGAATTTATGGGGGCCAATTGAGATAAAAGCACATTGAAAAGGAAGGCATTGAACTTCCAATGGTGTGGTTGTAGCAATAGACACAGAAAAAAAAGCCTTTGGCAACAAAGTGATTTTAAAAATCTGGAAAGCATAGACATAAAACGACCATTTTAATGCCATAAAAAACCAACTATCTAAAACTACAAACTACCATTATTTGCAAAGGGAAAACATTTGAAGTTTTACCTATAAGCAAAAGAATAAAAATGCCCCATCTCTTCAATATCATTTTTTCAAGTTTTAAGAAATACTAGTGAGAGGAAGGAGAAGAGAGAAAAAAAAGTAAAGTCATAAACGTCATCAAAGAGGAGAAAAAATAGCACTATTTGTAGACATCATGGTTTATTTAGAAAACTCCCAAGAATTTGCCAAGAAACTAATTGAGACAATTAATAAAATCAGTAAAATACAATATAAAAATATCCCCTAAATCACCCACATTAATGCATAGCAGTAACAAAATCCAGAAGCAATATAGGAAAAGCAATCTCATTAAAAGTAATCAGCAATTCCTAAAAATATCTCTGGCAGAGCTTACCAAGATAAACTTTAGATTTATATATATACAATATCTAAAAGCAATTTTAAAAAGTAAAAGTGAAAACAAATGAAAGGATATTTATTCATGCAGGAGAAGTTTTCCCTGACATGGCCAACACTGTGATATTACCTACATGTCTGTCTGGATGTAATCCTATGCCAATCAAGTGTTCAAGGGAGCTTATAGAATTATGAGAGAGGTCTGCAAAATGATAACAAATTATTTTGAGGAACAAAAGTCCTAAGAGATCACTGGAAAACTTTTTAGATCTGAATGAAATGAGTTATTGGATTTTATTTAGAAAGCAGGGATTATTAAAATCCATTGGTCATGGCTTTAAAAATAGAAAAAAACAAGTCAATGTAAAAGGCAAGATAAAAAATAATTAGTAACAACCAAACCCAAAAACCTAGTGTATGATAGATTCAAAATATAAACTCCTTAAGGAATAATTTCTTATTTGGCTATCAAGCATTAGGAAAACTAGAAAGTCATTCACTGGAGACTAGGTTTATATCAACATCTTACATCCCATGGCAAAATAAGTTCAAAATATTTGAGCAATTTGAAAATTAAAAAAAAAAAACCTAGAGGATGAGACCAGGCACCTTCTACAGCTATTGTTTGGGGGGAATACAAAACCAAGGGGAAATGAGAACCTAAAAGATATCAGGTCATTTTTGTTACATGAAATTGAAAACTTTTGTATGAATAAGATCAATAAATCTGAGTTCAGAAGGGAAGTGGTAGATTAGAAGGGAAAATCTTTGCATCAAACAAATATATGATTGAAATTGGGCTGATTACATGATAAAAAGTAAAAGATTGCTGATGAACAGCCCTTGGGAATACTATCAGAAAGAAGTGAGGAAGACCCCCAGACCACTGTTCAGACTCTCGTGGCAAACTTATCAGAGAACATGAACAGAGAGAAAGAGAGAGAGAGG
>NW_027185759.1:3140619-3159632 GCF_028583685.1 Petaurus breviceps papuanus | reverse complement strand
AGAGAGAGACAGAGAGACAGAGAGAGACAGAGAGAGACAGAGAGAGAGAAAGAGAGAGAGAGGGAGAGAGAGACAGAGACAGAGAGAGGAAATGGGCGTTTATATAGTACCTACTATGTACCACACACAGTAAGCATTTTTCTAAACAAACATCCATTTGATCTTCACAACAATGTTGGGAGGTAGGTGCTATTTATCCTCCATTTAACATTTGAGGAAAACGAGGCAGACAAAAGTGCCCAGACTTGCCCAGAGTCATCCAACCAGCAAGAGTCTGAGGCTGGGTTCGAACTCAGGTCTTCCTGAGCCCAGGTTCAGCACTCTGTGCACCATGGCACCACCAGGTGTCAACACAGATCATATGGGATGGGTAATGATCTGTGTCGTTGGGAAGAATGGCCATGCAGATGAGGTCACAGATACATTGGAATGTTACAATATGAGAGAGGAGGGAACGACCTTCTGATGATCAGAGACACAAGGTGAAAGGGGTCGCTCCCCTTCAGCGACCCTCTTCAGGAAGACTGAATGACCCCTGCCAAGGATGCCATAGAGGGGCCTGTTTTCAGGGATGGACACCAAGGCTTCTTTCAAGGTCATCGATGACACACAGAATTTCTGTGATTCTTTTTCCTCAATGAGTTGTCTCTAAGTGGAGTGAATGGGAGACCAGTGAGATGAATAGAGGAATCTGAGGGAGCCGAGAAGCAGAAGGAGAAGAGGCGCAGAGGAAGGGAGGGACTCCATCACCCACCCATCATCTTTTACAGAGAGGATGATCAGTGGGATAATCCCCCTTGACCCAGGCAACAGCTGCTGCCGTGCGAGGCCACCAGCCGCTGGAGTCGTTGTTGGCTCCGCACGGCAATGGACATGGTGCACCAACGGCAAGGGCCCTGAATGCCTGGGGCATGTGCAAGTGAAAGATGTTCCCAGGGAAGCAGAAGGTCTGAGTGGTGATGGAGACGGGAAGGAATCGCTGAGGACACATCGTTACCACCTGCCCTCTATTGGAAAAGACCATGGGCTTGTCAATGCCAAAGCAACTTTCCCAGATGCATTGCCTGATGAGAAAAGATGACCAGGGAGGACGATGGCTGTGTCCTGGATAAATGTCCCTCTGCATGCTGTCACACCCCCTTCTGGGCCATTTCTCAGCTTGCCCAGAGATACATGGCTGGGAATCAGACTGTGAACACTTGGTTGAAAAAGACACTCAGTACCAGGGACCCTTTCAGTGCAGATGTTCAGTAGCTGGATGAGCCTCCATTGGCCACAGAATTTGGTTTATTTGAGGATGGTCTCACTTTCCCTTTGGACCAATGATCCTCAAACCCCCTTAGATTTTTCCAAATACTCTCTGACTTTTCTCCAGACTCTGAAGGCTGTCCCATCTTGACACTGACATTCTTAATTCCCTGGTGGGAATTAGAGAGTAGGAGAGGAAAGTGTGTGTGTGTGTGTGTGTGTGTGTGGGTGTGTGGGGGTGTGTGTGGGGGTGTGTGGGGGTGTGTGTGTGGGTGTGTGGGTGGGGGGGGTGTTTAGAAAGAGGCAGGCAATTCTAGCCACAATCTCAATATGGAAAGGCAGAGAGTTGTAGAGAGTGTTCAAGCTTTGAAACCACCTAGCTTCTCCCCTCCCCATTTTACAGAAGGAGCAAACTGAGGCCCAGAGAGGGAAAGGGATATAATGAGGCTTTCTCATGGAATCAGCAGTGGGGCATGAACTCAAGTGTTCTGACTCCCCCTCCTCATGGGTCACTTGGTTCAAACACCTTTTTTCAGAAGAGGCGATTGCCCGGATTTGCCCAGTATCCCGGGGCTAGTGAGGGGCAAAGTATCATTTGAGTAAGGTTCTTTCCATCTTTCCAGTGGATTTCAGAGATGTTGGTGAAGGAAAAGGGTGGTCACTGATATGGAGATAACCCTGATCTTGTCCGTTCTTTGAGAACAGCTTGATGGGTAAGAAAAGGGTTGAGCCTGGAGCGGAGAGAGTATGAGTCATCTCCACACCCCTTCAGGCTTTGGCTGGTTATGTATCTGTCTGTCTGGCTGTCTATCTATCACTATCTATCCATCCATCTCTCCATCTGGCTAGCTATCTACACACACACACACACATGCACACACACACACACACAAGCATGAACATGCACACACGCACACACACACAAGTGTGCACACATGCACATATGTGTGTGCTCCACATGTTTGCCCTTACCTCTTAGGGTTGCTGTCAGGTGAAAATGAGCTGTGATACCCGAAGACCTTTGAAAGCTACAGAAAAGAGATATCATTTCACTAGAGAAGCCCTGGAGGGGCAGACAGCTCAGCCAGAGCCAGAACGTGAACCTCGGTCCTCTGACCCCAGATCCAGCTGCTTTCTGCCAGGCCACCAGGCATGCTTCTGACCCTCCCCAGATAACCACTCTATCTCATCCATCTCCCCAGTTTTTAGGAATTAGGTCACAGATCAGATTCCTTGGGTGCTGATGGAGGGAACTGGCCACACCCACCAAAGCCCAGTTCCACCATGCATTGTCGTTATTATTAAAGACTTGAACCAGCAGAGGGAAAGCGAGGCTGGGCATGCCATGGCCATGCTGCAGGAGCCCTGGGGAACCCCCTCTGCTGGGGAGAGCCTTCATTAGGAGAGATCCCATCTGCCAAACCTCCCAGCTCTAAGGAGCTTCTCTGAAACAGAACCAGCTGAGATGATGTAAAGTTGATGGGATTTGAGACCTCCCCTGGTCTCACGTGGAGCCCATTAAGGGAAGCTTGGTTAGGGGAGGCTTGGTTAGGAGAGGCTTGCTTGCAGGAAGGCTTTCATACCTTTTGCTAATTTCTAATTAGGCCCTGAATTAGGAGGGTTGTGAGGCCCTCTGGCTCTGAGAAGTGTATATATACCCAGAGGTGGTATTTTCCTTTGGGGGCTGCTTATGAAATAAGGGTCTTGTGATTCCCTGGTGGAGATTCGGAGCTATGTTCAGAGCTCCCCAACTACTCAGATGTAAAGGCTCTCTCAGTCCAGGGATATATGTAAAGTGTGCAGTTGATTCAGGCAGTTAGAGTCCTGTCTTTTGGACTTTATTTCTCTGTTTGTATTTCCTCTGAAGTTCAGGGTGCTGACTTTTCCCCTGAACCAGTGAATGTCATTAAAAAAACTGCTGACCCCTGGAACAGTTGTCTTTCCTAGTAGAGCAGACCTATGAGCCTGTGCTGGCAGCCAGCCTGGGGATGCCAGTGTGATTGCTGTACAGGTGGCCCCACCTGCCAGCCTCCAAACAATAGTACTCCTTCATCTCACCAAGAGCCTCCATCTCCATTTTCCCTTTCTGACACGAGCATGACAGCCTTGTCCTGGCAGTAATTTTTGGAATCCTGATTCAATTCACTGGACAATGAAAAACTTTGTGAGGGCTCATGCCCTTGAAATTCTGCCAGGCCTGGAGTCTCCTCACCCAAAGTTCTGCATGGAGAGAAAATGTCCCAAATATACAGCCAGAGCCTCAGGTTTCTGGAACCCTGTACCTGTCAGAATACTTGGGCAGCTGCACATGATTGGTCCCTTCACTCTTCTCTACCCAGAGATGATTCCAGGACCCCAAGGACTTGGAGAGAGTAAGCCTTGCCTTTACCTGCCCTGAAGTTTGGGGGCTGCCTTGGGGATCCCAGATGCAAGGGAGCTTGACCTAGAGGCCTACTTAGAGCCAGGCTCCACCAGCCTGGAGTAGCCTTTCAGGCTACAGCCAATCTCCAGCCTTCTAGTTCTTTCCAAAAGCCCTGAGCCATCATCCAAAGGCTCCATTCCATGGAAAGCTGCCACCAGGATAGCCTCTATTTTGAGGTGAGAGCCTAGCTATGACATCTGACCTCAGACCTTGCCTGACCACTGTCTTGGGTAACTACTGACCAGATAGCTGGCTTTCCCCCCAATATCTGTCTTTGAACCCCCCCTTGCAATTCCCTATCTTGCACCACTCAATTCACGTGCTCCCTTAAGAAATCTGTTCACCCATCTCTGTCCCCTAGCACCCACGCTCCTAGCCTTGCTGCCAAAGTGAACATCCCCACCGGGCATCTCTAAGGGGTGCAGTTACAACATCTGTGCAGGAGACCAAGCCCACCTCCATGCCTGGGCCCACTAGCCACCAGTGGCTTCAGCACCAGACTGATGAGGGGTGATGTCATTGAACACACATCAAATATTGTCATCCAACATTCACTTCAAATGCTTCTGCTACCCAGAAGCCAGTGCTGGGTTTTTCCCTGGGTCACCGTGCTAGGTTTCTCTGTGGTCAGAGCTTGGCACGGTTCAGGGTCTCCAGAAAGTCTGGCTCCATAATATTGCTCTCTGAGACTCTAGACATGACCAGCCAAGTCCAGTCAGATATGAGATCTCTAATAGGTGGGCCCTAAAAGGCTTTTATGTCCCATCTCCTCATTTTACAGATGGGAAAACTGAGGCACAAAGGTGCCTCAGGAAGTAAATGCCCAAAGCAGGCCCGAAGGTCTCCCAGATTCTAAATCCAAAGTTCTCTCCACTCAGTCACATTGCCTCTGAGCAGGGCCCTTAGCTGGTTACCCAGGGTACCTTCCCAGATACACTCACCCAACCCAAGAGGCATGAGTGGCCATCTGCCTTTTACTTAAAGACCTCCAAATAAATCAAGTTGAACCAAAAACACTGGGGGCCGTGACTCCACAGAGTGCAGGGAGCTTTTTTGCTATCAAGCCCAAAGGAGCCTCTGCTCTTGTATCCGTTGCCCCCTCTGTGAGAGTGAGGCTCATCCCCCTTCCAGGGGCACCAAAGCTGGAAGGCAGCTGCACCTTTACAGCCATGAGGGAATGATATTGTTCTGTAAAACGGCCTTGAAATGATGGCTGTCAGCTAGGAGAGGCTTGGGGGTGGTGGGAGTGGGTGTGGTACAGGTATATGTGGGTATGGGTGTGCCTGTGTGTGCCTTCTCTTACTGTTTCCTCCTGTGCCCCCTCTCCCATGATGAGGTGGCCCTTCTCCTGACCAGGGTCAACCTCTACCCTCGCCAGCCATCCCCTTCCAGCCTGTCTCCTCCAACAGATCACCTTCTATCACCCCCAGTCTCTGCCAGCTCCTTCCCTACAGCCCCCAAACATGCCCGAGTTTCCCCATCTTCAGAAGGCCCTCACTTGGTCCTCTCATCCCCACTGCCTGCTGTTCCCCATCTCCCTTGCCTTCTGTGGCCAAGCTCCTTGAGACTCAACATCTCCACAAGGTGCTTCCTTTCTGTTCACCCTCTTCTTGCCTCTATGGCAGAGCTTCCAAGCCCATCATCTAAAAGAAGCTGCTTTTTGCCAAATGAACAATGACCTTCTCATTGTTATTTCTGTCCTTTCCCTCCTATTCATGTCCAGCTCTTCACGGCTGTACCTGGGTTTTCTTGGAGAGACACTGGAGTGATTTGTCATTCCCTTCTCCAGCTTATTTTGCAGATGAGGAAACTAAGGCAAACAGTGAAGTGACTTGGGTCACACAACCAGGAAGTGTCTGAGGCCAAATCTGAACCCAGGGCTTTCTGACTCTCAGCTCAGTGTTCTGTCTACTGCGCCACCCAGCTGCCCCAAGCCAGTTGTAATAAGAAACTTGGAGAGGAGGGTCAAAAGGATAACAATGCGTTTGGGTCTGAAGTTTAAGGTGTCTATGCAGAATCCATTCGGGGACACGTTAAACTGAAGGTAAAGAGAGAGGTTGGTTTGTTATTGCTTTTTTTCAATTACATATAAAAATTCTTCTCGTCCTTTTTTGAAAATTTTGAGTTGCAAATTCTCTCCCTCCTTCCCCTCCCCCTTCATTGAGATGTAGGTTTATACATGTACAGTCATGGGAAACATATTCTCATATTAGTCATATTGTGAAAGAAACTACAGACACCTCACCCCCCAAGAAAAATAAAATTAAAAATCCATGAGATCTCCTCTGGAGGCAGGCAGCATTTAATCATCATGAGTTCTTTGAAATTGTCTTACATCATTGTGTTGCTGCTAATAGTTAAACCATTCACAGGTGATCATCATTACAATATTGCTGTTACTATGTACAGTGATCTCTTGGTTCTGCTTGCTTCAATCTGCATTAATTCACATAGGTCTTCCCAGGTTTCTCTGAAACCATGTTTTTCATCATTTATTATAGCACAATAATATTCCATCAGAGTCAGAGACCACAAATTGTTTAGCCATTCCCCAACTGATGGACATCCCCTCAATTTCCAATTCTTTGTCCCCACCAAAAAAACTGTTATAAATATTTTTGTACATATAGGTCCTGTTCCTTTTTGTTTCTTAATCTCTTTGGGATAGAGACCTAGTGATGGTATTGCTGGATCAAAGAGTATACACAGTGTGATAGCCCTTTGGTCATAGTTTCAAATAGTTCTCCAGAATGGTTGGATCAGTTCAAGACTCCACCAACAATGCATCAGTGTCCCAATTTTTCCACATCCTTTCCAACATTTGTCATTTTCCCTTTTTGTTATATTAGTCAATCTGATAGGTTTGAGATAGTACCTCAGAGTTGTATTAATGTGCATTTCTCTAATCAACAGTAATTCAGAGCATTTTTTCATATGAATATAGATAGTTTTGATTTCTTCTTCTGGAAACTCTCTTTATAGTCAGACCATTTATCAATTAGAAAATAGCTCATTTTCTTATAAAATTGACTCTGTTCTCTATATATTTGAGGAATGAGGTCTTTATTAGAGAATTTTTTTCCCGTTTAATGCTTTCCTTCTAGTTTTGGCTGCAATGGTTTTGTTTGTTAAAAATTTTTCATTTAATGAAATCAAAATTATCCATTTTTCATCTCATAATGCTCTCTACTTTTGCTTGACCCAAAATTCTTCCTTTATCCATAGATCTGACAGATTCACTATTCCATGCTCCCCTGATGTGCTTATGGAGTCACTCTTTATGTGTAAATTATGTGTCTGTTTTGACTTTATCTTGTTATACAATGTAAGCTGTTGGTCTATACCCAGTTTCTGCCAAAACGTTTTCCAATTTGCCCAGCATTTTTTGTCAAATAGTGAGTTTTTGTGCCATAAGTTTGGGTCTTTGAGTTTATCAAACAGTAGATTACTACGGTCATTTTCCACTGTGTATTATGGGCCTAATCTGATTCACCGATCCACCATTGTACTTCTGAGGCAGTACCAGATCATTCTGATGATTACCACTTTACAATACATTTTAGGATCTGGTCTAACTAGGCTGATTTTTCTTCACTTTTTTTTCATTGATTCCATTGATATTCTTGAACTTTTGTTTCTTCCAGATGAATTTTCTTATCATTCTTTCTATCTCTATAAAATATTTTTGATAGTTTGGTATAGTATTGAATAAATAGATTAATTTAGGTAGAATTGTCATTTTTATTATATTGCTTGGCCTACCCATGAGTAATTACTATTTTTCCATTTTTTTAGATGTGCTGTTATTTGTGTGCAAAATGTTTCGTAATTGTGTTTATTGATGGTCATTAAATATCATATTTTGGCCAAAGTCTGAATTAATGAAACAAACTTCTTTCCCTTGCTTTGAAAATGCCTTTTTCTGTGTCAGCAACTCCAGAGCATCCTGAGATCATAAATTCCAGACGGACCCTGCTTTGTCTTTGCTCTCTGAGTGAGCTCAGAGAACACCTCTCCTTATGTAAACAAAGCAGATGAGGCTTACTTTATGGCCCTTAAGGAGGAGAAACTTAACTCGAGGCATTAACTTGAGTGATGGGACTTTTTCTTATCTTAATATTTTTGGACAAATACTATGTTATGGAATGTTCATGGTAAAGGAAACACAGATATCCTGGATCATAATTTCAATTGACACTTGGTCAACTCTCTTGTTTTATTATATGTACCACCTATTCAATTAAGAAAATTCCTTTCTCATGCAAGGATTAAATATTTATGGAGATCATAAATTGGTGTGACACAGCCACCCTGAATTGGGATGATTGTAAAATGTATTTCAAGTTTTTCATCTTTTTGTTCATCAGTCAGCCTCAGGCTGGCTCCTTGTATAAGTTCTCTAGCTTAAGGGAATAATAAAAACTACTCTAATTGTATATCACTATTTGTATGTCTCCTTGAACCAGACTTTTAATAGGTTAACTTTATGTAGTTCCTGGATTTGTCTTGGCAGGTAGAATCCCAAGTACTTTATTTGTCTGTAGCAATTTTCAATGGAATTTCTCTTTCTATCTCTTACTACTGGACTCTGTTAGTAGTTTGGAGAAATGCTGATGATTTATGCGGGTTTATTCTGTATCCTGCAACTTCTGAAGCTGTTAATTATTTCAACTGATTTTTTAGTTGACTCTCTAAGTATAGCATCATATCACCTGCCAAGAGTGATAGTTTTGTTTCCTCTTGCCTATTCTAATTCCTTCAATTTCTTAATGCTAACACTAACATTTCTAGTACCATATTGAGTAATGGTGATGATAATGGGCACCGGAGAGGTTAAATCTAGAGAAATCTATCTGGGAGTCATCAGCAGAATCATGGTCATGCTATTCATGGGAGAGGATGAGATCGCTAAGGGAAAGAGCATTGAGGGAGAAGAGAATAGGACTCAGGCCAGAGCCCTGAAAGACATTATTAAATGTTTTACTAGAAGTAGAATGCAAAGGGAAAGTTATGTTGCCTTGAGGCAGGGTAACATACACACTCTTCAATGCTCCATTTTCTTTCTGTGTGTTACTGTGGCCTCTTCTTTTAAAAAATGATGCTTTTTGATTTTATGCCAATCATTTGGATCTCCTAACCCTCCCCGCCCCCCATTAAAAAAATCAATGAACACAACAACTGCTTCTGGCACTAGATGAAATAGCCTGGACCCTATAGTGTCTGACCTTTCTACAGAAAGGAAGGAAACATGTTCTATCTCCTCTTTTCCTTGTTATTTTCCAAATTTGTCATCTTCTCTCCCATCTCTATGCCTTTGCACAGGAAGCCCCTATACCTGGCATGCATCCCTTCCTCTCCTCCACTCCTTACTAGGCCTAACTACCTTAAAGGTACAACTTATATGCCACTTCCTACAGGACGGCTGCCCTGATTTTCCCTAATCATTAGGGTTATGTCTCTCCTCAACCAATCGATATTTTTAAGTGCCTACCAGCTGCCAGGCACTGTGCTAAGCACTGGGGAGACAAAGAGACAAAAAATAATCCCTGACCTCAAGGAGCTTCTGATCGAATGGGGGAGACAACACACAAGTAAACAGAAAGTGAGCTGCATACAGGATAAATAGGAAATAAGTGAGAGAGGGAAGGCTCTGGAATGGAGAGCATTCGGGGAAGGTTTCCTGGAGAAGGTGGACTTTTACTAGGGACCTCAGGGAAGCCAGAGAGGTCAGGAGTCAGAGATGAGGAGGGAAGGTATCCCAGGCACAGAGGATGGCCAGAGAGGGAGGGAGGGTCCTGCTTGTGTAATGGCCAGGAGACCAGAGAGGGAGGGAGGGTCCTGCTCATGTAATGGCCAGGAGGCCAGAGTCCCTTGGTCAAGAGTATGTGTTGGGCACTGCCCTTTTATCTGCTTCTCTATGTCTTTGGGTCTGTCCCTAATAGACCATGGGATCCTTGGCAACAGGCGCTATCTGTAGCCCAGCACAAAGCACCATGCCTGACCCCAAGTAAATCCTTCAGAAGCATTTGCAGAATCAACTTGGATAACTAGATGTCAACTTTCCCTATTTGCCTGGAGGAACCAAGAGCTCCATTTTGCTCTTTCTCATGAATACAGAGGCAGGTCCACCTCACAGCAGCCCTGGGAGCAGTCTGCTTTCCCCAGAGATCTCATGGTAATGATGACATGTATAGATGGTGTGTTATAGTACTTTTTTTCTCTCTGAATTTTACAAGCCCCTGAGACGCACAGCCTCACTGAGCCCATCTCGAAGAGAGAGAAACTGCCTACAGGAGCAGAGGGCCTGGTCTCAGCGCAGGTGACGAGTAAGAAGGGCCCCCGGTACACTTGCTGTGACACCACCCTCCTCCTGTACGAATTTAAGGCACAGTGGGCAGGAATGCGAGCCTTGAACCCCAAAGAGGTGCCTCCTCCTCTCTGCAGAGCTGAAGCCCACAGGGGGAGGGAATCCCATCCCCAAATATTCTGGTCCAATTCTGCCCTTTGCTTTATCTCTCTGAAGTGTCCAAATCAGGTACATCACACTCAGCCCAGTCAGAGCAATGCTGACCCCATCTTTTCCAATCAGCAATTCTCCCACACTCAGGACTTCCTCAAGGTCTCTCTCCCAGATACAATGCAATGTTGTATCAAGCTGCAATGTTTCCTGAATGCTTCTCTCCCTCCAACATCCCTGATAAGGTTTCAGAGTCTGACTAAGGACTTATCAGTGATGGGATTGAATCCAGAGTCTGATTAAGGATTTAACAGTAATGGGAAACTCACTACTTCATGTAGAAGTCCTTTGCAATTTGGGTCAATTCAACTATCAGAAAGGCTTTTCTTATGTTGAACCTAAATCTTCCTTTGGTCTGTTGATCACAGTGACGACCTCTAGCTACACGATAAAAGCCAAATTTCTCTTCTGTTAGATAAATGTCGAAATTATAACTGTTAGAAAGCAGAATAAATGAGGACACATTCACCAGATGAAATGGGCTGCCTCAGGAGCTGCCTCCCTTGGAGGTCTTCAAGCTGACACCGGACAGCCACTTTCTAGGTATGCTAGAGTTGGGATTTCCTTCATTCATGGCTTGCTCTCTCTGATCATCCCCTATTGTGGTGATAACTAAGGCGTCCCACAAAAATGAAGCACCCTGAGATTCCCAGAGACTCCAGGCTGCTAGGATCCAGCCCTCAGGTGCCAGTCTGGTCAGGTACCTTTGATCCAGCCTCTGCTTAGAGACTGCCAGTGAGGAAGAGTCCACTGTCCCTTGGCAGCCCATCCCACTTGGGGACAATTCTCACTGTCACTGTCAACGTTCTTCCTGACTCCCAGCTTAAATTGGCCTCTGGAGCCAAGCACAATGTGCAGCCAAGGGCAAAAGGGAAAGTATCAGGTGCAAAGTCAGGAGACCGGAGTCCAAATGCCATTTGTGACTCTCACTACCTGTGGGACCTTGGACAAACCCCTTATCTTCTCCAGAGCTTAGTTATCTCACTGTAAAAGAAATGAGAGGGGTGGACTTGATGACCTTTGAGGTCCCTTCCATCTCTAAATCTGTGACCTATACCCCATCCCCCCCCTCCCCTGGAAGCCTTTCAAGCCCTTGAACATAGAAATCATGTCAGCATCAGACAGTGGATGGAAAACTGGCCTTGGAGCAGGAAGACCTGAGTTCAAATTTTCCCTATGATACTTTCTACATGAGGGAACAGGAACCAGGTGGTTCACAGAGTTTCCCCTGCCAGCAGGAGCTGAGGAGAAATAAGCACAAGGTCCTTGGACACCATTGCCAGCTCCAAATCTCTAATCCCATGATCTGGTGAGATCCCAACTGGGCACCCACAGCTCCTTCGAATGGCATAAGGAGGCAGGAATTGCTACACCTCCTGTTCCCCAGTTGCAGGATGATCTCCAGCTTGTCAATGGAGAGAAAATGTTTCTGAAAAGTGCCTTTCTCACAAATGCTATGGAAGAAGTAGGGCAAGGGCGACAGCTGTTTGTTTGAGTTTCTGACATCAGAGGAGACTGACGCACAGCAAGCTTGCATAAGTGACTCTGGGTCACCCAGCGATCAGCCTGTTTCCTATGAAACTTCCCTTCCACGTGCAGACCCCCCAGAAGTCTCCTGCTGGGTTACTCTCCAGACTCTTCTGGGAGATTTTTAGTGAGAGGGAACCCACGACCTCACAAGAAAGTTCATTCCTTTGTTGGAAATTCTTTCTGACAATGAACTGAAATCTGCCTTCCACCAATTGGTCTTAATTCCGACATCTCAAGCAAAACTCATTTCTCAATGAAGTCGTCTTTGCAAGACAGCCCTTCGGAGAGCACACTTCCCCTTTGTCGTCTTCAGGCTCAGACTTCCCCAGGTCTGTCACTGCTCCTTATAGACCCTCCACTGACCAGATCCTGCTTGGACACAGGCCAGCTTCTCAATATCTTTTTTACTCTATCGCTTCTGGACTTAGTCTCACAGTCTTTCAGTGGAGTGAAATCACTTCCCAAAATCGGAACCCAGAACTTCAAAAAGGCAAACTCGGGGACTCACGCAGTTCACTTAGGTTAAGCTTGTGGTCCCCTAAGTCCCCAGATCTTTTTCCCCCCACCATGAACACTGTTGAAAAGTCAGGCCTCACACCCATCCTGGCCTGGGGTAATATGATTATTATTTCTTAACCCTAGTGTCCTGGCACACTTCATGTTGATTTCAGTCCAGTCTGGCAAGCTATGGGAACATGGCTGTGATCACCTCCAAACTCAATCGCTGTATCTCCTCTGACTTCAAGGGAAAGAGGGCTGGATCGGGAGTCAGGAGCCCTAGATTGGAATGCCAGTTCTGCCAAGTATTTCCTGCATGACCTGGGGTAAGTGCTTGACTCATCTTAGGGAGAAGCCTTTCAGGTTTCCATGACAAAAATGTGGGCTCAGGCTAAATGCCTGTCCTTGGGCACTGTGATCTCCATCTTCCCTCCCCTGAACACTTGGCCACATAAATATTTTGGTTTCATCTCCTGCTGTTGTTTAATAGGGAAAGAGTTGTGTGTCCCACCCAGTGGGTGATGGGTCCTAGCTTGGTCTGACCACTGGGATCTTTGAGGGCACAAACTGAATCCCAATATACTGTGCTTACCCACATATGGGTACACACATATATATATATATATATATATATATATATATATATATATATACACCCACATAATGGATACTCACAAATAATTCCCCAGTTGGGAAAAAAACATGAAGTCCAGACTTCCCGGTAGGTGACCCTCACCCATCAGTGGCTCAGGCAGTCTCCTTTGATTAGAGTTTCACCGTCTTCAGAACTTTTCACAAACATCTCACCTGAATTGCATGGCAGGTCAAAGAGGGGAGACTGATGCTTGTGGATACATCAATCTGCTCATCGTGGCAGGACATGAAAAGGCCAAGGTCCCCTGAGGACTCAACCTGATGCTCTGCTTGGTGTGGGGTTCAGGAAGGAGAGGTGGGGCACCCTTTCCCTTCCTCAGCCCCTCCACTGAGTCCCGTCTCTCTGCCAGAGCCCACTCCCTGCCTCCAGGCTGCCAGTAGTCCTGACAGACTTCCTGGCTACTCAGGTCCTCGCCCACTTAGGCTTGGACCAACAAGACCTTCTTACATGCACTGGAGAGATGTTTTTCTGAATTAAATTGATTAGAAACAAGGAGCACATGTGGAGACCATTGAGGGTCCCTCAAAGATGGTGCCAGATTTGTGGCTTTGCTCCCCAATACTCAGGTTAGCCCTCCAAGCTCCCAGGGACCAGAGGGAAGACCACGGGCCTCCGGGACTTGTGTGTTTGTCCTGTTCTCTGCAGGATAAGCAGGGAAAGAGGCACCTCAGAAGACGAAGTAGGTGAAAGCTAGCCGTCTGAACTTTGAAGAAGAAAAGCCTTCCCTCCCATGTAATCCCAGGTGGAGCTGGCAAAAAATAGGCAGGTTCAGCAGCCAAGGTCTTGTTTCCTCGTAACCATTTCGGAAACAAACACTGGACTGAAGGCTTGCGTGACCCTCTGCAGCCTCAGTTTGCCACCTTTGAATATGGGGATAAAATGAGTAAGCCATAGAAGGCTTTACTGAAGCAGCCCAAGGTCCATCATAAACCAAATGAGAACACCGCCTCATATTGAACAGAGACTTCAGAACATACAGATGGAGAAAAGAAGCCCTCATTAGGCCCTAGGGCAAATGGACAGCTCGGTGGGTAGAGTGAAGTCAGAAAGACTGATCTGGCCTCTGACTCATCCTAACTGTGTGACTCTGGGCAAGTCCCTTTACCATGTTTGCCTCAATTTCCTCATCCATAAAATGGGCTGGGAAAGGCAAACCACATTAATATCTTTGCCAAGAAAACTCCAAATGAGGTCACAAAAAGTCCAACACAACTGGAACGAGTGAACAACAAAAATTAGGCACCTACTATATGCCAAAAACTGTGCTGTCTACACTTTACATGTGTGAGCTTGTGAATATGTATATATTCTATGTTCTGATAGTCCCTTTAATTGTACTCAAAACAAATCAGAAAAGGTCTCAAAGCACAGGGAGAAGAAAGGGCCTAAGGAATGCCTACATCTGCTTCTGAAAGGCGGAGAGAGCCTTTTGGCAGAAGAAGCCCAGGATCGGCCACTGTGCAGGGATCCTGAGCTCATGGCAGCCTGTGCCTCGGCCTCTTCTGTGACACGGGGAGCCTGGACTCAGCGGCCTCCACGACCCCTACCAGGAAGGGACAGGCAGGACTTTCCTTCCACACAGAGAAGTGACTCTAGGTTCCTGCATCAGCAGTCTACTTACCCACCCAGAATCCCTCTTTGAAAACCTTTTCCCCACCTGCTTTTTCCCTAAGACTATGTTACACTAGATTTGTTGGGGGGAAAGGGGGAGGATTAGGGATGCACAGAAGAGTTAGGAAAGGGGGACCCTGAAAGATAATTGTTGCTTCACTCACATTAAAAATGCCTACAGGGCTGATCCCCAGTGACCAGCTCAACATGGGGCTGCCCTGATGTATTTAATAAACTTTTAATTCTTAAAAAAAAAAAACCAAAAAGCCCGATGCCAAGCCCACAGAGGGCAATTTGCCTTAGTGAAAGACACTCAGTTCTTCCAAAAGTCCCGCTCTCCTTTGGCCAGGAGCCTGGGCAAGGCTGAGATTATGCTGATAAAAGAGAAGCGAGGAAGGGGCCTGGGGGAGTGACAAGTGGAGGGATTATTGAACTGAGCCCAGAGAGGAGGGCTGCCTCCCAGCTCCCTTGGCGGGGCCTGCTGTTCTACCCTGCTGATCTAAGTACTGAACAGCTGGATTCTCCCCCGGCTCCGCAAGACATCTAACGCGGTACAGACACCCAATGTGATTTACCAAAACAAAGGTGAAGGGAACCCAACACGCAATAAAAACAGTCGTGGACAGGGGGATGGTCCTTTGTCAAAGTCGGCCACTCACAGCCGACTGAAGATGAAAGGGGGGAAGAGGAGCTGTTTGCCATTCCCCTGAAGCGCTGGCCCCAGGACTGTGGATTTAGAGCTAACAGGGGCCTTAGAGGTCATCTGGGCACCCCCTGGCTTTACAGAGGACTAGCTCCAGGGCCCCCCTCAGAGGCGTGTGATATACACACATACAAGAGACGTCAGAGGTGGGCAAGAGCTCAGGTCCTTTGGCTCCAGAGCTGGGGGCCAGTTTGGCCCCCAGGCCATTCGTCCCACAGACAGAGCTGGAGGAGCCTGGGCAGCTTCCCTCCCCCAGACGCCGGCTCTGCCTGGGGAAGGGGCACCTACCAGTTCATTGTCCTCTCCTGGGTTAAGCAGGGCCCAGTGGCCTCTCTTGTGGTTTTCCTCCATGCGGATGCCCTGCTGTCCCCTGCCAACGTCTACTCCCAACTAATTCTTCAGGGAGCACCTCGCCAGAGCCAGCTGGAAGACTGAGCACCGAATACCTTTCATCCTGGCTGTGCAATGATGTTTAAATCTCCGACCACACCCCTTCCTTATTGGACTCAGGGAGGTGAGCAGGGCTGCCAAGGGGCTCCCAAGTTTCCAGCCTGCCTTGGTTTCTCTCCCCAAGCTTCAGCTGCTGAGCCAACTCAGGGACACAGACGCCACATGAGCAGTGGCTGGACAGAAAAGTATAATGGTTTAATTTCCCATCCCTCAGCTGGAGCTGAGCCAAGCACACCCAGAACGGAGGAGATTCCGCTTGAAGAAGCTGAGCCAGAAAGATTAGCAAGCGGGGACGATTCGGAGACTTGGGGGAAAGGGTGGGAGCAGGAGGGCATCAGGGAGATGGGGAAAGGGCTCTTAGCATTAACAGGAAGATGGGGTTTGAGACTGAAAGGAAGGAGAGACTCAGATGAAAAGTGGGGATCAAACAGAAGTAGATGGGAGATCAGCAGGCACAACAACAAAAGCCTTAGAGTCCGGCCAGATGGGGGCGGAACCTGCAGTGAGGGACTGCTCACCCCTCCCCACCCCAGCCTTGTTCTGGCCAGAAAACTGATGGCCTCTCAGATCTGGGGAAAGCTTGAGAATTCCCTTGGTCACTCAACCAACAAATGACCATCAAGCCTTTGTTCGAAGTCCTCCTTAACTTCTCTGGGCCTCAGTTTCCTCATCTGTCAAATTAGGCAGTTGAACCAGATGACCTACTGCTGTGGTGGAAATCTAAAGGGCAACTAGGTGGTCCAAAAGAGTAAAGCACAGCCCTAAGCCCATCATTTAAGAGAATAAATGGGTTTTCTATGACATGGGCAGTTATGGGAGAAGGAGGGAGGGAGGGAGAAAGGGAGGAAGGAAGGAAGGAAGGAAGGAAGGAAGGAAGGAAGGAAGGAAGGAAGGAAGGAAGGAAGGAAGGAAGGAAGGAAGGAAGGAGGGAGGGAA
This sequence comes from Petaurus breviceps papuanus, assembly GCF_028583685.1. Taxonomy (NCBI): domain Eukaryota; kingdom Metazoa; phylum Chordata; class Mammalia; order Diprotodontia; family Petauridae; genus Petaurus; species Petaurus breviceps. Next base: position 3,143,062 of record NW_027185759.1, on the reverse strand, counting down.
GGAATAAGATATATATGAATAAATCCAGAATATTGTGATTGTCTTTCTGGGGGGGGAGGGGGGGGAATGTCAAAGAGACAACTTAGTGATGTGTAGAAATACATGGCTTTTCTTCAGTGATCGTTTCAAGAGTTCTAGGACCCAGGCCTCAGTGGCTTTAGGCCCACTGTCCAATGGTGCAGACACATTGAGCTCTGACTCTGCATTCATGGGCTGCCTGCATGGCCTGCTGGAGCTCCAGACTGTGGCTCTGGAGCTGGACTCTGGACTCAGAAGTGAGACCCAGAGCATTGGCTGGAGCAAGGCCAAGGCACAGGCCACCAGCTGCTGCAGTAAGTGGGTCAGTTCTTCTGGCTGCTTCAGGATGCTCCACATTTCTCTTTGATGCTGGGGTTGAGAGGCTTTGTCCTAGCAGGTCAAGGTCTGGCCTCTGGTATTTGGGACAAGGCTCTCTCTCCAGATGGTCCAAGAATGGAGAGGCTTTGTGGTGTCAGTGAGGGTGAAGGGGGGAGCCCTGCCTTGGGAGGGAGCCATGTGTGGCCAGATCCAGGCTTGGGCTCCTCAGCTCTATGACTCACCCATGTGACTGTCTCCTCCTCCCTCTGGCCACAGTTTCCTCTTCTGCAGAAGGAGGCATTTGGGATGAGACATGGGAGGTTTCTCTCTATGATGTCTACAGTCAAGGCTAATTCCTGATTTTGTGGGACTTGACGTGGGGTGGAGGTTGCCACCACAGGCTAGACTGAAACTCTCAGGGAAGAGGCTGTACATGCCTTGGCTTTAGTGCCTTCCAATGAGTCCAGATCGGCATGTGAGAAGCTCTGCAAAAAGCTTTGGCAAAGGGAAAAACCTGATGAGCTCAGTTCTGAGCCCCGGCTAGACTGCCCATTAAAAAAAAAGGAGCTTAAAGATAAGCTAAGGTACCCAGAGTGTGTGTGTGTGTGTGTGTGTGTGTGTGTGTGTGTGTGTCTGTCTGTCTGTCTCTCACCTTCTGATGATAAGCCTCTCCAAATTATACTAGGTTGGTTCAGGACTCTCCAGCATGGTAGGTAGTGCTTATAGAAAATTCACTCCATTAGTATTACCTCTGAGACTTTGCCACTGTCACCTGCCTTCAGGATAAGGCACTGAAGATTGAAGCTAGTATATCCTTTCTACCAAGAACCATTCCCTGACTGGCAAGTAGTCAAAAGATGGGAATAAACTGTTCTCAGAAGAATTAAAAACTATTAATTACCATATGAGACACTGTTCCAAATCACTAGTCACGAGAAACCAAATCAAACCAATCATGAAGTTTCACTTCACATCAACAAATTGCAACAAAGATGACAAAAGGTGCAAAGAGTCAGAGTCGGAGGTGCTGTGGGAAGATAGACATAGGAATACATTGTTGGTGGAGCTGAAGATTGGTTCGACTCTTCGGGGAAGTCATTTTGAGTTATGATAGGAAAAAAAACACCTGGAGTGTAGTGTACATACTGTTTGTCCCCTTTCTAGACACATACTACAAGGATCCCAAAAGAAAAATCCTAAACACATCAAAATATTCACAGCATAATTTTTTGTGTTAGCAAAGAACTTAAAGGTTTTTGTCCCATCAGTTTGGAAAGATTTTTTTTTAATGGTAGGACAAGAATATAATAGAAAATTAATGCATCACACAAATTTTGTATATATGTATATATATAGAGAGAGAGACAGAGAGAGAGACAGAGAGACAGACAGAGAGAGACAAAGAGAGAGAGACAGAGACAGAGACAGAGAGACAAAGAGAGACAGAGAGACAGAGAGAGAGAGAGAGATAGAGAGAGGTGAAGTAAAAGCCACCATGGAAATAAGAACAATTATGACTATGTAAACCAAAAAAATCGCATTAAAGCTGAACACTGAGCAGTTATGATGCCTGAGCTACCATGTTTACCCGAAAATAAGCTCTATTGAGATTGCTACTGTAGTGAAGGTGATCCCCTGAGCTACGCTACATTACAGTACCCTCTGTATGCACCGTTCTCCCCCCCCCCATGGAACGCACGCTGAGCTCCGAGCTGCATCCAATCAGAGCTGCAGCAGTGAGCGCGTCATCCTGTTCTTCCCCAGTGATTTGCTTATTGAATAAAGGTACATTTTTTTGTTCACATTTACCTGTTTATTAAAATTGCTGTCAATGTTCATTAAAATAAGCCCTCCCCTGAAAATAAGCCCTCTGGTGTTTTTCTGTCCAAAAAATTTAATAAGACAGTGTCTTATTGTCGGGGAAACACGGTAAACCCAGAGGAGAGTTAAGAAACCTCACCTCCTTCTCTTCACCACAAGGTGGGGGGGGGGGCACCAGGGATGGAATTTTGCATCTTCTGACACACAAAAGAGTTGTTGGCTGGTTTTTTCTTAACTTTTTTTCTTTTAAAAACTTTGTTACATGGAACAACTTGTTGAGTGAAGG
>NW_027185759.1:3130286-3140519 GCF_028583685.1 Petaurus breviceps papuanus | reverse complement strand
GGAAAGGAATACATTTAGAAATAAGTGTGATAAAGATGAATGAAAGTATGAATTTCGAAAACTTTCAACATTTTGTAAACTTTGGATTATAGCCTAGCTTTCCCAGGAGAGTCACGCAGAGGCCTGTGCAGGCAGCAGTTTGCCCAGGGTCCTTGGCTGGGTTTCCTTTCTTCTTGGATAGATTTCCTCCTAGAGCTTCCTTGTGGGCTACTTTGGAGGTGGAGAGCTGAAGACATAGGCCCACACCCACCTCCAAGCTCACTCAAGGTCTAGGATTCTTTTCCTCCAGCCTAACAGATTCCACTTAGGTTTCATGCAGCAGAGACTTCCTGACAAACATCTCAATAAACCTCTTTACAAGGCATATTCCCCCAGAGACCCACGGATTTCTTGCTTGTTATCTGGGAGGAGTGCTATGGCTTCTACCTTTGGCGGAGGAGGGCCAGCCTTTTCCAAGCCCTGCCACGGCTACATTTTCATAGAGATTGGCACTTATAGACTCAGGGAGGAAGAAGAGAGGGCTTTCTGTCAGGACAGAATGTCGGAAAAGCTGAAGGTCTGACCATCTGAAGGCCAGCAGAAAGGGCTGCCTGGTAGCCAACATTGCCTGGGAGCCCACTCCCCATCCTGGGACAAGGAAGGTTTGGGTCGTCATTTTAAGCGAAGTTATTAGCACAGATTGAGGTGTGAGATGAGGCCACGTTCCAACCCACACCTTTGAACATGGAAACAGAAATGCTCTTGCTGAAGGTATGTGAACAGGGAGGCGGGGCAGCTTTCGAGGTGGACCTAGCCAACCTGCTCACTCTAGGACTTTCCAGCAGTTTGCAAAAGGAAGAAGCCCTGGACTCTTCCGACTCACTGGATCCACGCTGCAAATCTTTCCTCAACAGGTGCCATTTGTTGTGAACAGCCTGAGGGCCCGGCACATAGTAGGCACTCACTAAATGCTCACGGACTACTGACTCTTGAGGGGCAGAGCGCAGCCCCGCCCCTGGGTGAAGCGCCCACGCTCCACCCTTCCATCCTTTCCTTGCTCATCTTGACCCTCGGCAGAGCCGCTGAGTCCCCAGAGACCAGCCATGCATGGCGCCCCGAGCCGGCCCAGGCTGCTTCCTCTTTAAGAGCTGTGGCCTCTGGAATGTCGGGGCCCCAGGATTAGACCAGCAGGAGTCTGGTTTCATAGGTTTGTTGACCAAGACGAACGCCAGCGGCACCTAAGAGGATTATGCCCATTCCCACGGGTGAGGCCCCAGATTGGTGGTTTCATATTTGAGAAGCCGCCCAACTGCTATTTTGCTCTGTTGGAAGTGACTTGCCACTTACTGTTCTGAACCGTTCCCAGGCCAAGGCCAGGGCCAGAGTCGACGAATGGGATCTCACTCAGGTGCGAGGCCCACGATGTATTTGGGAACCAGGCTTAGAGCTCTCAGATGGAGCCGGCCCAGCCGTCCCCTTGGGATCCGTCACTCAGCACCCAGCCCCAGGCTGACGGAGCAGGAGCCGCAGCCTGGAAGTTTGTGGCTTTGACCTTGGAGAAGGGTAGCCTCAGAGCTCCCTGGAGTGAAGCTTTTGGGGGCGCTTTACATACACAGTGAAAGAGGGGGAAAGGGAGAGGAAAGAGGAGCCGGGGGTGGGGAAGGAGACCATGATGGAGGGGAGATTATGGGGTCACCGGAGCTCTACACAACCGAGCTAGGGAGAAGCAGAACAATTGAGGGGAAAGCGTGCGGGAGAGGAGTCAAAAGGGCTGGTCTGGGTTCAAAACCTGGCTCGACTCCTTGCTACCTCTGAGACGTAGGGCAAGTGACTCGATTTCTCCAGGTCTCGATTTCCTTTCTTTGAAGAGTAACAGGACACAGTGCTTCAGAGAATCGGGGTTCAAGGTCCGCCTTGGAACCCTAAGGAAGGCGCTGGAACGTCTCCATGCCTCAGTGTCTTCCGTTTGTAAAATAACAGAATTGACTGTGAAGACCTCTCGGGTCCCCTCCGCGTCTGATCCCGTTGTCATCCTTCTCTCTTCGAGTTCCGGGGTGTTCACCGCGTCTTAGCCCCTCTCCCCAGAGAAAGGCAGGCGTCAGAAGGGGACTGGGGAGGGAGATGGCTTAGTGTAGCCTGAAGCCCTCCCACAGTGATGGTGCCTGGTGGGTGTTCTAAGGTCTGGGGTTAAACTCAATTAGAAAAGGGGGGGGGGCGCTACTGATGCAAACACGAGGACGCCTGCCGGCTGCATATTGGCTTAGCCTAGAATGTGAACTCGGCTATGTTTTCTTGTGTTTTTAATCTGTCAGCACTCCCAGTGACATCTGGTGCTGTGGCAGTTGGGACCGCGGCCCTGGGCTCTGTCTGACGCCCTGAGCCGGTGACGTCGGCTTTGTTCTGGACTTGCCCGTCCAGTTTGTCGATCTCTGGATCTCGGTCCCCACCAGGGCCGCTTACGTGAGCCTCGCTCCTCAACCTTCCTCCGAGTTTAAGGCTGGAAGGGGACTTTGGAGCTCACCTAGGCACTTTGCAGAAGGGGAAACTGAGGCCCGAAGAGATGAAGAAACTTGTCCAGGGTCACAAAACTAGTCAGGGAAGGAGACCGGATTTCAGGCCAGATCCTGAGTCATTGTGGTCTTCCAGCTCTGCCAGAAACCCTGAGGCCCATTAGTTGGTGCCTCTCCAGCCAGTTCAATGCACAAAGAGGGAGAAGAGGAGTATCCAGGCCTAGCAGGACCTGAACCGCGACAGCCACCTGGCACCTATGGCAAGGAGTGGGGCCTGCTGGGGGCATGAGAAGGAGCTGGGGGAAGGGCGGGCAGTGTCCCCCCTCTGACCAATATCCCAGCCAGCCTGCCAGCCTCCTCGAGGTGCCCAGGTCCCTGGGCTTTCTGATGTCCTTCTGCTGCCTTGCCTTCAGCTCACTTCCTGGCAGTACCTGGCATGACAGATACCTGCCCCATCCTCACGGCAGGGGGCACCTTTGCAAACTCACTCCACTTAGTTCCTTGTCTGAAGAAGGCATCTGCCCCAGACCCTGCAAGGCAGGTTGTGCTGTACCACCTGGCCCTGTCAGGGCTCTAGACTGACAGAGAACCCAGTCTCTCCCACTCATTTGCTGTGTGACCCTGGGGAAATTAGCTCTGCTTCTAGGTGCCCTTGTCTATCAAATGAGTGGGTGGGTCCAGAGGATGGGATTGAGATTTAGAACTTGAAAATCATGTCTCCCCCACCCTCCTTTTTCCAAGTGTCTTATCAAAGGCCTGATCTGTAGTGAAAGCAGGGATTTGAACCCATTGGACTACACTGCCTCCGGGTGATCAGCTTTAAAATCTGACCTCTGTATTAGTCCTTTCTGGCACAGCCCAGAAAATCATTGAGCTTTGGCCTCAGTCTCCAGCAGGCACCCTCAGGTCAGTGTGACCATTATGTGAGTGGAGACAGCACATGCAGGAGAGCTGCTGGGAAGGTAGAAACGACAAAAACTGACAATGGACTGGATAGACTGGGTGAGTGTAATTAAGGAGCTGAGGCTGGCCCCTTGGACCTGGGGAACAGGGAAAGCATCTGCAAAGTTGGGGAGGGGGAAGCTGTCAGGGAGAAGCTCACATCTCCTATTTGGGACATGCTGAGTTGGGGACGCCTCTGAGAAAGCCATATCAAACTGGCCGATGGGGAGCTGGTGTTGTTGGACCAGACCTCAGGGGATTAGAGTGAGTGACTGCTGGGTGGCTGTGAAGAGATTCCTGGACCAGGAGGCTTTTCAAAATCTGTTCAACATTAAGACTGGATGATTCTCTGGTCAGTATGCCAGGCCCAAGAAGGAACCGTCGCCTGGTACCTACTGCCCACAATGAGCTTATGGTCTAGAAGGAAAAGACATGTACACATGAACTAAACTGATAACAAGTCAAAATGTGACCTTCATATAGAAGTCAGCCAGTGGTGCCTGAAAGCTTGGGGAAGGCAGAATCAGCCCTAGCTGACAGCTGTCAAGGAGGGCTTCCTACAGGAGGTGGCTATGAATCCGACAAGCATACATGGTGGTAAGGAGTGGGTGGGGGGAAGGGTCTGTCCTGTTCATGGGAAGTAGCATGGGCAAGCTCACAGAGGCATGATGAGGTAGGCTACCATCTGAGGCCTCTCGGGCCAGACCAGCCACTCACCCCCCACCTTGTCCCGGGCTGCCTTCCTGCCATGCGGCTGACCATCTCATCCTGCCCCTTCGACTCCTAGCTCTGAGCACTGTCATCAAAGCCCTGTGACCGTGCTTCTCCAGAAGCCACACCAGGATCATTGTCTTAGGCTCTCCTGTTAGTTGCCAACCAAGACAATCGTCCTTGAAGGCAACCCCTTCCATGTGTTCTTTCCCCCATTAGAGTGTAAGCTACTAGAGCGCAGGAACTGTACTCATTTTTGTTTTTGTGGCATGCAGTGACTGGTGCACAGAAGCTCCAAGAAATGTGTTCAGTTACTTCTTTGTTCATTCGTTCCATACAATTGAAACACTGAAACGTGAAATTGGTTCTGAATGACTCTGGGAAGGTAGATTGGAGGGAGCCATGTTCCCGAATAATGAGTTTGCAATTTTTCCTGTGGACAGTAGGGTGCCCTAGCAGGTGTTTGGGCAGGAGAGAAACGTGAGCAGCCCTGATCCTTAGGAAAACTGCTCAAAGAGGAGTGTGTCAGAGGGGTGGAGGGGGAGGCCACTTAGAGGTCACTACCATTCTTTAGAGGAAACATAATCAAGACCTGAGTGCAAGCTTACAGTAGCCATGAAAGTATAATCCTGTGATCCTACTCTACGTGAGTGGGAATGTCTTGCAGGGTCCATTTTAGACGGGGTATCATTGCTCAAGGAGGAAACTGGGGAGTAGGCAAATACTGTTTGGGTGGAGTGACAGAAACAGGGCCTCACCAACTCACAGATGTGTCTGGGTGCAACATGGTGATCTGAACTACATGGCATTGCTGTTGTTTATTGCATTCCTGGTAGGGGTGGGTTCTGGCACAAGATGGCACTGTCATCTGGTTGCAAGTAACCTCCACAACCCTATTACCCAACGCATCTAAAAAATGCCCTACTTAAGTTTGTGCCTTGCCTGACAGTTTTATGGCCATTACCTGTCCATCAGAGCACAATTATTGTCTTCAGCCTTGATGGAAATTAAAAGACCTCACTAGTTTCAGGCGAGTTTACCCAATCTCCTCCCTTGTGCTGCCCTGGATCAGCATTGGGCTTTTATGCCCAATGCTGCCTTCACGCCTTGATTTCAGTGGCTTGGAAGAAGATCCTGCTGGCTCTCCAAACATCGCCCTCCTCTACTGCCTGAAGACTGAAATGCTACCGCAGAGACTCACCCTCTGGGGTACTGGCACCCAGAGAAGGAAACGGCAGAATTGGTCAGTTCTAGTACACTCTCTTAGAAGGGAGCCCAGAGGCCATTTCAGCAGAAGCAGAATTCTACAGTGGATACACAAAGAGAGAGTCAAGACAAGTTAATCTATGGGGCCATATAGATTGAGTAAGTTCTGGGCCATCCTTATTCAAATTCCAACTGGCACAGATGAGTCTTCTATGCCCTCTTAACCCAATGTTTCTGAATTGGAATATTGAGTCATCCAGCCTTAAGTAGCTTATGGAAAGAGGCATTTACTAAGGTGAAACAGTGAGAACAGTGGATATAAAACATAAACCCTCCAAGGAAAGTCTGTGGCACACTGACCCGAAGGAACACAGAATCCAAGGGAACGTGGACTCAGACTGAGAAAATGCATGTGGCATTCACAATCTCTACTTGCTTTTCTCTCATTCTCCCTCATTTACAGGGTGTTCAAGAAGCTCTCTTTGGGGTCTTTGTAGAATTATAAGCCCCATCTGTCCTTGCTTCCCAAGGATGCAGACACTGGTGCCAGATGATTGGGGGGTGTCATTAGGTAAGATGGGGCCTGGTGCTGCCCTGAGGGGTCTGCTGCTAGGATGCAGATAGGAGGATGGTGTAGTGCAACATTCTCCAGACCCTGTGAAGCTGGCAAGGTCCTTGTTTGGTCCAAGTGGGGGCAGAAGAGACCTGGCTAAAGCTAAAACCAAAGCCAAGATCTCTTATGCCCTGCGGGCGGTTCCTGATCAGGCGGTTCCTGTGCTGGAAAGTCAACTTGATAATTCAGTGTGTGGCCTTGTGCCCTTTAGCTTTTCCATGTCAAAGGACTTTTTCACACTTAGTTTAAGTTCCATGATTAATTTAATTTAATAACCAATAAAGCATCTTATCACTTAGGTGCAGTGGGCTTGAGTAAAATCAGTCATTAGGGTACAGCATCTTCTGCCAATGGCCCTGAGAAGGCAGCAGCCCCTCTGCCACTTTGAAGTTGGCCATGGTTTCAACCAAGAGCACCCAGGCTTCTGGATGGATGGTCTCTAAATGTCTCCTGGACTGTGACTGTTGAGTCTGTGGTTGTTAATGGGCCAGAGATAAGGAGAGTCAGGAGAGTCTGTCATGACCCAGCAGGGCAGCTTTGGGGAGGCTGGTGACTTGGGTGGCTCTCCCTTACTATCCCCTGTTCGAGATCCATTCCTTGTGCTGTGTTCTCTGGGGAGGAATGGCATGTACTGGGCGATACAAGGGACCATCAGAGCTGAAGAGGACTCACAGGACTGGAAGGCTAAGTCACTCTGGGGAAGGGAAAGGAATAAGGACTTATATAATACCTACTATATCCCAGACTAAGTACTTTTTAACAAATGTTATCTCATGTTGTCTTCACAACAATCCTGAGAGGTAGATGCTGTTTATTTTTCCCATTTTACAGTTGAGGAAAACAAGGCAAATGGAGGTTAAGTGACTTGCCCAAGGTCACATAGCTAGTAAGTGTCTGAGACTGGATTTTAACTCAGGCCCAGCGCTCTATCCACTGTGCCACCTACCTGTCTGTCACAATGTTAAAATGTCTGTGACAGCTGCATCCCTGACATTCTGAGCCTTTCCTTATTCTCTGAAATAGCTTCCAAAAGTCATAGGACTGTGGCATTCAGGCATCATAGGACCCTAATAATACAGCTTTTTCGTAAGTACTGAGTTCAAAATAAATTTCTCCCCAACTTATTAGCAGGAGGGACTTCAGAGGCAGTAGGGGAAGGGAAGGGCCCTCTCATCTCTAAGACAAGACCTGTTTCTAGATTCCGAGAAGACAAACAACACTTAAGAGATGATTAGGTTTGGACATGAAAGCAGAGGCCATCTGATCCACGTGTCCACGTTTCACATGCCACCTCCCAGTCTGTGCTCCCGCCCCTGTGTCCCCAACTAGAATTCCTCTAGTTCTGGCAAAAGAAGGAGGAGCTTCTGGGCCCCACAGGGCGTTGAGGGCGCAAGGAGCAGCCAGGAAACATATCCCTGCACCACTGAAGGGTTACAAGCCATCCAGGGCTGGTCCCTCATTAGGGAGGGAACAGGATAAATTAGGTGGGACTTTTTCATCTTTTGTGTTACGGTGTAACACAGGACTATCTTCCCTCCCCTCCAGCAGGATGAGTGCAGATGATCTTCCTTCCCAATGCTAGGAAGTCTGACCTTGGGCAAAGCAGCCTACTTTGCTAGACCCCATCAGCACAAAGGGTTTAACAAGCTGCTCTGTGAACTCCCTTCCAGATATAACATTCTGTGACTTCTGCAGAAGAATCTGGGTCGTCAGAGGTCCCCAGGGGGGTGCACAAACTCCTTGAGCCATGCCCCTCCTGAATGCTCTGCCCAATGCCTCCAACAGCCAAGCTTCAGCTTTAGGGTGGGATGCTTGTTACCCATCACTTATTCTTCAGTGTGAATGATCCTTTCCTAAGAATTGGAGAGGACTGCAAAAGGCAACCAGGTTCTTAATGATAGTGGGGAGCAGCCACAAAGGGAAAGGAGAGAAATAAACTTTGCTGGTTGTAACTGGACCCCTTGTCCTTGCTAGTGTCAAGATATTAGCAGATCCCTATTTCCCAGAGCTAAGGCCCAGCAAGCAGGCTGTGCCCTGAGCTTGGCACAAAAACAATCCTTTGCATTCACCCTCTGGACGATCTCACCCTCTGGCAAAATCACAAAATTATTGGATTGCTTAGCCCAGTGCCAGGTGTTCTCTGAGCTGAGACAAGTTCCCAACAAACACCAGACAAGAAACAAACTTATCCCTCTACTGCCATTACCCCTCACGTCAGGGCTGCAGCTCACTGTGCAGCCACTGGTCTAATATCCCTGAAATGCCTCAGATCCCCTCGTGGGGAGCGGGCCCTGACCCATGTGTCCAATCTCCCTCCTAAACTTCTGCTTGATTGCTGACCCTCCTGCTCCCTGCAGCTCAGCCCTCCATGGGTTAGAGGCTGCTTAGTCCGGCTGTCCAAAATTAGGCATGTCAGAAATGGAATGTGGTCCCCACGATGTTTACCCTGCATCATTCCTTCAGTAAGCATTAATTGGGCTGTCTGCATGCCCAGGCACTGTGACATACAGTTGGCAAACTCACAGTTTCCATACAACAGGGGTGTGACCCAGCCTCCTGCAGAGAGGTGGGGGTGTGATTTGGATGTGGAGCCCAGCTTTCAGGGGAGAAGAGATAGTGTGACATTCGGACAATGTAGGTCCAAGGAGGGAAGACGTGACTTCAGTCCATTACAGAGGCTTTCTCCTCTTTGTTGATGTTGTTTCAGTCACATCCAACTCTTTGTGACTCCATTTAGGATCTTCTTGGAAGTGGCTTGCCATTTTATTCTCCAGCTCATTTTACAGATGAGGAAACTGATGCAAACAGGGTGAAGTGACTTGTCCAAGGTCACACAGCTAGTAAGTATCCAAGGTCAGGTTTAAATTTGGGTCTTCCTGACTCCAGGCCTATCATTCTATCCACTGAACCAAGCAGCTTGTCCTTTCTCCAGTTAGGCCAGTCCAAACCACAGCATAGCTCTGTGAGCTTGGAGGACACCGTAGCCTCCTAGGGGCACCAAAGCCAGATTCATCCAAGAGGGAAAGAATATTTGTTTTCTAGTGGCCTATTGGGAGAAATTTATCACTTTGTGGGCTTCCTGAGAAACCAAACAGTCACTGGCCTGTGTCCAAGGAATAGAATGATCTGACTGCTTTCAGGGACTGAAGATCCTAGGGAGGACTGGGCATGAACAGCCAACCCAGGCAGGGGTGAAAGGAGTCCAGGAGCCTCTGGTGGTGACAAGTGCCCTGGCAGAAGCTGGGCCAGGAATCTCAGGGGCCAGCCCATTCTCACAGGAGGCTGGAGGTTCCCAGGAGACCTAAAGGCTCTCTACAATGGTCCATTATCCATGGGTCACACCCTTCCCACAGGTTTGCTGAGTTTGCCCAGGCCTGACAATCATTCATTAATACCCGGTACACTTCAATTTACTTTTCTAGAAAAGAAGCTTTGGGACTTTGGCTTTTTTCTGTTTTTTTTTTTGGTCAGTAGTGAGATTTTATTGGTGTGGGGAGCGTGTGCCCTCAGCCCAGTATGCACTGGGCCCCTCATCAACCCCTTCATAAACAATCATTTGCTGCTTACTGGTTATTGAAAGTTCTCTGGGGCACAGAGCAAGAGGTGACTGGCCCAGGGTCACCCAGCTAGCTTGGGGCACAGAGAGAAATTCAACCCAAGACTCTGCAATGCTAAAGTTGGGGTGACTCAACCCCTGGTTTTTGGTCTCTTCTTGCAGTGGCCTGGCTCCCCATGAAACCTCCCACTGTCTCCTTGCCATGAACTTCCCTGTTCTTCCCAGCTCCCCTCAAAGTGTTATAGTGGATTTTAAGCTCCCTGAGGGCAGGAACTGCTTCTATTTCCATCCCCTGAATCTAGCATGGTGCCGGGTCCCCAGAGTAGGTGCTTCATAGGTGCTTTTTGGCTTTATGTGGCTATTTGGGGATGGCGCAGGGAGAACACCATAGCTGTCCTTAGGTATCAGAGTGTGGTCGGACTTGTTCTGCATATGACTGGTAGGAAGACTGAGGCTCAAAGCCAGGAGTGGAGTCAGCCCCCTCTAGAAATGGTGTCTGTTCACTGTGAGTAGAGGTTGGATTATCCCTGGCAACTATCACAGATGGGCATGGGTTTACAGCTAAAAGGGGAAAGGAACAAAGGAATGAAGGAAGAGAAAGAAAGAAACAAAGAAAGAGAAAGGAAGAAAAGAAAGAAGGAAGGAAGGAGGGAAGGAAGGAAGAGAGAAAGAGAGAGAGAGAGAGAGACAGAGAGACAGAGAGACAGAGAGAGACA
>NW_027185759.1:3128347-3130186 GCF_028583685.1 Petaurus breviceps papuanus | reverse complement strand
ATGAGGAAACTGAGACAAGCAGGATTAAGTGACTTGCCCAGGGTCACACAGACACACAGTGTCTCTGGTGGGATTTGAACCCAGGTCATCTAGACTTCAAGTCCAGAAGCCTACATGCCGCTCACCTCAGTGCCCAGGTGGAAGGATCATTGATACAAATGTTGAAGGGACCTGAATGTCCTTCAGTTTTCAGACAAGGAACCTGAGCCCCAGGCAGTTTGACTTTCCCAAGGTCACCCAGGCAGTAAGTGTCAGAGAGGGCATTTGAACCCAAGCCATGTGCTGGCAGATTCAGTGGCCCTCCACTAAACAGTACTGTTCCTCCCTGGGCCTCTCATCACCTTCAAACATCATCCATCCCCAAACATGGAAAAAGCCTGGAGATTAGGCAGGACTAGGAAGAGCTCTGGGTGTGGTATCCAGGAGGCCTGGGTTCAAATCCTGGATCTGCCTGTGTGCCCCTCCCCCACCAGGCCAGTCACTTAACCTTGCTCAGTTTGGGCATCTGAAAAGTGGGGTGAACAATGCTGAAGCTTCCTCCAGTTTATGCAGAAATAAGGCCAAAGTGGGATCATTGACCAAGGGTGCCACAGGCTCCCTGCCACTGGAACCAAGGCTGCCAGTCCTCTTGGAGGGGGCACCACAGAAAGGACTCGTGCCCAGGGCTAGGTGGGTCTCCTCTCCAGCTCCGAGGTTCCAAGAATCCCCTCCTCCCACCAGGCAACTTCATTCTGGCAACTCACGAGGCCCTGGGATCTCCCTGCCAAAGCTGGCCTCCTTTCAATCCTGGAGAAGGCAAGAGCCATGGCAATGGTGGGCAGCAGAATCATATGCAGAATGAAATGCCCCAAGATGAGCAAACACCCCCCCATGCAGCCTGTGGTGTCCTACCTACCATCGCGGCCAGCATAATCTGCCCTAAGCATCTCTTCCTCATTCCATTCCCTTGTTCCAGAATCTATGAGGACTTCCCATGATCCAACAGGTCCGATTCAAGCCCCCCACAACCCCTCCTCACCTGGTCTCCCCAGATGTGCACCTCACTCTTCCCAGAAAGGCATGCTTCATTTGGGCCAGACTGGTTCCCCCCCCCCCCCCACAAATGTTCATTCTTTCTTGGCCCCTGCTTTGCCTTGGGTCCTATCTGGACACCTGCTGTCCGAATCATGCCAATACTCAAGACTATAGGTCCACGGTATGGGAGGAGTCAGAGCTGGAAGGAACCTTAATGATCATTGAGCCCACCCCCACTCCTTCCCCAGAGAGGGAAACTGAGGAATCCCAGAGAGATGGAGTTGTTCCCTTGTCCAAAATGTTCTTGATTCCTCATTGAAAGGCTCTTCTTAGCCCCTCCTGATACTTCTAGCAGAGACGGCCCCCCTCCCATCCTGGGAGCTCTGCACCTGTGTCTGAGGGATGAGGGCTGAACTTGAGACTGGGTAAGAACCTCTACCAACGACGGGCAGGGGCACCTTACAATCAGAGAGTCACCTGGGGCACCAAGGCAAGGGCCTCCCTCAGGGTCACAAGCCAACATTCATCAACAGCAAGGCCAGCCTTCCATCCCCTACACCCACTGCGTCTCAGGTTCAGGTGTCGGGGCATCCTCAGAGAAGGGATGCCAAGATAGCAAACAGCCGCCTCGCAGAGCATCCCTGGCTTTCTAGGTTTCACAAAGTTAATTAGGCTCAGGTTTCAATGACTCAAGTCCAGTGTTCTGTTCTCTCTACCACGTTGCCCTTTGTAGTGCCTGTGTTGGCACTCAGCAGCACTACGCTGAGCGTCTCTGGCTAGTTGTCTTGGCTTTCTGTCTCTGTTGGCATGAGATTCTTTCTTGTA
>NW_027185759.1:3123115-3123347 GCF_028583685.1 Petaurus breviceps papuanus | reverse complement strand
CCTGAGGTCTTCCTTTTCCAGAAATGATAGACAGATAGACAGACAGATAGATAGATAGATAGATAGATAGATAGATAGATAGATAGATAGATAGATAGATAGATAGATAGATAGATAGATAGATAGATAGATAGACTGACAGGCAGGCAGACTGACAGACAGACAGACAGACAGATAGATAGACAGACAGACAGACAGACAGACAGACAGACAGACAGACAGACAGACAGAC
>NW_027185759.1:3085724-3123105 GCF_028583685.1 Petaurus breviceps papuanus | reverse complement strand
GATAGATAGATAGATAGATAGATAGATAGATAGATAGATAGATAGATTTTTTTAACTAGGTAAAGAGGCCGTCCTCTGCCTTATTTCTTAATAAGTTTTAGTCACTGAACGGGCATTGCATCAGTCAAACTGAGACCCATTAAAGACCTTGCTTGAAAAAGCCAAAATCCTTCAGTGTGTCCTGGACCATCCCCACTCGTCCTGATCTATATCTGGCCAGTGGCCCCAGATGGTTCTGGAGGAGAAAGTGAGGCTGGCAACTTTGCCAAGCCCGCCTGAATTTAAATCCAATTCACTTGCATGTCATGGCATCACCTCCCTGATGTAATGGTACTCTTTGAGAATGAAGGACAAACAATAATGACAACATCAATTCACTTTGTGGGCAGCCTTATATATTTTTTAATTTCTTTCTAGTTTCTCATCATTCCCTAGTAACCTCTATCTCATCATTCCTGGCCAGTTATAAAAAACTGAATAAAAATTAATTGGAATATCAGAATTGTAGGATAGCAGATGTCCAATAACCAGCTAATAATTGAGTCCTACCTGTAACATCACTGAAATTTAGTTACTCAACCTCAACTGAAAGGATCCCAGTTTTAGCCTTCCCAGCATGCCTGCAGAAGACAACGCTCATAGAGGCAGACAGAGAGCTACATTTTTGGTTGGTCTAATTGTTAGAAGCACTCATTTAATCTTTACAGCAACCCTGTTGAGGTTCATGCTATTATTATCCCCTTTTATAGATGTGGAAACTTAAACATAGAGCTGTAAGTGACTCATCCAGGCTTACATAGCCAGCAAATATTTGTCAGAGATGGGATTTGAATCCAGGGTCTATCAGCCCTCTCTCCACTGAGCCACCAAGCTTCCCAACCTTGATTGTCTTACACTATAGCTGGCACTTGGGCTCCCTCAAGATTTGTGCTGATTCATTCAGACTATTCATTGCTGCCTTTTGTACAGGTATGTGAGTGTCTACTTCACTCAAGAGTCTTGTACCTGAAATCTTGACCCAAACCCATACATAGACTTTTCACTGAAAATCATTTGAAGTGGCAGAAGTCAGACCCATCTGAAAATAGCTCTTGCTTCAACATGGCCAGAAATAACCAAGATCCTAAGTCACCCTTACAACGTCTCTGACCATCTGTTAACTGTGCACTGAGTTACAACAAAATTACTTGGTCATAAATGGCTTCCTTATAGCAAACCATTCAACAGAATCCATGTTCCTCTTGGGCAACCTCTAGTGGTGATGTGGAAGAGCACAGCCGAAGTCCTCTGGTAATCATCCATAAACTTAGGATCTTCCCATGTAGGCACCTCCTGACTCTATCTTCAAAAATTATCTAATGACGTGCTAAGATAATCAAAGCATCATCAAGCATATCATAGGAACTTTTCTTTATCCTCTTATAAAACCAAGAGGGCTGTACCAGGCACGACTGCGTGAGCTCCTGGTCACTGAATCCCAGGAAGAGGAGTTGGAGGGGTCTGGAGGAGGCAACTCAAGCCATCGGATGGGGTCCTGAGGGAAGTTCCTCTAAGAAGGCAGGCTAAAGAAGCGAGGCCTGGAAAGATGCTAATGGTGACTGTCATTGGCCCTTCATTCCCAAAGAGGGTCAATGACACCACAGGTCGTGTCTTCACTCCCTTTGCATTTAAGTGAGGCAAAGTTGCACAAAGTCCACAGTCTCCCTCTCGCTTCAAGAATCATTGAGTCCAGGGGCAGCTGGGTGGAACAGTGAATAGAGCACCAGCCCTGGAGTCAGGAGACCTAAGTTCCAATCCAGCCTTAGACACTTAACACTTACTAGCCCTGTGACCTTGGGCAAGTCACTTAACCCCAACTCCCCTGCCTTAACCCTCCCAAAAAAAGTCATCGATTCCAGTGGCAAGACAAGTGTCAGGATGACTGGCGATGGCCCAGGATGCAGCAGATGACCTTGGTGCCCTCCTTGCCTGACCGAGCTCTAAACACTCCACAGCACCTGCTTCTGCCATCTTCCTTCATGGCCCTTCTACCAGGGAAAGTCTTCACATGCTTAGTATAGACATTCCCCAAGTCATCAAGGAGTCTGAGGCCCATTGGTCCCTCTTAGCCCTGTCTAGCTGTAGGCCAGGACAGTTTTCCCAGGGTATGGCTGCTGCACATGCCACAGCTTCTTGGTAATACTAATGACAGTGACACCATCAGATGACATAACATGAACAAAGTGCTTTGCAAACCTGAACGATCTCGTTAAAGGCCCGTGGCCATCATCATCTGCCCATGGGGCAGGCACTGTGGGTATCGTTGTTCCCCTCTGGAAACAGAAACTGAGGCTCAGATGGAGGAAGGGACGTATCCGAGGGGGATTCAGAATCCGGCCCACCCACTGTCTCCTCAAACAGGCCCTTCCCCCTTTCTGGGCCTGTTTCCCCTCTAAAATGAGGGATCCCAGCTACAGTCTCCAAGGTTCCAGTCATTCCATGATGGCTGAAAATGAGGGGGAGGGTGGTCTCTGAGAGAGAGATTTTGGTTGGCCAGTAGGAGCATTTTCTAGCAAGTGAGCAGGCCCAAAGGGGAGCAATCAGCCCCAGGATGTAATGAGTTCCCCCTCACAGGAGATCTGCAAAGAGAGGCTGGAGACCCACTTAGAGATGTTGTAGGAGCGGTCCTTGTGCAAATCCCCCTTGTCTGCGCTGATGCTGCCCCCTCCTGGTGCAGACCCCCATCACCTCATGTCTGGACTACAGCAATGGCAGCTGATGGGTCTGCCTGCCTCAGTCTCCCCCCACTCCATTCCATCCTCCATTCAGTGACCAAAGTGATTATCCTAAAGTACAGGTCTGACCATGTCACCCAGGACTCTCGAACCCCCAGCAGGTCCTTATTGCCTCCAGAATCCAACAAAATCTTCTGAGATTCAAAGCCCTTCCTAACCCAACCCCCTCCTACTTTCTAGTCTTCTTACACGTTACTCTCCCACACGTCCACTTCAATCCGGGGACACTAGCCCCCTGGCTGTCGCATGAACAGGACGCCCATCCCTCAGCTCCAGGCATTTCCTCTGGCCCCTCTGTGACTGGAATGGTCTCCCTCCTCCACTCTGCCTCCCGGCTTCCTTGGCTTCCTTCCAGCGCCAGTTACAGCCCTATCTGCCAGGAGCCTCCCCTGGTCCTGGGGTCTTTCCTCTGAGAAGATCCCATTGGCTCTGCCTTCTGTATCTTGTTCCTAGACAGAGTTGGCACGTTTCGTCCCCCAGGGAGCGTGAGCCCCAGAGGGCAGGGATTGTCTCTTTGCTTTCCTTCCTTTCTCCAGCACTAAGCACACTGTGGATGCCTGGCACACACAGCAGGAGCTTAATTAATGTTCATTGCCTCTGGATTTGACTAGCCACTGCGGAGGTCCTTTGCACCTCTGAATCCTCTCTGTGATCCTGACAGTGCTAGGACTGGAAGCCAGGCCTTCTGATCGCTGCCCATATTGGTTCCTCAGAAGAGCAGCCCAACCCATACAAGAAAGCACTTCTCTGGGTGTGGCTTTCTCCACCAATCGAGATTGCAGCCCCTCAGTCTTGGTAGAAGGTTCTAGGGCAAGGATTCTTCCTCTTTTTCATGGGTCATGGACCCCTAACAAACACTACTCTGGCTTATTGCCAAAATTCACAATTGAAGCAATTGCTAAATTTCTGTTAGGTCTTAGGTGAAAACAAAGATGTCCTTTTTCTCATGCAACTTCACACAGCTTCTAAAATCCATGGAGGGTTGGGGTGACACATGAGCCCCTAGGACCTGGTTAGAGGCTTGTTGTGACTGAAAAGGGTGATTTTCCTTTGGAAACCTGGTGCTGATCCCCACTGCTCAGCACAGTCTTAGTTGGCTGACCTTTTGTCCTGTCCCAGGACCTCTCCCCTAGAAACCTGCCCCCCAAGCTTGGGGTCCCCTGGTGCTGCCTCAGAGACCCCAGTGTCACTCGCAGGCCTCAGTAGCACAGCAGAGGAAAGAGCTTCTGTGGAATCCCTAATGCCTTGTGTTTATTCCTCCATTTCTTTCTCAGGCCAAGAAACAAAAAAGGAGAGAGGCTTGGTGTAATGGCGAGGCCACTGCATTTGGAGTCTGAGTGGCTGGACTCTAGGCCATTTTCTCTAGAAAATGAGGCTAACAGTCAGGGTTGTTGCCAGGATTTTGTCAGAAGACCCCACTCTGGCCCCTGGCAGACAGACAAGCCTCTACAAACCACCTACTGCAGCAGCGCCCTCATAGCCTTGACAGTCAGGCCTCCAGCTCTCTCTTGGTACCTCCTGGAGAGTGGGGCCAGCTTCTTTCAGCTCCTTCCAGGTAACCCTCAGCATGGAGACCTGCTGAGGTAGCAGCTGTCTGTGGATCTGAGTATCAGGAAGGCTGGTTCACCATTGGATAACATCAAACCAGGAGACCAAGGTTATGGTCCCAGGCTCTTCACTTCCGGCAAGAGTGGTGGGAAATCAGCCCAAATGGGAGAAGTCATTTGGAAGGAAGGTCAGAGTTGAAAGCAGGAAGAGGAGAGGGGGTGGAGGACAGAAAGGGAGAAGTGGCCTCTTGGACTGGGGGACTCAATGCCACAATGAGGAGATGGCATCTAGGTCAGGTGCCCCAGCTAGAAGGAGTGCCACAAAGCCCCTGGGGAGCATCCTCCCTCCAGCGCTCCCCCATTGTTAGAGACGAGCAGCATCCCAGAAGACTGGACCCCTGCAACTCTGTCCTTGTCTGGAAAGAGCTTCCCAAAGGTGTTTTCCAGACGTTTGTTCAGTAGCCATGGACACATCCAGTAACCCAAGGGCAGGGCACTTACCTCCACAATCAGGGACAGAATCAGATTGACAGCAAGCATGATGACCAGGTATACCCTCCAAAGGGTGGGTGTGCATACAAGCTAGGAGAGACCCAGAAATGGAACCAGTCAGAGACTCATGCATGATGTTAGGTAAGAGGAGCCATGGTCTTCTTGAGATGGTTTCCCTCAGCTTCTGAGGGAATCCAAGGATGCAACCTTTTCTCCCTCTAATTCATGACTATGTTTCTTGATGGAGACTAGGAAAGCTAAGAGATGGGGGTGAGGAGGGAGTGCATTTCAGGAAGGAGTGACAGCCAGTGCAAAGTCCCAGGAGTGGGAGATGGAGTAATGTGTGTGAGGAACAGCCAGTAGACCCTGCTTTGTGGCTTCCTAGCTGTCATGTATAGGCTCTCTTGTACCCTCGTGCTTGATCAGTCTTTCTCCAAAGTGGCTTTTATCACATCATACCCCCATTGTAGACCCCATAATGACCCTGTATTACTCTTTTGAATGTCCAGACTCCTCTGTCTGGCACTTAATGCCCTGCAGTCTGGCCCTACATGACTTATCCAACATGCCCCCCAATAGACACTCTCAAACAAAAAAAATCAATCAGCAAGTATTTATTAAATGATTCTACTAGGTGAGGGCTAGGAATGGGGATGTTGGGGGGAGCTGTGTGATGAACATTGGGTTACAGCTCAGTCTCTGCTTCTTTTTCTTCCAGGGGGTTCTGCTAGGGCAGAACCTCCTGGCAAATCTGGTCTAAAGGGTGAATAGTGGTAGAAACAGGCAGAGGGTGCTAAGAGTCACACTTTGAGCAGTCCCTCATCCTCTCTGCAGAGGATGCCTAGATCCCCATCCCCCAATCCCAGCTCCACCCCCTACCTACCTGGATGTCCCATTGGCATCTCAGAGGAAACATGCCCACAATTGCCTTTCCCACCTCTCTTCCTAACTTCCCTTTTTCTGTGGAGACAACAAAATCCTTCTAGTCTCCCAGGTTTGTAACCTCTGAGTTGTCTCTGTTCCCAAACCTTGCTCTTTCTGCTTGCACATCTCTCACCGCCTTCCCTTTCAGCTAGCCCTCTAAGTTCTCATCATCTTCCCCACCTTCCTCTCCTACCCTAGCCCTCCCTTTTGTAATCTTCCTCCATTAGAATGAAAGCCTTTTGAGGGCTGAGGCTAGCTTGTTTACTTGTATTCTTGTCCCAAGAACTTAGCACAGGCTAAGGAAGGCACCAGGCACTGTGCTAAGCTCTAAAGATACAAAAAACAGCACAAGGCAGTCCCTGTCCTCAGAGCCCACAGTCTAATGCCCAATAAATGTTTTATCTACCCATCTACTTAGATGATAGAAAGACAGACAGATAGATGATAGATAGATATAGATAGATAGATACATAGATAGACAGACAGACAGACAGGCAGGCAGGCAGACAGACAGACAGATAGAATATTACCATAGCCACCTAATCAGTTTCCCTGCCTCAGTATTCTCTCCGTTCCAGCCCATCCTGAAGCCAGCTGCCAGTAGCATCCCTAATTGTGTCACTGCCCTGCTCAGTAAACTCCATTAACCCCCTATGGCCTCTAAGATGAAATGCAAATACTTCCTTGGGTAGTTTCAGCCCTCTTCACCTTCCCCTAATCAGCCTTTTCAACTTTCTTCTGCCTCATTCCATCACACGTCCTCTAGGGTCTGTCTTCCCATCTTTCATCTTCGAGCCATGGCATAGACTTCCTTCATGCCCAGAAGGCCTTCCCTTCTCCCCTCTAGCTCCTGGTATCCTTTGGTTCCTTCTGAGCTCAGCTCCAGCCCCACCCCCTCTGTGAGGTCTTCCTGATCTGCCCAGGTGCCAGCACTTCCTCCTCCCCTAATTACGCTGTGTATATGTGTGTGTACATATACACACAAACATATGTATAGATGTGAAGGCATATATGTATGTGTTGCACATACTTATTTTGTGTATATTTACTGGTGTGCATTTTATCAACCCCTATAGAATGTAAGCTCTTTGAGGTTGGTTTCTGACACACGGTAGGTATTTAATAGGTGTTCATGGATTGATGAGAGGACGTATATAAGAGATACACAGAATGAGAAAGCATGAAAGGGCTACATCTGCATTCTTCGGTGGAGGGAATGTCCAGAGGAATGAAATCACAGATCTATGGAAGCATGCGGATGAGGCCCAGGGTGCAGAAGTGGGAATTAGGAGTCATGTTTTTCCATATCTCGTGTATCTCAGATTTCTCTCTGGGGCTTCAAAGGTATCTAAACATTGAAATATGTGGCAGAGGGAAATGTGAGGGAAGGAAGATGCCTGACAAGCATAGCAATTGGCCCTTTGAAAGTAATTTTTAAGAGGTGAAGTGTAAGCAAATAGGAAAAATACATATTCATTTTGTCTGGAATCACAAATGGGCTTGAGAATTAACAGAAAAAGAGCTCTAGGCAAAGCTGTTTGGAGACCAAAGCATTTGAAAAACAACTCATTGGGCTTTGGAGGGGGGGGAAGTAGACGGAGGTTTGCCAAGCATGTCAGGATCTTCCAGGAGAAAAACTCACAAGATGTTTTAAAGGCCAGAAGAGAAAGGAAGGCCACCTGCATTTTTGATCCTGTCCAGCATTCATGACAACTATCAATGGGCCAAGCCCACTGTTGGAATCTGCCATCCACTGGGGAGAGTTGGATACAAGAACATTTCTGGGTGGTGCATGGGCAGGTGTCTTGGAGTACCATGTTACAACATGGCCAGATACATCAGCACCAGCACCAGGGATGAATGATACTTACATCCATCCGCTGATAGAGATCAGGAATGTTCGCGAAAAGAAGGAAGATGCATGCCCCCGTCTGGATCACCAGTACTATGACAAAGATATCTGAAGGGATCAAAGAGGAAAAGGCATTTAGGATTCCCAGGGTCCCTCCCCATGTTTCTGTCAATGACCATGGCTCCTAGGTCAGGCATGGTCCAAGTCATCGGATGCCGGTGCCACTCACTGCACAGTGTCCGGCATTTAAGGCCAAAATCAAAATGAAAAACTGAGAGGGCCCAGGCTGTTGGTTCTTTCATCTTCCTCTGTAACAGCTCTCATTAATTATTTCCCAGAAATAATTCAAAATATCCATGTGCAATGTTTGAGTTTTAGGAAAGAAATCTGCTTCATATTTCTAGGCTCCATGATCTCATCCATGTGAACATTCCATCTGCCAATGCAGATTGCACCTTTAAAATGGCAGTGGGGGAGTGGTGAGAGTTAGCTAGATGAACCCCAAGAGCTTTGGCCTTTAGATGCCTCCAGCAACTCCTTAGGTCTTAACCACTTAGTCATAGAAGGGCTGTTGTCTTCATTAATGGAAGGCACTCCTGTCATAGGAATCCCTAGTGTAGTACCTAAAGAATAAAGTCAAAGGCACTATGTGATTGAACTGTTTATCAAGACAGGACAATTGTCATGAGGCTCCCTCACCCCAGAAATAGGAAGAGAAATATTGCTTCTGTATTTACCTCTTACGGATTTACTGTAAATCATGAGCCATATCCTAAGACCCCTCCAGTCATGGATTTCAAGTTCCTTCATGATGCAAGTATAGCTATGGAACCCTTTGTGGTTCTGGCACATGGATGGACAGCACCAGAGATACTTACAGTTGGTATAAATGGGCTGTCTGAATGGCTTTCCTTTGGAAAACACCAGTGCAACAATGATGCAGTTGATGGTCCCCAAGAACCAGATTGTGGTGTTCTCATAACTCATGAAGCTGTCAGAGCCAACATTCCCTGATGTCACGGGCGAAGCAGGCATCATGGAGATGTTTCCCTTTGTTAGGGAACAGGCACTGGAAAAGGGACCAGAAGAGAAACACTCATCAACTGATAAAAAGAAAGCATGTTCGGGGCAGAGAGGAAGATATCTGAGATCCCGCCATGGCCTCAAGATCTCATCCCGCTGAGGTGGCCAGGCTGGGCACAGTAACTGAGAATGAAAGAACAGTGGATGGGGGCAGCTAGGTGGCACAGTGAATAGAGCACCGGCCCTGGAGTCAGGAAGACCTGAGTTCAAATCTGGCCTCAGACACTTAACACAAAAACTATCCGTGTGACCTTGGGAAAGTAGCTTAATCCCAATTGCCCTCCAAAAAGGGGGGAATAAAAAGAACAATGGATGAGTGCAGAAAGAGAAACCGAGAATGAGAGCATCAGTATTCAAAAGAGAAAGAAATCTGGGGCAGAGCAGCACCATGGACAGAGGAGGAGGGCTTTTTATGCAGCCTCCCTTCCTTCTCCTCCCTCCAACCCCTCCACCAGTGCTAATTGCCTCAGATGAAAGAGATCAAAGGAGCAGAACAGGTAGAGCAGAAACTCCTTGAGGTCAGGAACTGTGACTTTCTCCTCTATCTCAGGTCTTACACTTAGTGCACACTTGAGAAGTATTGACTAAATTGAATTTCCATGAATATTATTTCTCTTCCCACGTTCCAGCACACCGGATGGGTGTTTCACACGTTGCCTAAGTGGGGCGCCAGTCCCTCCCCACCTCTGCCTCTCGGAGCCAGTCCCTAACTTGACGAGGCACAGCTCACATGCTGCATTTCCTGATCCTCCAGACTATCAGCACTCTCTCTCCCTCCACAAAAGACGTTGGATACACTTTGGGGTTTCCTTCCATGGGTGCCTCCTGTCCCACCCATCCCTCTCCCGAGAGTACAATGGCATCTCACTGAGGGCAGGGATTGTTTCCATTTTGTCCTTGCAACACCAGAACCTCCCATAGGGCCTGGCGCACAGTAGATACTTCATAGGTTTTGTTGCTGAGTTATAGAGCATTGCACTAAATAAGGATGTACCTGAAGACATCAGTGGCAGAGTACCAGGGCTCCTTCCGAACAAGAATGAAACCCAGCATGTGCATGACCAGGCTGAAAAGCACATTGAGGAGCACAGACAAGAGGAGAGGAGGGGAGACCAGCCTGCCCGGGGGTCTGTAAGGAACCAGCTTGGGGAAGGCGCCATTCAGGCTCACTGAAAGACAAAAGGAGAAGGGGGAACGCTCAGTGCCCTCCCTGTGCTGGGAAGATGCTGCCTTCTCCTTTGAAAGCAGAACAAAAAGACCATTTCTTTTCCACAAAATAAACCAGGCACATTCACCCAAGGAGGCACACATTTAGGGTTAGACTCCCAACCAAGTTTTCCAGGTTTCATGGAATTACACAATTTGGGAGTTGGAAGTGATCTCAGGGAGCATCTGGTCCAGTCCATACCTGGACCTCAATCCCCAGCCTGAAACACCCAACCAGTCTCTTCTTGAAGAACTCTGAGGAACGAGGAAGCCACCCCTTCCCAGGCAGGGACCTTCGAGGCCATCAAGTCCAATGCCTCATTTTGCAGATTAAAAAAATGAAGTATCTTGTCCATTAGTAATTATCTGAGGCAGAATTTGAATGCAGGTCTTCCTGATACCAAGTTCAGTGCTCTCTCCACTTCTCCATGCTGCCTCTCAGCAGCACCTCCCCCTTCACTCCCTCCCTGCCACGAGTCTTCTTCTTCAAGCTAAACTTGTCTAGCTCCATCAACCATTCTTTATCATTCCTTCTATGGCATGGAGTCAGGACCCCTCACCATTGTGGATGCCCTCCACTAGACACTCCAGGTTATCAACGTCCTTCATAAGTTGAGGTGCCCAGATCTGAACAAATAAATCTAGAGGAGGCTGACAAGGGAAGAGCACAGTAGGACCATCTCCTCCCTCTTCCTGAAAGCCACATCCCCCTCAAAGTGGGGCAACACTCCCTTTGCTGCAAGGCTGCCCCATCACACACACTGCTGACCCACATGGAGCTTGGCATTCAATGGAACCTGCAGTCATTCACAACAGTTCTTCCACATCAAGCTTGGTGCTCATCACCAGTTCCATTACAGTACCCCAAATCTCTTCAGAAATGCTCCTGCTATGTGCCAGGCACTGGACTGGGCTTTGGGGATTTGAAGGGAAAAAATGAGTCTTGCCCTCAAGGGGCTTATAGTCAGTCCACTCTCTTCCAGCCTACGATATTCCCCAGAAAAGGGAGCAAAATGACAAGACGGCCAGCCAGCACACCTCAGCCTCATTGCCATCTTTATATTCTTGTGCAATTTTGTTCTTAGCGACCACTCCCTTGTTTTCCCTTTCTTTTCAGAATCAGCCCTGCGGAACCCAACTTCGTGTCTGATTGGTTCCCAGGGTATTGAAGAGGCAGTCCTACTAGGACAGTATAGTACTCAGGGCAGAGTGCAAGGAATCAAATGACTTCATAGGCAAAAAGTTTTACATGCGCTTACTTGTTATCCCGATGAGGGTGGTGATGGCCAGATCCTGGAACAAGAACTGGTAATTTGAAAGACTGTTTGTTTTCTGCAAAGAAAAAGGGACATATTGGTGAATGCCATCTCCTGCTATTAGGGAAAAAAAGCTAACCTGATCGGACCTGCTAAATGTATTCCCAGAAGACCAAATGGCTCTTTTTTAGCCAGGATGTCAAGGGAGGCGGCAAGAGGAGAAGCCTCAGTCACCCTTCAGTCTCAGGGTCGATGAGTGGCATTGACAGTGGGAGAACTGACAGTGCCCATCTCTGATATATCCAAACAAAAGGCAGCAGCCCATTGGCCCAGAGCCCTTTCAGTGCTCAGTCCTTGCCCCAAGCTGAAACCCTGCCAAGAGAGGAATGCAAACAGAGCCTCGGACTAGCCCAGCCTTTGTTCTGTCTCCCCTCTCACGTATCACTTTGTCATTGCATGTTTGGTGTCAGTGGCACATGAGAGCACTCTGACTTCATTGAGGATGTAACAGTATTGGGGAGGCCCCATTTTCTTTTTCATATGGAAAATAGCAATGCTGATACTTACCTTTTCAGACATAGGTTTTTGTAAAGTTGGTTTGGGGACCAAAGGATAGTGAGTGACTCATGAGTGTGTGCTCACTGCCCTTTATTATGATGGAGTCCTAAGATGTTTTTAAAGTTAGGGTCCTGCTGTCACCAAATGGCCTCCCTTTCTCATGGCTGTGGCCAGTGGTTGGAAAATGCAATGGATGGTTGGGGAGTGATGCAGGAGCTCCCACGGGGGACGACTCCACCCTTAGCATCTAGAGAGGCTCAACTCAGCTAACGTGGCTTTTTGGTGGAAGCTCTGACTGACTAGAATATATCCATGAGTCAGGTTCAAGAACAGGCTCCATGGTTTTTTAATCCTATTTTGAATCTTATTGAACTCCAAAGTTATCACAACCCCTGTTTGGCCACAAAAACCTGTGGGTGCCACAGAGCTGTTTTCTCAATCCAAGCATTTGGGTGCAGGTGAAGAAACAACATGGTGTAATGGTCAGGTGCAGAGTTTGATCTCCACTTCCAGCGCTTACTAACTCTATGACCTTAGGCAAATCTTGCCTCTTTGGGTCTCAGTTCCCTCAACTGTAAGATAGGCAGAATCATACTTATCCTACCTCTCTTATGGGTTTCTGGGAGGAAATCACTTTTGAAATTTTAAAGGACTAGATTAATGGAAGCCCATGTTATTTTCAATGACTTAGCTTGGGCGGCTGGATGGTATAGTGGTCAGAGTGCTGGACCTTGGGTCAGGAAGACCTGAGTTCAAAGCCATCCTCAGATACTCAGTAGCTGTGTGACCCTGGGCAAATCACTTCACCTTGCTTGTTTGTTTGTTTCCTCATCTGTAAAATGAGCTGGAAAAGGAAATGACCAACCCCTCCAGGATCTGTGCCAAGAAACCCCCAACTGGGTCCCAAGGAGTTGATATGACTGAAATGACTGAACAATAAAAATAGATTTCATCTAACGGTGAGGACGTGGCAGGAAGAGACGGTGTGGAGGTTGGTTCTCGTGTTTGTGAGACAGCTCAAAAGCGAGCTGGGTTATGTCTCAAGGAGATGTCTTTGCTATGAAATAATATCAGTGAGCTATTTGGCCAGCATATACAACTGCCCGGAGTCCACTGGAGGATGGAAGACAGATGACCCCAGCCAAAGTTGACCTTAGAGCCCTTCCAGGGAACTCTCCAACCACAGGTTGCCCATGGCCCTCAGAACAGGCTTGTTGGCATACTTGGCTAATAGACTCTCTCCCACTGCCTCCCAGGCAGACCTCCCTAGAGAAATCCTGGGATGACCCATATATTCAGGAAAAGGGACAAAAGTTTAAAACTGTCCTGATGAGCCAGTGGTTGGGAAGGTGGGGAGATGGGCTGCAGGGTAGTGCTGGAGGAACTGGCTGAAGATGGTGGCTCTCCCCTCCAGAACATCCTCCCATGTACTCCTCCTTGATCCCCTCTGACTGAAAGCTCTGAATTCAAATCCTGACTTGTCCCCTACCACCTCTGTAGCCTTCCCCATTTGGGGACTGGGTTTCCTCATCCATAAAATGGAAGAAGCAAACCACAAAACCCAAGGTCCTTCTAGCTCTGAGTCTATGAACCTAAATCCACTCCCCTCTCTGGGTCTCAATTTCCTCATCTGTAAAATGGGAAGATGAGGCATCCTGTGGAAAGATGTGGACACAGTGGAAAGATCACAGGCTCGGGTGTAAAGGACCTGGGCTCAGATCTTGCCACTACTGTGCACAAGCCCCATGATCTTGGGAAGTCACTTCACCTTTGTGGTTTCCCTTTAGTTTCTCAGTCTATGAAATGAGAGAGTGGGACACGATTGCCAGCGTCCTTTCCATTCTGAACCTGACATCCTGTGACTAAGCAGCTCCAAGGTCCTAAAGCTGTGATTCTATATCCTGTCTCTTCTCTGGGCCTCTGTTTCCTCATCTGAAAAGGGATGGGCTTGGACCAGCTGACCCTTGGGATCCTCCGCACTTGTTCCCTGCCATGGTGGAGGCCACATCCTCCTCCTGTCTCTCACTGGCCAAGGGGATGGGGTCCAAGTCATACCCAGTAAAGCAGGAGCACGCCGACATACTGAATCATGCTGTACAGAGCCATGTATTTAAACATACAGAATGAGGTGACCAGTGCCGCACGGCCTTCCCTATTTAAGGAAAAGAAATGGGAGGTCAGTCAGTCAGGGGAACACATCTGGTGGCCAGAGCCTTGCCTACCCAGGCAGGGAGGTTATCTTCTGAGGGGTCTGGGGGGGCGGTCCCCACTGGCGGTCTTTCGTCAAGGATTAAGTGACTTCTTGTCAAGCATGACAGAGTTGTAGAAGGATAATGTGGGTTGGGCTAGAGAGACTGCTGACAGCATCTCCAACTTTGAAGCTATGACCAGGTGAGTTTGTGGGGCAGCTGAGGGCCATGGGTGCCATTGTGACTTGAGGACACTGGTGCTAACAGGGAGGGAGCCCAATGGAGTAGAAGGGGCTCAGTGACTGAACGTTAGGCTCTTCTCCATATCTCTCCTCTCTGCAGCCTAAGCCCCAGTGTTATTATTAAGAATTTCTGGCTGGGCTAGCTAGCAATCACTTAGCTATGACGGAAGGAGGCAGGCGGGGCAGTGGGAAGGACATTAGAGGGAGTCAGGAGAGACCTAGGGAACAATCTCGTCTCTGACACTGACTAGCCACAGGACCCTGGCTTCATCACCGCCACCCCCATATGGCTATCCCTCCCACCCCTTTGGATTGCTGCTAGATACCAAACGAGTAGTGACTGAAACAGACTACACAACTTGTTATCATTAACACCATTAGAGCTGGTTCTAGGGCAGGATTCTCAGGGAACTCTGGTGGTCTTCTGGATTCTCTAGGATCACACGCCCTTCCCTGCGATACGTTCGGCCAAACAAATAATAGCCATTTTTACAAATGTGCACGTTTTCAAAGGGCAGGGTGAGAATTCTCCTTTTAAGTTACTGCATCTAATCTTTTCAAATTGTGTTGACACGAGAAGGGAGCTGGCATGATTGGGTGAAAACGACGCTCCCTATGGACCTAGGCTTAATTCCTGGCTCTGCTCCTTGGTACCTATTGGACCTCTGAGGAGGTGCCATGCCTCCCTTGGCCTCAGTTTCCTTTTCTGTAAAATTAAGAGGGCTGTCTCAATGACCCCCACGAGCTCTACCAGCTCAAAGTCTACAAAGTCTTCATAATAATTTTCAGGAACGTCTCCATCCTTGGGTGGTCACTCAATCTCTGATATTGACATTTAGGCCTGGTCAAAGGGGATGTCATTCAGTCATTCCATTCTTGTTGTCAATAAGATGAATGTCCCTTGGTTGGAGACAAAGTCTGAAAAGACCTTGGCCCTTCCCTCTCTTAAGAAAGGGAAATGCTTATGATGCACTTCCTAATGAAGCTGCCTGGGGCTCAACTCCCTTCACTCCCTCCTCACCTACAGCAGTGATCTGAAGGCCTCAGTCACTGATGATGCCATTCAATGCTATTTGGAGACATTTTTAAACTAGAAGAGAGCTAGGTGCAGAGCCCACTCCAGAACAAGAGCCCTGCTGGGTGATGAGGAAACTGCTAAGTCTGTCTGGCCAAAGTAACAGCCCCAGAGAGCACTCAGGAGGACTTGGACCAAGGCTGCAGCCAGGCAAAGGCTGCATGCAAATGGAGGGCCTGCAGCCCCCCGTGGGGGGCATGACTTGCCTCCTCTCCAGCATCAGGGAGATCAGGGATCAGGCTTTATGGAAACCATACAAACCAGGATAAACTCTCCTCCTGCCTGTACGCTCCTCTGAAACTCCCAGACTACAGTATGCTGAAGTGACCGCACCCAGACAGGGGGCTGGGAGAACCAGGTGTCAACCAAGGCATAAAGCTAGGGAGCTGGGTAACCTCAGGGAAATCTTTCCTGCTCCATGAGTCTCAGTTTTCTTATCTATAAAATGGGAGTGCCGACTCTCCAGCTAAATAAAAAAGAGCCTTGGCAGGTGACTAAAGTAGGAGATGTGAGCAAGTTTCTGAGCCCCCAGCTCATAAAGGAAGGACCTGGGAGGGCAACCAGCTGCTTGGCAATGCTTAGCCCAGTGGAATTTGGGTCAGGCATCTGACGTGCGCAGAGGAGCAAAGTTAAGCATGATTGTAAAACCTAGAGAGGGGACAGCTGCTTCTCCTGCACTGCTTTGAGCCGTGGAAAGACAGAGGGGAGCATCCCCCCTCGATGAGGCCAGAAGGAACAATAACACTCAGACATACAGCAAAATAGTGTAAAAACAGCCTGATCCATGAACTTCCCTAAAAATGCCAGGCCATTCCTATTTTTCGCCAGCTCTCTGCTTTCCTTAGGACTGGGTGGCACGGCCAGCCAGGTGAGGCCATTGAGTCTGGAGCACAGCCACCAAGCTAAATGCATGAAGCTGATGCTCCTCTGCTTCCCACCCTTCCCCCTTAGGACAAGGCAGGCCGGGGTGGGGGGTTAGAAAAGCCAAAGGAGAGTGAGCAGACTTACTTAATGAGGTGGGGCACACATTCGATATTCGGGGTTTTGGAGGTGAATGGGGAAGCCACGGAGGCCTCTTGTTCAGACAGGGAAATGCCTGCGTGAGCCATTTTCAAAGCCTGAAATGGAAACATTGGGGTTTCATGCATCTGTAACCTTCATCTATCACTGTCTCCTATTCACGTTAACATGGGGCACACCAGTAATTCTGGGTGGCCAACTGAGACAGTCTGCTCTTCTCTTCTCAACCCCCATCTGAGCCTGGCTGCCCCTTGCCTGGGATGTTCTGGCTCCTCACCTGGGCCCCTTACAATGCCCAACCCTCCCAGAAGGTTCAGCTCAGGTCCTTCCTCCTGGAAGGGCCCTCTCCTGATTCCCCCTAATTTGTAGTGCCGTCTCCTTCGAATTAGTTGCCATTTCTTTCTCTGTGTACATGTTGTTCCCCTCAATAGAATGTGAGCTTCTTACATGTAGGGGTATTCATTCCCATAGTGCTTAGGCAGCTAGGTGGCACAATGGAGAGAATGCCAGGCCTATAGTCAGGAAGACTCGTCTTCACGAGTTCAAATCCATCCTAAGACATTCACTAGCTATGTGACTCTAGGCAAGTCACTTAACTTTGCCCCAGTTTCCTCATCCTTAAAATGAGGTGGACTATCTTTGCCAAGAAAACCCCAAATGGGGTCACAAAGAGCTGGCCAAGACTGAAAATGACTAATCAACAACATCTCTGGCACCTCGCCTGTGTGGGCATGGGCTTAATTTGAGGGTCAGGGCCTTCTTTAAAAAGCTTTGATGATTGTACTTCAACATGGGTGACTTCCTTGATGACCTTGTATGTTTTATTTGACATATTTGTACCATTATGCAGGGAAGGGCTCCCACCACAGGCTTCCCCAGACTAGCTAGGCACCAGAGTGGTCCCTGGGATGACAAAGATTCAGAGCCACTGTAATCGTGAATGTTTATAAAGTGTTTGCTGAATTTAAATGAATTTAGTCCCAACTAAAATCCACCTTCTACAGGAAACCTTCCACAAGCCTTCTTCATTCCTGTGGTTTCTCTCTATTAATCCTCCCCTATTTATACTGTCCATAGCTTGCTTTGGATCCATTCATTTGTATGTTGTCTCCTTATTAAACCATAAGCTCCTCGAGGACAGGGGCTGGTTTCTGCCTCTCTTAGCAAAGTGCCTGGCACATAGTAGGAGCTTAACAAGCAGTTACTAATTGATTGATGAAGTACCTATAACCTAGTAGGCCCTAGAGTTACAAAGTCCTACCCTAGAGGAGCTTGTATTCTACTGGGGTCTAGGTGGGTGGGGGAGGAGCACACAGATAAGGAAATACAGGAGAGTCATTGGAGGGGGGAAGGGGATTGACTTTAATAGGACTGAATCCATGAAACCTCAGTGGGAAAGCAGGAATGGGGACAACTAACTTAGAATGACATCAGGGGTCCTGACTGGGGCCAGCTCTGCCCCTGACTTCCTGGAACTCTGGGGCCATCAGCCCCATGCCCAGTAGACATGGGAATGGCAGCATCAGGGCTCTGCAGCACCTCCTTGTGATGTGAACCAAGGCCATATCAGGAGGGTGCCCCCACTTACCCCGCAGTCATTGGCTCCATCGCCACACATACCTACAAAGTAACTACAGAGGGTAAAGTCAGTAGACGCCTTAGCACCAAAGCAGCCTGGCCTGGAAGTGCCTCAAGTTCAAGGACACTAGGGTGGGAGTACACAGCAAGGTCAGGAGAGGCCCGGGCCTGGTAACCCCAAGTTCAGGGAGCTAGTCTAAGAGACTGGAGCTGACCAGTGAGCAGCGTTAGTCAACAGTCCAGGCAACAGACCAGAGGGTTGGAGTGTTCATTCTGATTGAGGGCTTCACGTAGGATCCTGGACAATTCACCTAAGCCTTCCCTGGCTATCAGAGATAGAGTCTGCAAAGTCCAGGCCAGGGCCACGAGGACAAGCATCTAGGGGTAGAGCCATGACCAGTGCCCAGCTCAGAAAGCCCATCTGAAGTCCCAGAGGTCAAAGACAGCAGACCAGCCCAAGCGTCAGAGCCACATGCCATGCTCATGGGGAACTTCTCGGAATCATCTCTCACAAAACCAAATCCATCACTAGCCCCCCACTTAGAAGCCAAGAACCCAGGAAGCACCTCGACAGCCTGAAAAGGTGGCCCCTCCACTGCCACTTAAAGGGGCATTGCTCATTCTTCTAGCTCTAAGAACGGGCCGAATCACTTTTTTGGGTTGAGTAAAAGACACCCAATGAGTTTGCTTCATAAGTGGGAGAACCGTGTGTAATCTGGGAGTGTAGGCAAGGCACTCACTAGCATGATTCAAGTAACAAGACAGGCAAGTTATACTTGGCTGGTCCATCTTTCCAGCTGAGCCTGAGGCTGTCAGTCTCACGTTATAAGAGACATTGTGCTTCCTGAGGACGTTGTCCTGGCATTGGGACCAGGAGAGAGAAATCCTCTAAGGCATGAATGCAGGGATATTTTCAGGACTAATGACTGAGGTTCCCCCACATTCACACCAGCTCCTGCTCAGCAGCACACATGCTTTCTATTCAAGCAGGAGACCCGGAGGAAAAGCTAGTGTGGGATGGGACGAGGCTCCAAACCAGAGGCCTCCTGCTCTCCAAAGAACCTACTCCAGCTTCTGAAACTCTTCAACCAGATTGGATTTCTGCCCAGGAGACATTCTGGCAAAAACCGTCGCATTCATCAGGATCTGTTAAAACAAATGTGAAAAGAGCTCTTCGCATGGAAGGCACGTAGGAAGGAAGTGGGAGGACATCACATCAGGAGGCTGGTTGGACGATTAACACAAATTAGATTTAAGTTCACGTTTGTAGTTAATTTGTCTTCACTTGGGACTGAAATAGAGATTTGGACTCTGTTCCTAAGCATTTGACCACTTTCTAGTATACGAGCCACTCTTCTCTAATCTCTCTACGTGCCATTGAGACAATATTTTATTTCAACAGAGTAGGAATTGCCCCTGGCCAAAACCAGGCACCCAAACATGATGAGGTCCTGCTGAAACCCTTTCTACAGTAAGTGCTTAACAGATGGCCAACCGACCCATTTTCAAAGGATCTCATGCTCTGAATGAAATCAGAGGTGGAAACACTGTGAATCTAGTCCCCAAACTTACTTTTGGCAGCAGGCTGCTGAAATGTTGGCTTATCACCTGATAGGATTTCCCAGTCATAGCAAAGTGATAACTTCCTTCTTCACCTCTGAGTCTGCTGTCATCTTCCCCGATGTTAATATAAATGTCCTGCAAGCCAGGCCATGGTTATTTCTGAACTTACAACTGAAAACATTAATTGATCAAAGCCATAAGCACCTTCATAGGAGCAGGATGGAAGCAGACGAGGGCCACTTCCCATTCCTTCTCAGGCAGCCCTACTCCAGGTGCCCTAGGTAAGCTCCCCTGTTGGGATGAGCACACCCTGCATTCCTAGAGGAAAGGAAACAGTGATTCTCCCACTCTCCCAGCAGACCCTGGGCTTCCCATAATGACATTAGCTTGGCCAAGCAGAGGTGTGGACATTAGGCTTTCACCAGTATAGCTCTAAGGACAATCATCACACCTACCATGTGATTCTTGGACAGCAAAATGCCCCAGCACTGGACTTGGGGTCAGAAAAACCTGGCTTCAAATCCCACCTTAAACACACCCTAGCTATGTGACCATGGGCAACTCCTTTCCATTTCCTCATCTGTAAAAGAAGGACTGGATTCAGTGACCCCAAGGGTCCTTCTAGCTCTTAGTCAATGGTTCTCCTCTCCTGGTCAAGGTAGAGCTCATCCAGACTCTCTCCAAGGGAAAGCTCACATCACTACAGTCTTCTCGACTCGGTCTCCTTACCCAGCTCAGTGTGGTCCCACAAGGACATGACCGATATGGGAAAATGATAACTTTTAAACCTTTTCTCTGGGAAAAACAGACTCTGGTTTTCCAGGGTGATGGCATCCCCAGATGTGGCCTGGATCCCCTTTGGCTCAATGGCCATTTTGGAAACATGAGAAAGAGTGGAAATGATTTGTCTTTTAGCTGACCTCTCTGGCACAAGGCACATATTTCTTTAAGAATAAAAAGGAAAGGGTAGGGTGTTTTTCTAGCAGTGAATAAAGTCAGACACCTGGGATGCTTCTTGTGAGTTCTGTATGCACAGTACACACAGTAGGCGATGAGGAAATGTTTGTTGCCTGATGCACTCTAATGGAATTGCATTAGGTGGAGGAGTGGAGGACCCAAAATTAGAGTTGGGGAAATGCAGACAATGGCACAAGCACCTTTTTTAGATGAAGGCCCACGCAGGTGTCCCGGCTTGTTCTAGTTTGTAGGAGAGTCAGGATTTGAACCCAGGGTTCCTGACTCCAAACCTAGCAGACCCCCCTCTCCATCTCACCACTTTGCCTTCAGAGGGCACATCCAGCATGGCCCCTTTGGCAGATGGGGGCGGGGGTCACTACAGAATCTCCCAAGATATTTCATGGACCCACCCCTGGCATTATAGGCCTTACCTGCTTGTCCATAGTTGTGGATTCTCTATGCTTACCTGGTGTCTGTAGCCAGTGTGTTTTCTGTCTTCTAGCAGTTTCCAAGTGACTGAGGCTGGCGAGGATCCATCGGCCTCATTGGCTTCGATGAGAATGACTCTCAGGCTTTCAGCGATCATCCCTGATTTCCTGGCCACAGTGACTGCAGTCTGCAGGTTGTCACCTGTACAAATCAGCCAAAGGACCCCTTGGTACTCCCACCTCTGGACAAAGGGATGGTGTATGATGACCCTATGTTGAGGGGATGGTGAGGGAGAGATTGCTGAGGCATGAGAACCAAGAAACACAAGTGTAGACTTGGAAGGAGCCTAGAGGCCATCAGTGCAAGCCTTGTATGCACAGGAACAAGAAAGTCTAGAGAAATACAGCCAACTGTGGGAGATGACCCAGGTCATAAGTGACCAAGCCACAGTCAGAGCCAAACACATTTGTCCGTGTTCAATTCCAGCAACACGACATCTGCAGCCCTGAAAACAAGACAGACCCAAGACCTGGACTAGGTCTGGAAAATGGGGAAAGGGGAGAAGCTCCTCAGGTTACCATGGGAGCTGCTCCTTGGAACTTTCTGAATTCTTCCCATTTAATGCCACAAGTAATCATGGCGTTCCAAGTACTGTGCAAGGCAGCAGGAATAGAGACAAGGACAAGCAGCGCCTGCCCCCCAGGAGCTTACACTCTGCAACAGTGGTGCCAAGAGAGCCTGACAAGCCTCCATAGGTGGGAGCTTTGTGGAATGGTCTGGGAAATGACTTGACCCACAGTCCAGTCACTGCTTAGGAATACAGAGGCCCCTCAGCAGGCTCTGTGACCCCCACCCTCAGCAACTCGATGAGAAGTGGGTAGAGGAAAATAGTGCCTTCCCCGTCTGGGGTTTGTTGTGTCTCAGTCAGCCAGTCAGTCAACAAGCATTTATTAAGAGCCTGCTCTGTGTCAAGCACTGTTCTAAGTTCTGGGAATAGAAAAAGAGGCAAAAAACAATCCCAGCTCTCAAAGAGCTTGGAGTCTAATGGAGACAACACATAAACAAGTGTGTACAAACAAGATCTACACAAGATGAACCAGAGATACTCCAAGCCTTAAGGGGGATCTGTTGACAACCAGAAAGCCTGGAGATGCAAATGAGGAGGGAGAGAACTCCAGGCATTGGGCACAGCCAAGACAAATGCCCAGAGCTGGGAGACGAAACATCTAACGTGAGAAAGCTCAGGGGCACCAGGTCACTGGATCACAGGGTATGTGGAGACAACTAAGGTATAAGGAGATTGGAAATACTGAAAGGACCAGGTTAGGAAGCCAGACAGGATTCTATGTTTGAACCTGGATGTGACAGAAAACCAGAAGGGCTGGCTGAATGATGGAGGGACAGGACACAATCAAAGTGCTTTCAGGAAGATCAATCTGACCATGGAATAAAGGATGGATTTGAGAGGAGAGAGATCTGAGGCAAGTAGAGCACCCCCCCAAGAGGTTACTGTGTCATCCAGGCATGAGTTGATAAGGGCATGTACCTGGGGAGGGGGATCAGAGGACCGAAGGGGAGATGTGGGAGATGTTGCAACGGTAGAATTGACAGAACTTGGCAGCTGGTGGGATCTGGGAGGTGAGAATTAGGAAGAGATGGCAAAACCCAGCTCCCTGAAAAGGGCATGGCATGTGTCATCTGCTTATTAACATCTTCTCTATCATTTTCTTAAATTGAGATGATCAACAAAACAATAAAAATATCTGATTTTAGCATTTGCCAATTTTTTAATTCAATGCTGAAATTTTAACAACTGGCCTTTGTGAGACAGTCCAAATTGGTTCTGGTAAACCCCTGCATTAACAAGTAAAACTTACATGAAAAGCTAGCAAGAGACTGAGTGGTCAGAGAGGAGAACCAGGAGAGAAGTGTCCTGACAACCTAAAGAATATGTGAAGGAAGAGAAAGTGACCAACAGAGCCAGGGACTGCAGAGACATCAAGAAGAATGAGGATTGGAACAAAAGCTATTGGGTTTGACAACTAAGAGATGATTGGTACCCCTGGAGAGAAAAGTTTCATCTGAGAGATGAGGTCAGAAGCCAGATTGAAGAGAGTGAAGAAATGAGTGAGAGTAAAGGAAGGTGAGGCACTAATTGTAGGCTATCTTCTGCAGGAGTTTAGCCAAAAAAGGGAGAAGGGGCAGAGCTACAGGGATGAAGAGAGATGTGGCAACATTTGTCAGCAGCAGAGAAGCAGATAACAGAGAGAGAGAGAATTGAGAATACTTCAAGAGTAGGGATGATAGAGGGGAATCTATTAGTGGAGATGGAATTGGATCACTTGTGCAGGTGAACAGGTTTGCCATGGAAAGGAGAAGGGCCACCTCTTCATGGAAGATGGGGACGAAGGAGAATATAGTGGCAGATGGTATTTAGGGGATGTGAGATGAGGAGGGGGAGGGGAGAAGAGGGAACTCTCAATGAATGACCTCAACATTTTCAGTGAAATAAGTTAACAGGCTCTGATTTGGAGGGGAAAGGCCCATTCTTCCAGTGACAACCAGAAGTCATGAACTCACACAACCTGCCTTTGCAAGCCTAGCCTCCTTCATACCTGTGACCATCACTGTCCGGATGTGGGCAGAGGTGAGCTCCTCCAAGACTGGCTTAGTCTCTTCCTTCAGGCGATTCTCTAAAATCAGGAGACCCAGGAATATCAGGTCTGATTCTACCTTCTCCCTTGAAGTGTGTGAAGAAGTAAAAAGAAAATGGTAGGCTCTACCAGACAAGCAGTGAGAGCAACTCATCTTTTGAGAAGCACAGAGATAGAGATAGAGACAAAGAGACAGGGACAGAGAGACGAGTGAGGGAGACACTTAAAAGAAGATCAATTGATGAGTTTGCTTTAGTCTGGAAGAGGAGCTAAAGGCCTTTCTGCCATTTGGGGGGTTAGCCTGGCTTTTGGTGCCCTGGAATCTTAGCAATCACCTTTGGGTACAAGAAGTTCCAGCTCTGGTATAAACCACAGCAGACTCTAAGGGACATTATTAGATCTAAGGTCAGAGCCCCAGTAACCAGCCACCCCTTAGCCAAGACTTCTATGTCCCTGCCTTTCAATGTCTTTAAGGCATTTTCATGTGTGTGCACATGTGCCTGTGCTTTCTCACGCACAGCAGGGCATCAGAGACTGACATCCATCACAAGAACATTTTCGAGGTCTAGTACAAGACCAATTGCCAGAGAAGCCATTAGCCCTGGATGCAGGGAAGCAAACCTTTCCTGATTGATTTCTCTGAGACCTGGAGAACTCTTGGCAGCCTGAGGCACCAGGCACTACCTGCAGCCTGCAAGTGAGTGTGATTGTAGAAAACAGGAGGTGGAAGAAGCACAACTAAAGAGAAGTCTTTGATTCTGCCATGCTGGGGTGGCTCCCCCTCCCCACCCCACCTGCAATGTTCTCCTCCTCCTGCCCCCTCTTCTTTCTCCTCCTTTTCTCTTCTCCTCCTCCTGCCCCCTCTCCCTTCTCCTTTTCTCTCCTCCTCCTCCTCCTGCCCCCTCTTCCCTTCTCCTCCTTTTCTCTTCTCCTCCTCCTCCTGCCCCCTCTCCCTTCTTCTCTCTTCTCTCTCTCTCTTTTCCTTTCTCTTCTTCTCCCTCTGTCTCTTCCCCCCTCCTGTCTCTGTCTCTCTCTGTCCCGGCCTCACTCCCCCCCCCCGGGTGTGTGTGTGTGTGTGTGTGTGTGTGTGTGTGTGTGTGTGACATTTTGCATATACATTTCCTCCTGGCACATACATACACTTACATTCAGACACACATTCCTGTACACATTCACTTATAAATACCCCCACACATAAAAGATAAGCTCCTTGCAGACAGAACTGTTTAATGCCATGTTTCTGCACGCCTTTCCCCCTCCCCCCCCTCCCAGTGCCCAGCATGGTGTCTAATAGGTTCTTAATCAGTGATTGTCAAGTTGAACTGCTGAGTTCCCAACATCCCAGGTCACTCTTCACCACAGTCATAGACCCTCTCCCAGAAGAGCCTTGAAGGTCCTCTAGTCAGACCCCATTAATTTTACAAACGTGGAGGTTGAAGCCCTGAGAAGAGAAGCCAATCACCAGGGTCACCCAGGTCACTGAATTCAGGTCCTGGGACCCCAGACTCAGCACTCTCACTGACTGTGGAGTAGGGGGCCCATTGCAGTGGGCCTAGGAGGAATGCCCTCTGCATTCTAGGGTCCATTCTGCCCTGGGTTACTGCATGCCTTAGACAAACTGGCTCTCCCTTCAGCTGCCCTCCAGTAAGGCAGTGGGGTAGAGTGGGGGCATCTTAGTGTGGGCGTCCAGGGACCTTGGTGGCCTCTGTAATACCTGTGGGCTGATCGTATCACCTTGATTCCCTGCTGTGTAAAAGGAGGGGTCCAGTGAACATGGCCCTCGTTCCCATCTGGAGCTTGGCCAGAACTAAAGGGGTTAATCCATCCTGGTCATTGGTCCTCTGGTCTCTCTTTCCTGCTCTCATCCATGCCTTAGGCAGGGTCTCTTCTCACTGATGCCATGACATATGCCCCCTGCCCCACCACACCTCACCTCCACCTCATCCCCCCATCCCAGCTGCCTGCGGCTAGACACACTGGTAGCCTCCTCACTCCAGAGAACAAGGCTAGCTCACAGCTAGGTCCTGTGATATCTGCCTTGGCATGTACACATGAGTCTTCAGGGGAAGAATCCAGACTGTCCCCATCCCTTTGTAGCCCAGTTCGGATCTCCTCCAACCTGCACCCCTGGAGGCCTCCCTACAACTATGAGATGTGATTTCCACCAGGAAATAGGAGAAGGAGTTCTAGAACCAGCCAAGGTCTTCCTCCGTGTTTAGGGCGCTTCCTGCACACAAACACCAGAGGGTGTCCTGTCAGCCCCTAAGGCGGCCAAAAATTGCCCCCTGCAGCCAGATGCAGGATTACGGGGATGCTCCTCTCTCCCTCGGAAGGGTGTCTTCCCTCGCTCGATGGCATTCAGCCCCACGTGACTTTAAAAGGACTAAAATGGCATAAAAATGGCAAAGTACCCAAGATGAGCTCAGACACGGATGTGGGGATGCCTAGAGCAGCAGAGCGTGCAGCCCTCCCTGCCTCACCTCCAGCAGATACATGGTAAATGCCATTCTAAGTACAGACAGCGCCTCTTTGGCTTTAAGCAAATGCCTGCAGAAGCAGTAACGCAAATGCTGCCAGCAGCAGCAGCAGCTGGGGCAGCCCAGGACCAGCCGAGGCTCTTCCTCTCCTGGCTCCTGTCTCTCAGGAGAGCTACTGAGGAGCCTGGTGGGATGTCACACCTGCCCTGTGTGCCGAGTGCTGGGTATATAACAAGGCAGCTCAGCCCCTTCCCTCCGGAAGCTCCCAATCTAACCCTTGAAGAGGACCAGGGAAAGGGCCAAAGCAGGATCTCTTCCCTTGTGTCCCTGTATCCCAGCCCCGAAAACCTACAGCCCCAGGTGCTTAATACTTGCTTGCTCATTGAAGTCATTGCTGGAGGAGGGGAGGGGGAGAAGCAAAGAGCTCCAAGAGGTGCCTTCCCCAGCTACTTGGGCGTTCTAAAATGGCAACATGCCCAACATTTGGTCGCCTTCCAGTGGGGGGTGGAGGGAAAATTCACTGTCCACGTGCTTGTATCCCTAACTGTGACTGAGACAGAGAGAGTTCGGAGGCGACCTCCCCCTCCCACCCTCCAGCACCAACCAGAGAAACTGACATGGTGGGGAAAAAGCACCTTAATCAGATTTCTACCTGCAGACACTTCCAGGCATTTTCAATCCCAAGCATGCCAATTAAAAAAAATACTATGTTAAAAAGTCATCTCTCAAATTGCCTCTCAAGAGTGTTGATGTCTGAAGACATCAGCCAGGTTTTCTATAAGTACAAGCTACACTTATTTGTCTGATTAATCTGTGAATTGGTTATCAGCTGCATTTGGTACACGCACACATGCACACGTACATGCAATCACACACATGCACACACGCATGCGCACATGCATGCACATGTACCGCACAAGCACATGTACAGTGCATGCACACATACACCCACATACATGCACACATGCGCACACACAGGCACACAACACACATGCATGCACACACATGCGTGCATGCATGCACACACACATACACACCAACATACGCACACACCATCCTGCCTGCACCCATGGACACAGAATGATGAGCGCACAGGCATTTCTTTCCAAATGGGAACATGATCTGAACTACAGTCTCTGATACATGTCCTGAAAAGATTAAGAACTGAGGGCAGGAAAATAAAGTGATATGACTTGTTTACCTCATCAAGGCAGTGATATGGTGATTGAACTCCAGCCTTTTGTAAGCCAATCCGATAACCCGAAAACCCTGCATGGTATAATTCTGGAGTTCACTGGCAAAATTGCTCGGCACTGTTCAGGGAAGAAATAAAGGCTTAATATGTCAGAGTCACTCACCAAACTTTATGATGTTCGGGGTGGGGGGGAGGTGAGAACCCAGATAATTCTTGCCCAGGAACTCTTCAAAATGAATGGAAAATCAAATCTTTTCTGTTTCAGGATTGAGGTGTGACTGGAGAGTTCAGAAAAGGCAGATCTTCTCCCAAATAAGGAAGGAAGATGGTGAACACTTTCTGTAGGGTTATACAGTTGGCCAGTTGCAATCCAAGTTAACAGATTTAGATAGTTACCAGTGTCGGGCTGGCAAAAGCTAACCACCCTTTCTGGTGCCCCCTTCATGAAGGCCATCCGGTCGCCTTCCATCTCCTGCACGATGACAGACATCCTTTGCAGTGCTGATGAGAATGGAAACTGGTGCAAGATGGCGATTCCTCCCACTGGGGTCTGGAGAGACACCACAATGCCCTCAGCTGTCAGCCCCCATCCAGCCCAGGGAAGAAAACCAGTTTAGGGGAGAAGGAGAATCAGGGCCCCATAAGAGCATCTCAAAGGTCAACTGACTCCAAGAAGAAATCATTTTAGACACCATCCTAGTAACTGGCTTTTATTTAGTTCTTTGAGTTTTCCAAAGAGTTGTATACAGACTGTCCTCCATCCTCCCCATAGGACTGGGAACCCAGGGGTATTCTTTTTTATGTATGGATAAACTGAGTCTCTGAGGGGTGAAGTGATTTGTCCAGGATCACATAGCTAATAAGGGTTAGAGGCAGGATTCAAATCTGTGTCTCTCCTGATTCCTATATCATTGGACACTTCCAATTATCCCCCATTAGTGCTTTCAAAAAGTCTGGAGACTAGGGGATACATGGGGAGCCCCCCCACAAAGAGTCTTACTTCACAGGTTGCTTGGCTTGGCTTCACAATCATGGCTTGTGCTGGGACTCCTCTGATGTGGAAATCTATCCCAGAGTTCTCTATTTCCTGTTTCAAAAGGGGATGTTTCACTGTACAAATTTCACCCTGTCTCTCCATTCTATCGACAGCACAGGTCAATTCTCTTTGAGAATGATCCCCAAAGCACCAGTTACCTATGGAGGGCACCAAATTAATCTAGGACAGAAAATTTGGCTTCTACCATGGATGTAGTGGGCATCATCCTAGAGACAACAAATAATTCTGTGGGTCATGCATGTGATTTGTCCCTCTTACTCTGCAGAGAAGGAACATACTGTGGCATGCTCAGGGTCTCTGAACAGCTCACAGATAATTTTCAGAGAAGGCTTTTGACATTTCTCTCGATGGGGTATTTTGTGCATCCTTCCTTCATCAACACACTACACCCAACCCCTTCTCTTTCCTGACAATCTTTCTAAGTATGATTGTTGGCCCCAGGGACATGCATGACTGATGTAAACCTTCAGCAACTAACCTGATAATATCAAATTATGCCCAATATTGTCCCCAATAGGAACCTTCAACCCAAAAGTACCCAAGTGCTTTATAAACATTTTAGTCAGCCAATCGCTCCAATCCAAGGCAAGAAAGGAGAACATCACACCATGCTTCTCAGAGAAGGAAAATGTATTACAGGAGGATCAAGAAGCTTTCCAATCACATACATGGGCAATATTAGCTCTTGGTCATCAGAACTGAGCCCTGGGCACCTCTTCCTCTTATCTTCCTCTCTTTCCAGACAAATAATGCACACTTTTGTTTTTGCTCATTACATGCCAGGTGCTGTTCTTACCTCCAGGGATTAAAAAGAAAGCCCCCAAAGCCAAACCACCCCCTGCTCTCAAGGAGCTCTCAGTCTGTTAGGGGAAACAACGTGCAAACATTTATGTACAAACAAGATATAGAAAAGGTACATGGGAGACAATCACAAAGGGTAAGATGGACAAGGACTAAGAAATAATTCTCCCTGAAGGTGGAACTTGAGTGGACACTTGAAGAAAGTCAGAGAAGGCAGGAGGTGGAGATGATACAGGGAGAGGCTTCCAAGCACGGGGGTCAGTCAGCCAGAGAAGATGAACAGGAGAGAGATGGAGTGTTGTGTATGAGGAACAGCAAAGAGACCAGTCTCAATGCACTGCCTGAGTTCATGGAAGGGAATGAGATGCATAAAGACTGGAAACATGGCCAAGATGGACGTTAGGTTGTGAAGGGTTTGGCACTCTAGAGCCAAGATGGAGCCACTAATTGGTGCCAAGCACTTAGTCATGCGTGGTTCCTGACAAGCCCTGCTCCCCATTCTTTGTTCAAACAGGGTGTGGCAGATGGGGTAGCCATAAGGGTGACAAAAGAGCCAAAAGCTTTCCTTTGGCAAATAAACAAAATAGGTTGGATGAATAATTTCTTGCATCCTCATTCAAGGACATTCTAAGCCTCTACATACAATCTGAGCAGCAGCCCAAATCAGAGAGAGGCTTACCCAGTTGGTGGCTTCGAACATCTTGACATCCAGAGGGTCTCCTTGGATGGTCCCATCCAGAACAATGAGGGAATGGCAGCTGGTCATGGCTCCAAAGAGTGGGCCCCAGGGCAGGGTGCTGCCAGAGGTGAAGTTGTGGACTTCCTGGAAACTAATGAAGGAAAAGGAAATGGACTCATTCCTTCATCTACTGTTCAATGGGTCTACTCCGGGCCAGGCCTGTGGCAGAGATGGAATCCCTGAAAATTTGTGC
The DNA here is from genome assembly GCF_028583685.1 of Petaurus breviceps papuanus. NCBI lineage: Eukaryota > Metazoa > Chordata > Mammalia > Diprotodontia > Petauridae > Petaurus > Petaurus breviceps. The sequence continues at coordinate 3,093,244 of NW_027185759.1, read as the reverse complement.
TTTTTATTCCTTTCTAGGGGCTGGTGTGTTGGGTTTTGCTGGCTGCCCCTCAGTGGTGTTGCATGTCAGGGATTAATCTACACTTCTTGCCCTTAGTAAGTCGATTTATGGGAAGGGAGACCATTGATATGGACATCTCTCTCCTCCTTATGCCTGCTTCCTCCCATACTCTGTTGTGCAGCTAAGGTTTTCCATGAACGCCTGGACATAGCATGGCAGGGGCCTGGGCTCCTGAGAGCTCTCTCACTTCTGGATGCCTCCCTTTGAGTATGAGCCCTATGGAAGGGAAGTTCCTGCAGGGCAGGAGTGGTCTCATTTTTGTTCTTGCATCACCAGAGATACTGCAGCACTTGGCACACAGGCCCTTAAGAAATACTTGGTGACTGATGTACATAATATCTTCCCTTGGCCAGACTGTAGGTTCCTCAAGGGAAGGGACCAACATATTTTTGTCTTTATATCTGCAGCGCCCAGCAAAATACATGACACACAGTAGGTGCTTGATTTGACTTGGCTTGACTTGAATATGTGTCTGCTGTAGTTCAAAGAGGCAGATCACCAAGTTAGCCAAGAAGGTACAAGGGACAGGGACATGCCTTGGTGTGATGGGCATCTCCATGGAGTTGTTCCTTTGATGTTGGAAGGTAGGTACACTAACACAGTGCCCTACACCTGGCCCAAAGCAGATGCAGCATCCAAGCTTGGAAGCTCCTAACCCGTCTCATTTAGGAAGCAGGGCAACATTTCCTACTGACCATGAGTTAAGATCATAAACCTAGACCTTCAGAGGCCATTTAGTCTTATAAGTGAGGAAACTGAGGCCCAGGGAAGTCATGTGACTCATCCAAGTTCACATGGTAGTGTCAGGCAATCCTACTCATAGCAGATTCATTCTCAAAGTTGAGCCCAAATTGATTTGCCCTGTCCCAGAACAATTGTGATGTTAACCTGTTGGCCCTTGGTGGCAAGAAAGAGAAACTTAAAGTGCTCTCTCTTTAGACTAAGTGGGTTATAATTGCAATTCTGTAAGACTACAATGCGAAGTGAAATCCCAAAGGGAAGTGTGTGTCCTGTCAGAAATGTGTCTTACTGGAGTCCAAACTTGGCCTTTTCTCTCAACCCTCCTTTTTTTGAGCAACATATGGTGCTTTTGCCTCTGGTTAACCTCTGTGAGGCTTGGAGGACAGTGCCTGGCTCAGAGCAAGCACTTATAAAATGCTTGTTGATGGATAGAATGGATGTTTGGCTTGGCCATTGGGTCCATTGAAGGCCTATGTCAGAAGGGACCTGGGTCATTGAAGCCTTCCTGGAAGAGGTGAATCTTGAGTCAGGTCTTAAAGAAGTCAGGATGAGGAGGGTGAGGAGATGCATTGGCAGAGTGGGCATAAGAGTGTGGGGAGAGTGGGGGGAGAGGTCGATTTCATTTTCCACTCTAGCCTGTGAGCTCCTTAAGGTAGGGGCCCCTATTTAATCTAGGCATCGTATTTAACCTTTGAATCCCCAATGGCAGTACAGTGTGTCACACCTAGTAGGCACATGAATAAGTATTTCTTGAACCTGAATCACTAAAGGATAGCTATCCAAGGCCCCTCTTCTCCATCCCCAAACCCTTCCATCAGCTCTCTTCCAAGGTGGTTCTGAGAGGTTTGGCTTGCTCCGATTCACCAGTATCTGCATGAAAACATGACAACCAGAACCAATCACAGGTCCCAGGCATGGCCAGACTCACCCTTATCAAGAGCTAAGACACCGAGAGCATGCAAATAAATTACTTCAGCCTGAATTTAGAAATCATGTAATCACTAGAGGACTGACTCTTTGAATAGGATTGAAAGCAGAAGGTTTACTGAGAGAAAGAGAAAATGGGCTTGTAAAGAGTTTTATTCTCAATGAGTTTACATAGAAAACTAAATTCAAATAAAAATACTATAGCCTGACCATAATTACCACCATGCCTTAGACCAAAATGGAGACTACCCAGGCCATAGGAATGATTGCTATCCCCACCACCACCACCACCCCAGCCAGACCGCCAGCCCTGCATCAAGGCTCATTCTTCTGCTCATGCAGAGAAACAGCCCATGTGGAAAAGGGCCCCCCACCCCCACTCCCAAAGGGCCATAGGCCTTTCTTCTGTGTCATGGCTAGACTAGCCTGTACGGCAGTTCTTCCGCTACTAAAGCACAAGCTTTTTATGATCTACGACCCTTGCTTTCTGTTTGTGAGGCTACACTTCATTCAGTGCTTTCATGAACTCTCTTCCTTCCTCATCGAGGTGGGAGAGGGGCCCCCAGGTTCTGAATGTGGAGTGCATTATCTGATGCATCCCCTTGTTGATTGATTTTGTTTAACGGCTCACTAGTAGGAATGAGGAACGGGAGCTCTTGTTCTCCTGGGCTACACATTGCGGACTGGTTTCCCTTTGGCCTCCCCAGTGATTGCATTGTAAAGACAAACTCTATCAATGGTGCTTTTCAAAATAGGCAAGGCCATTGGCAACTAGGGTAAGATGGGGGACTTCCCTACGTGCCAGGCCCACTCCTGGCCATCTTGTAGTGCCTGTCTCTGCTTGATCCCCTATGGGGAGATTTGTGGGAAAGTAAAGAAAAGGAGGAAGCCCATCGACGGGAGGAAATATGTGTGACTTAAAGCCAAAGCCTAATCTTCTCATTCCTGGCAGGTGCCAAGAGGCAAATGCAGAGTGTGGAGAGCATAGGGCTGTGTGGCCTTGTTCCCACCCCACCCTCATCCCACCATCCCTCTAAGGCACTCACCCGTCTCTATCCGAAGGGACCACACCCCAGAGATCCAAGCCATCCTTGGTTAAAGTGCCAGTCTAGGTAAAAAGGAGCACTTGAATTCACTTTGAAGAGCTGAGAACTCCAAAAGAATCACAATTAAAAGGCATTTCACCAGGATTTTATGTGTGTCACGAAAGTGTTATAAAGGGCAAAGATCCATGATTAAGGCCCTAGCCCAGGGGCGCTAAGCCTCATGACTGGGGTACAGGGCAGGTGCGGGCTGCAATCTCCCTGCTGCATTACACTTCCATTATGTAAAATTTCCTCCATCTCACATATTCAACTCATGATTTAGAACTGAGAGTAGTGTCCTGGTGCACTAACTTAGTGACTTGACCAGGGTCACACAGAAAGTTTCCAATGCCAAGAATAACATGGCCTCAAAGGTAGAATGATGCCACAACATAATATCGGAATGGACAGAGGAGATTTTTCCTCAGTTGGTCACTCTTCCACGTTTGAAATTGCTCCCTGAAAGCTATGGAGAACTGAATCCCTCTAACACCCTGACACACTTATCCCTTCCTCTCTTGGTCTATCAGAACCTTGGACAGTGTTTACCAGGATTCAGGCTCTGACATCCTTGCCACCTTCTTTTCAGATGTGATTTTCACTTCCATTCTTTATCTTTTTAATTTAATATTAAAGCTACCTTAAGGCATGTGTGACCAAACTAGATTCAGCCCCTGGAGCCCTCCCACCTCAATATTTTTGTCTCCACAAAGCAAGAGAATGTTCAAGATAAAAAAAGAGTGATGTCTCACTTTGAGACCAGAAGGAAATAAAATTCTGAAATGAAGGTTTTGGAGAAAAGTCTTGCAGGTGTTCTTCTCTAAGGCCCTCTCTAACCCAACGTGCTATGGTCCTATGAATGTGCTTTGCCCAATCTCTTCTCAAAAATTCAGTACCACTTTTTTTTTCCCTTTGGGTGAAATCAATTATAAGTCTTAGAATTCCAGAGGACCTCACACATGATCTTAGAGAGGTCATGTGCTCAATATGACTAGCTTTTAGAGGCCTCCAGACTGAAGTCATATATACAGTAACACTAGTGGTGAAGATGAGAGAAATATCCCCTCTGCAATATTCCCTGCTGATGGCCAACCAACCTATAATGATGATGAGGTAGAAGAGGAAGAGGAGGAGGCTTGGGAAGGATGAACGGGGAGGGGCACGAGGCACACACACCTTATCGAAGCAGATGAGGTTGAGCTGGCCACAGATGTTGATCCGCTGGGGGCTAATGCAGAAAATGCCATTTTTTTTCAGCCTCCGCTGGGCATAGATGATCCCTGTTGTCAAGGCAGCAGGTAGTGCAGGGGGAACCGCAATGGTAATCACATCTAACGCCTTCTTCACTACATCCTCCGCTGGCTCCTAGGAAAACGGTCCCCACTGCTTAAGTGACCCAAGCCTTCCCGAAGTGGCATGAACAAGTCACTTGGGGGAGGGCATGCCAGCAAGTGTGGCTGAGCTCACAGGGGTCTGCATGGTGATTATGCACCAGCTCCTAGAGAACGCTCTCATGTCAGACAAGGCCGGGAGGCTGAGGGAGAGGGCAGGAAGCTTGCAGTAAGATGGTTGTGGATGAACAGAATTAGAAAGAGCTCCTCGTTCACCTCTCATTTTGTTCCCCAAGAACAATGGGTACCACAGAGGAAGTGGGGCCCTCTGCTGATATCCAGTACAGACTTAGACAGCTGCCAGTATCTCCCACAGGCCTCACCATAGCCCTCCTCTGGGGTTGTGCTGTTCTCTGGCATGGCTTTGAAGAAGCAGTACAGATAGCCTGGTGGCTAGGAGACCTGAATTCAAGTCCTCCCTCAAAAGTCACTTAACTGTTCTAAGTCTCAGTTTCTTAATATGTAAAATGGGAGTGTCTCCATTACTCTTCTGTAAAACTGACTCCATGCTCTGAAGTCCCTTCCAGACCTAGGTATACATCCTCTGACCTATCTCATCAGGGCTAGAGTGAGGTAAGCGCTTTGTCCTGTCATTGCCCCCATTAGAATGTGAGTTCTCCAAGGGCAAGGGGCAAGGGTTTGTTTCCCTTTCTAACATACAGTAGGTGCTTAATAAGTGCTGGATCACTGTGATTCAACATTGACTAAGTACCTTCCACGTTCTAGGATCTGTACCAGGGTATGAAGATAAACAGAGAAAAAGAACTTGGAAGTGCCAGATTAACATGTGCTGTGAGTGGGGGGGGAGGGGGTTGTACCCACACACCCCCAGGCATATATTCGTTGGATGATGAAGACCAAACACGTGCTCCAGCTATCAGCGCTTTCTCGGGAGTGGAGGCTCGCTCCACCAGCACTGACCATCCATGGGTTAGGGGGGCCAGTTGGGCTCACATAATGGAGCATCTTTCAGAATTTCTGTGGTTAGACATCTGATTGCTCTGTTCCTAAGCTGGCTGTGAGCCTCTGAACAGTGCTGGGCCAAGTTGGGGATCCCAGCCTCTGCCTCCCTCCCTCCCTGTCTGTCCCTGGTTCTCTCCTTCAAGCCTTCCCAGCCTGGCTGAACTTGCTGCCACTTACACCCTGATGACCATGCCTTTGAGAACCCAGGGCTCTGCCCCCCCCCCCCCCCCAAGTCATAGTGAGGCACCATGGTATCCTTGGGGATAAAATACATGGAGAAAAGTCCCTGAGCCTCAAGAAACTCTAGGTCCAACCCCCTGCCTCTTGTTTGTTGACCCAAGAGTGTGGAATCTGTGGGGGTAGGCTCTAGGTTCAAATAACACCTCTGAGGTTTAATCCCTGAGCTACCTGGGGAGGCCAGTGACCGCCCTGGGCCTCACCTTCCTCATCTGTAAATGGGGAGGTTGGAGTGGAAAGCTACCAAGGTGTCTCCAGGCTCCACATCCCAGATCCTACTGTTCCAGGCTCCCTGGGCATGTATTGGAGAGCCAGGCTCCAGGTCCTGGATATCACAGAGTCACTGCCTTAGATAATGAGAAGGACAAACCACTTACGCCACTGAGCACATAAACACAGATGGTGTAGACCATCCCAATGGTAGCTGTCCCGATGAGGCACAGGAGAAACCTGACGGCATCTCTGTAGAGCTGGAAATTCATTGGCTTCGGGTAGAGGATGGACCTCACCAGGTCCCCCTTGGCAGTGTTGAAACCTAAGGCAACAAGCACCCACAGGCCCCCATTATCTGAAAGTCTGACATGCCCCCCTCTCCTCCCTTGGTTCTAAACACTAGGTGATATTTAAGAGGCAGCTGGGGTCCATAGTGCACAGAACGAGGGGCCTGAAGTCAGGAGGACTGATCTTCCTGGTTCAAATCCTCCTCAGACACTGCCTTGATGTGTGACCTTGGACAAGTCATTTCACTGCTGTCGGCCTCAGTTTCCTCTACCATAAAATGGGTTTAACAATACCTCTCAGGGGCTAAGGCTACAAAGTTTCAGCTCTGGCTGCCCTCTGTAGTTAGACAAATTTCAATCCATCTGGGCTTGCCCAGCTTCCCTCCCACACTCTCACTCAAACAATGCTGCCAAAGACTGATTCTCTGCTAGGACAGATATACATGGGAAGCCCTCCCTGCCCCCTTTCCTCAGTCCTACCTCCCTGACCTTGCTCTCTGCTGGTTCCCTTACCTTCAGACCCCACTTCCCTGGCTCTGATATTTTAAGGGCCATAACCTTGAATCTGGCCTGGCTCCAGGGGCTCCTCTGGGAGCCCAGGCCTATCTGGGGCCCCCTCTGCTCCAGGCCCTTGACTTCATCTGACTTGTTAATACTGCCCACCTGAAGCTCCCAAGGTGTCTCCCTACACCTGCAGGGGCCCCAGGGCAGGGCAGACAGGGCCTGGATTCTTGGAAACAGTTCCCAAGCTCTGGGGAGGGGAGTGGAGAGAGGTTTCTCTGTATTTGATTCAGTTCTCCAATCGATTACTAACTTTCCTGATGGTGTCAACTGATGTTCAGGTTATCTCTGCAGGAGCATTCGTTGGAGGGCACTAAGAGATACTCTTTTGTTCCTTACAAATTTGTAATTCTTGCCTCACACACACATGTACACACACACACCAGTGTGTGCACATGCATGTTCACAAGCACTCACATGCATGCACACGCTTTGTTCGCACATGTACACAGTGCACTATGTGCTTATAGTCACCCCCAGGCACACACATGTACAAACACACACACATGAGCCAGACCAGGCCCAGAGACTTTTTGACACTCAGGGAATTCATGAAGGCAGTACCAGACTCAACAAAGGAGTTTTTCAGGGGCAGAGGCCGCAGGAGGGCCCCAGGCACTGACCAGTCTGAAGGACAACAGCCCTCACTGTTCCCGAGCCAGCTGCTCGGGTCTGGATGACCTCGGTGCCACAGAAGAGAACGTGCCTCTTGTAGTCCTCTTGGCCACACAGCTTCCAAGGCACAGTGTCTCCCATCTTGGGTAGGGCCGTCTTGATGACAGGAATACTCTCCCCTGAAGAAGAGAAAGCTCTCATTGGGTAAAAGTCAATGATGCCCATGGGGACATCCATCTACTGGGGGTGCAGGAGGTTGATGTCACATGCCCAAAATACACAATCTTCTCATTTGTTACATGAGATTTAGCAGCCCCCAGACACTGGGGATTAAAGAGTTTGATGGACCCAAGGAACTTCCTTTAGGGACAGAGAACTAGCTGTCATTACCTTCATCTCTCTCTCTCTCTCTCTCTCTCTCTCTCTCTCTCTCTCTCTCT
>NW_027185759.1:3081528-3085624 GCF_028583685.1 Petaurus breviceps papuanus | reverse complement strand
TGTCTCTCTGTCTCTCTCTCTCTCTCTGTCTCTCTGTCTCTCTCTCTCTCTGTCTCTCTCTCTGTCTCTCTCTCTGTCTCTGTCTGTCTGTCTGTCTGTCTGTCTCTCTCTCTCTCTCTTTCTCTCTGTCTCATACACACACACACACACCCTACCCCCAGCCTCCACCAAGACCCCCAAGCAGCTGAAGAGTGACTATATGACATATGTGTCTTCATTCTACATGCTCCTGGACTAGGCAATGTAGGTCAGGATTAAATTTTAGGCCTCAAATGAGCTTGAAAGCCCCCAGAGTCAGTGGGCCACACAATTCTGCTGTTGAAGATGGTCAGTACTTCACAGGGAGGTAGCAAGGACACCTCCTGTGTTCTCAGCCAGGCCAAGCCCCCAACTTGGCACACCCTTGGCTAGGTCATGAATCATCTTCCTTTCTACCCCAACTTCACAAGCAGGCAGCTCTTTAGACAGGCCAGAGGCCAGGGATGACACCAGTGAAAGGATTCAAAGTTTCTCTAAGGACAAAGGTTGTATAAGTATGGAACTTGGATACTAACAGTCCCAGGGAAAAGACCATGAAGCAAAAAAACCTCTCCTCTCAGCAGAGGATGGTGCTGGTTTCATATGAGGTGAAAACTGGCTTCATATCTCACCTCTGACACACAGGAGCCTGTCAAATAACTTCTCAAGGCCCCAGGCCACTTTGTAAGACTATAATTTATGGATGAGTTGCCAATCAGATCAGCGGAGGCAATTTCCACACTAGGGTTTTCCCCACATGGGTAAAAATCACCAATACTTCCTCAGCACCTCGGACAGTACCTTGTATATCTATTCTGTAAGCCATCTGTGGTTTGGTAGTCAACATCATGGACTGAAGCCTGTCTGTGACTTAATCAGTGAGTCAGCATTTATTAAATACCTAATGCATGCCAGGCATGCTGCTAGGTTCTAGTGCTACCAAGACAAAGAACAAAATGATTCCTACTCTGAAGAAGCTTCCATTCTAAGAGGGAGAAGTCACCTGAGTCACAGAGGTTATACGACTTGGGTCACAAAGCCAGTGAGTATCAGAGGTAAAGGTCGGACCTAGAACCTTTGGATGCCAGTCCTCAGAATCTAGTTCTCCATCTTTCTTATAATAGGTACTGACAAAGTTACGATGGATTGGGTTTTAGATAAAAGAGGTAGGAGAAATGAGGTCACAGAGTGATTCAGCTGGCACAGCCAAGCTTTGACCCTCAGGTATCTGGCTTCGAAATGAAGGCTCTTTCTGCTTTTACATAGCTTCCATTATTCTTAAACACACAACTATGACCATGGAAAGCCCCCTTGTGTGCTGCTGCTGAGGACTGGAGGCTTTGACTGCATTTAGTGTCATCCTAGGAGAGAACACTTATGATTTTTTTAAGTATCATCACACCAGGACAACCTAGTGCAAAATAGCATTCATTTACTTATTGCAAACAAAGCAGAAGATCTCTCAAGGACCCCACTGTGAGGACCCACTCAGATCCTGGCCTTGCCCTTACATAACTCCATTCTCCTGACCTCAGTCTCTTCATCCATGAAATGAGGGAGTGAGACTTTAAAAGATCTCAATGTTAACTCTCAGATCCCTGCCACAGCTTTAGCAAGGTCTGTGAGAGTGATACTCACTCACCCACCCCATATGCTCCTCCCAGGCACCTTTCACTCTTGGGGCTGCCACCACCAAATTAAGATTATTCTCAAGTCATCAAGAGGGCCAAGTGTGAGGTCTGCTGAGATCAAAATACTGGCCAAGGCATTTTGGGGGAGGTGACACTGGTTGTCAGGGAGTTGCAAGGGTTCTGCAACTTCAGACAGTCTACAACACGCCAAAATGTTAAGCATCAGAGAGATTTTCCTCACCTGTCAGCATGCTTTCATTCACAACACATCCCCCATCAATGAGAATGGCATCACACGGTAGCTGCGTTTTGTTCCCACTCAATGACAATAAATCTCCAGGGACCAGGTGGCGGGATTCTAACTCTTGTGTACCTGCTGAAAGTTTGAAGGGACAGATACTGAGTCTGAATGGCTTTCCTCTCCCAAAGGAGGCATTCATTGCCCACCCACCCAGTGAGTAAATGCTAGTTATTAGGACAGAAAAAGTGAAAGCAAAGGCTATGGCTGCTCACCCCCAAAAGCTAATAGAAGACTATGTGGCGAGGAATGGGGTGAAGATGAAGCGTGTCCCTGCATCAACATTTACATCCCAATCTCTGTCCTTTTTTTTCCAAGAGATGGGATGACTGGGTCATTCCAATCTAGAAAGTAAATGGAAATAACCAGAGGGGACTCACCTTTTCTCCTGCACACAGTGACCAGGATGCTATTATGAGATTCAACTAACCGGTGGAGCTTTATGGATTGCTAGAAATGCAGAGGTGGACACAGGAAATAGTGTTAATGCTTAGGATGCCCATTGGAGGAGTTGGCCTTGGCAGACCAAAGTGGAATATCACGTGCCAAGCACCTGGGTTAACTAACCCCAAGGATAGGGATAGAGGTCCCAAAATTCTGACACTAAGCCTGATCAACTCTTTCTTTGGGAATCAAGGAGGAGACATATGTAGGATTGGTCACAGAGAGAAATCCCCCAGCATTCTTTATTCACTTGCAAGAGTTCTTTGGAATCAAGAAATATTATACAGATCTGGAATTAGGTAAGTTATACTGAACTAATTCAACTTGATTCAATTCGGCACTTACTGAATATTCCTGTGCTGTGCCTGAACCTGTGCTAGATGGGAAGGTAGAAAAATGATCAAGGTCCTGCCTTCAAGGAGCTTAGATTCTAAATTAGACCTTTCCACTACTGCCAGTGACTGGCCTCCTGGCTGTTCCATAAACAAGACACTCCATCTCTTGGTTCCAGACATTTTCTCTGGCTATCAATCATGCCTGGAATGCTCTCCTTCCTCTGCTCCAACTACTTATGTCTCTGACTTCCTTTAAGTCTGAACAAAAATGTCACCTTCTATAGGGAGGCTTCCCCACCCCACTCTAATTCCAGTGCCTTCTCTCAGCTAATCATTTCCCACTTATACTGCACATAGATTGCTTTGTGTGTTACTTGTTTTCATGTTGTTTCACCTATTGGATTGTAAGCTCCTTGAAGGCAGACTGTCTTTTGCCTCTTTTTGTCTCCCTAGCATTTAGTGCCGTAGCTGGCATATGGTAGGTGTTCAATAAGTTCTTAGTGAATTGTGCTAGTTATCTTCCTAGAGCACATGCTTAGCAGTTGGGCCCCCTCCCAAAAGCAGCCTTCCAGAATGGCGACCCATAAAGGAATCTATGCTTTGGGTTCTTCCCCCAAGGAATTACGTCTGCTACCATTTCATCTTCCAAGAGAACACACTCAGCAGTGAGGTTCACTCCAATGCAGGTGCCCCAGAGAAGCCTTCCAGAGCAGGGACCCAAGGGGCTCTGGAGCCTAGGCTCCTTCTCCCATCCCGCCCCTCTCTCCTGGTGCTTTCATATCAGATTCCATTTAGTGTAAGAGCCTATTCTTTATTAGTTATCTCTGATTCTGTACACATCTCCTCTGAGCAGAGATTAATGAGTCACCTGGCAGGTAGTAGGGCACTAATAAATGTTAATCGACTGACTATGGAGTTGTTTCTATGTTGTCTCTCCCATTAACCTGTGAGATCCTTGGGAGTAGGGACTGCCTTCTGCTTGTCTTTGTAGCTGCAGCACTCGGCGCACAGTAGGAACTCAATAAGTGTTGAAATCCCAGCTCTTTGGAACTTGGAAGCGCATCTCCCCGCTTCCACACGCCCCGTCTCGATCCCTTCCTGAGCATCCAGGCGCGCGCCGCGGGAGACTCACCTCGCGGAGGTCATACACCGTCAGGCTGATGGAGATGACGGACATCATGATGATGGCGGCAGCATACTCCTTATAGTCCTCACTGAACCACAGGCAGACACTGAAGAGCTGGAACACGTAGAATGGATTGAGAACCTGGAGGTGCCCAAAGAAGAGAGAAAAGGAAGATGTGGCCAGAATGACACTCCGCGGTCATGACAAGAAGGACATCCCAAGGCTGGGACACCAATGACACTCC
>NW_027185759.1:3074037-3076528 GCF_028583685.1 Petaurus breviceps papuanus | reverse complement strand
CCCATTAATATTAAAGAACAGCCCATACTGGAGATGCCCACTACCCTTAGGTCATCATGACCATCCCCTCTACTTGGGGTCTCCCTAAGACAGTATTAGGAACAGGGAAAGTTGTCACCAGATAGAAAAAAAAAATGTTCATCATAAACCCAGTGTCTTTTTCTTATCAGTCTGTGGGTGGTGGTGCTTTTCTTCCTTGCCTGAAATCTCAGGGAAAATGCAAAGACATTTCTGGTGTGTGGAGATACCATTACTCCTTGAGGCAATGTTGTGGGGAGTGGAGGTGGGAGGACCCCCGGGCATTTATGTACCCACGGTTAAAGGAGATTGGAAAGGCAAGACTAGTCAAGGAATGCAAATTTAGTTGGAAAATGTGGTTAGGACCTGCTAAGTTCATTTGAATGCCTATGAATGTCAACTAAAATCCCATCTTCTACAGGAAACTAACTCCAAGAGTCTTGCTCAAGTGAAGAGGGGGAGGCAAGGCATTTAGTGCCCACTGAAGGCATCTTTTCATACTCCTAGAGGGATGGCCACCAGACCAGAGAGTTGAAGCTGAAAGTGACCTTAAAGGTTAGCAAGTCCAATGCTTCCATTTTACAGATAGAGAACTGAGACCCTGAGAGGTTAGTTGACGAGCTCAGGGTCACCGAGCTAATAAGTTTTTGAGCTAGGACTCCAACCCAAGTCTTCCTGACTCCAAATCCAATGCTCCATCCTCTGTACCAAGCTACCTCTAGGGGAAAGGAATGGAATGGTCAGCAATGGAAATTGAGTTAAGTTCAGTGGATCCTTTCCCATATCTAATACCGGTAGACAGAAAGGATAACAGCATTTTTAAACCATTTTTTTCAATGCTTACTGTGTGCTAAGTCCTGGGAGTACAAATACAGAAAGCAAGCCAGTCCCTGCTTTTAAGGAGCTTACATTCTAATGAAGGAGGGTCTTTCCTCCACCTTCTGTGTCTTCTACCTTGGACACTGCGGATCACTCTCCTCTCTTCTCTCTGTTTTTTGGAGCTCTTCACCTACCTCTCTACCCACTCTTCATTCTCCTTTACTGGATTTCCATCCATAGCGTGCCTTCTAACAATAGGTGCCTCCCAAGAACAAGAGGTGGGCCCCCTCCTCTTCTCCCTCTATACTACTTCCCTTGATGATCTCATCAGCTGCTGTGGGTTTAATTTCCATCTCCAGGCTGGTGGTTATCAAATCTATCATTCCTGCCCCACATTCCCCACTGACCTTCAGTCTCATGTCTCCAATTGCCTTTCAGACATCTCAAACTATCAATGTCCAGTAGATAGCTTAAAGTCAGTATGTCCAACATAGAACTCTTTTCCCCAAACCCTCCTTCCAATGCCTAACTTTCCATTACTATAGATAGAGATGTGACCCTCCCAGTCCCCCAGGCTCACAAGCTAGGAATCATCCTCATCTCTTCACTATTCCTCATCCTCCATCATATCCAAATTGTCACCAAGGTCTATTGATTTCACCTTTAAAGCATCTCTTGAACACATGTCCTTCTCCACTCTGACATGCCATCACTGGTGCAGGCTTTCATCACTCATGTCTGGACTATTACAGTAGCTACTGGAGTACTGGCCTGCATTAGGTCTTCCCCCACTCCAGTCCATGCTCCATTCCACCACTAAAAGGATTTTCCTAAAAAGCACAGGTCTGATCATGCCACCCCCTACTAGATGAACTCCAGTGTTTTCATTATTACCTCTACAATGAAATACAATATCTCATGTTTGGCATTCAAAGTCCTTCCAATTCCTCCCTTTTCTGGTCTCCTTACACCTCCTCCAATCTCCACCACCTCCTCTCTGATGCAGTGACCCTGGCCTCCTAAATGTTCCACAAACAAGACCCAACTCTCAGCTCCCACCATTCTCTCCAAGCATTCATTCTCCTTCCTCATGTTTGCCTACTGGCTCCCCTGGCTCCCCTCAATTCCTTCATATTTCAGCTAAAATCTTTTCTACATGAATCCTTTCTCCATCCCTCTTAATTCTAGTACTTTCCATCACTTAATCACTTCCCTTTTTATCCTGCATATAGCATGTGTGTGTGTGTGTGTGTTTGCTTGTTGTCTCTCCTGGTAGCCAGTGAGCTCCTTGAGGGCAGGGGTTATCTTTTGTCTCTTTCTACACTAGGCACTTAATAAAAGTTTACTGACTGATGGGAGAGTACTGCATACAGGAATATATGTTGACCTGGTAAATTAGAGGGATAATTAGGGAGTCACAGAACAACTCTTTGACATCTCCTCTCCAGGAATAGAAGTATTTATTGGAAAAGTTATTGTCTCCTGCAAGACAAAGGGTGGAATTTTTAATCCCAGGTAAACTTCATATTATTAAAAAAAAAAGGCCCAGCTGGGTCTAATAAAATAAGAAGTATTTCACACCCACACACAGTCCTAAAGTGTCACACTGGTTTTTACAATGCACCTGTGAACCTCTGTGGTATGAAAGAAGGAA
>NW_027185759.1:3040851-3073937 GCF_028583685.1 Petaurus breviceps papuanus | reverse complement strand
GAAGGAAGGAAGGAGGAAAGAAAGAAAGAAAGAAAGAAAGAAAGAAAGAAAGAAAGAAAGAAAGAAAGAAAGAAAGAAAGAAAGAAAGAAAGAAAGGAAGGAAGGAAGGAAGGAAGGAAGGAAGGAAGGAAGGAAGGAAGGAAGGAAGGAAGGAAGGAAGGAAGAAAGATGAGAGAAGAGGAAAAAAGAAAGGAAAGAAAAGATTGTCTCTACCTATTTTTTTTTAATCATCATTAAAGATCTATGAGCTGGTTTTGAAGACAAAACCCTCATTCACATACTTTGTGGCCAAGTGAGAAAAGGAGAGAAGACCCTGGGTTACCTCCTTGATGAGAAGTTTCCAAATGGGTGTGATCTCCACATCAATGGCATTAGGCCCGCATACTAGCCTCCTGTCGGGGAGAGTAAAGGTCAAAGAGCTTCACGGCCCAGGAGTCCCATCTATATCCACTCTCTATGCCTCAGAGCCAGTAGAACCTGCCCAAGTTAGAAACTATCCCCACCCTGATCAAAATTCTCCTGCAGCAAAGAGGAATCCTCAGCACTGGCCAAACAACAGTGATGATAATAATCATGGCGCCCTCAGATGAACCGGATTCTCCTCAGGGGTTAATGTTCACCAGAACTGTTGGCAGGCTCATGGTTAATAAGGCAAATTGGCTCTTTCACACCTACCAAGGGGCCCCTTGGCACACTACAGCTTCTGTCCTGACTCTTCGATTCTATTCCCCCATTGGACCGTGGAGGGGTCCCCATGGACCCCACATATAAAGGACCATTTGTGAGTGGCCAGGAGCCTGACAATCACACACATACACACACACACACACACACACACACACACACACACACTCCTCCTCCACGTGGAAATCAGAGAATTCCACGTGGCAGCCAATGCAGATGTGGGAGTCTTTGGAGGAAGGAAGGGAAGCCCTTATACTGAAGTCAGCCACCATTGATCTCAGCTCAGAGCCATGTCTCTGATCCCACAGGGAAGCATGAGGATCATAGGCAGACTCCTCCCCCCATCCCTCTGCCCCTCCCCACATCATAGGACAGCCTAGGGATGCCTCCCTGCAGGAGGAGCAGGGGCCTGGAAAGGGGGACAGCAGAGCCGGAGGGGCTGCTCTCCCAAGCCTCCAGCCCTCTAAGGGCCGACGTTCTCCTGCACTCTGAATGAGCAAGGTTGGCCTTTTCCTCACTGGCCAGAAGAGCCCTCAGCTCAGCACTGAGTGGATCCTCTAAGGGCCAGGGCCTCTCAGCACGTGCTCCCTGTCATCCTTCCCTGGCAATGGGGCAGGGCTGGCTTCCTACCGAATCTCTTGCTCCTCTCTGGTCAGACCGGATCCAAACTTCAGGTGTATCTTGGCAGCAGTGAGCCCGTCCTCCAGGCACCTGAAAGGAGAGAAAGAGACCGTCGCTGTCGAGCTGATGGCGAGAAGCCATAGCCTTGTGGGCAATTTCTGGATTCAACTCACCCAACCTTCTGGAAACGCTCTTCTGAGTTGTTCCAAACATACCTGATCTTCTGCACCTGAATATACCTCACCTGCCAAGAAAGAGGCCCAGAGAAGCCATGAGCAGAGGCCTAGAGCAGCAGCCGGCCCCGGGGCAGGCGGGGGCCAAGGCAGATGTCTGGCTGTGCTGCCTGGGGATGGCTCCACAGGCCCCCATCCTACAGGTGGAGAGGAGCAGAGAGTACAGACAGATACACAGAAGAAAGGCAGCATGCTACGGTGGAGACACAGGCAGCCCTAGGAAGACCCAGCTCAACCCTTCTTAGGGCACCTGTGCGCTCCTGTGAGTAGGGGTAGTTTATTGTGTTGGATATACTTGTATAACACATACCTCACAGGCTCATCAGGAGCTTAGCCCAGTGCCTGGCATATAGCAGGTGCTTCATGAATGCTTGTTCCCTTCCCTTTCCTCCCCGTTCTGTATCTTCAGCTCCTCGTACACTGTCTGGTGCACAGAGGTCAGGCATTCAACAAATAACTTTCTTCCATCCACACCAATGTCTGTAACTTTCTAAAAATTGCCACTCCCAGTATCTTTACCAAGAAAACCCCAAACGGGGTCACAAAGATTCGGACATGACTGGAGAACACCAATGCCAACAACTGATGCCTATTTCCCATGGTCTTCCTTAGCATGGCATTCAAGGCTTTACTCAGACTGACTCCAAGCCACCTTTCTTACCCAATCCCACATGAAGCTCCTCCATGCCCTTGGGACTCCAGGCAAACTCCTCCCAGAGGCTCCTGGGGCCAGGAAAAGTTTAGCAGAATGGCTGGCCACTCCCTGCTCAGACAAGAAGGGCAGACAAAGGGGGCTGGGAGACGAGCTTCACAGTGTGGGTTCAAGGGCATAGGCATGAAGCATCCCTGAGGGTCTGCTGACTTGACGAATAGAAGTTGGTAGTGATGTGAGCTCCCCCTTTGTCTCAGGGCTAGGCTCCCCACACTCTTGAGCCATTTCTGAAGCTCCTGAATAAGTTACAGAATCCTGAATCCCACAGCGTCAACTCCAATGACCTTCTGGCAGGTGGGGGAGTGGTAAGAGTAGAATTCTCACTCATACAAGCTGGCTTCTAGTCCTACCCCTGCCCCTTCCTCCCTCGATGGCTTTGGGCAAACCCCTTCATCTACCTCCCAGGGCCTCAGTTTCCTCATCTGTCAAATGAGATGCCACACTAAGCCTCTAAGGTCCCTCTGAGCTCTAGATGTAGGATCCTGTGGTGGAGTCACATCATGTCCCTGGACCTGTTTCCTTATTTGTGAAATTGGGAGGGGTTGGCCTAGAGGCCTCTGAGGTCCCTTCTAGCACTAATGCGAGGATCCCATGACCTCTGCAGCCTTGGCCCTGCTTTATTTTGTAAGAATGGAAGGGCCTCCACCCTGAAGAGAACCCCAAAAATCCCCTATCAACTAACTAGTTACTTCCTATGACTTCTTTTTTTTAAGCAAAATGTGTGGTCATTTAGGAGCTGGTCAAGGTAACAATCTGAACGGATCTCCCTGCTTCCTGGGAATGGTCAGAGCTGCCCATTGGCCCTGCCACCCTCCACATGCTACCACAAAGAACATGGCCTTGGGGTAGGCATGACTTCTCAAGTCCAGATCCCGTACAGTGGATTCCAAGGACCTAGAAGGACCTGGCCTCAACTTACCCAGGTTCCTTTCACCGAACAGCTCCCCAAGTACGTGCCATGTGGATAGATGTGAACCGGTCACCTGAAGCCCACACACACATCATAGATAAGTCATATTTAGTTAGAGAGTTCTTTGTTTGGCTAGTGAGTTGCAGATGTGTTTCTGAGCAGAACCTGTGACTCAGATGTGGGGGGTGGTACTCCCCGCTTCCCAGTGCAGACACCCATAAGCCCAGAGTCACAGAACCAAGAGGAATGCAGAAGGAACAGGTGTGCAGCCCATGGATGTGCCAACCAGTTCTCTGCCAGGTGCACTGGCACAGACAAAACAGGTCTGCACAAGCCTCCTCCTGCCACGCAGAGGCTGGCCTCCCTACAGCTACCTCTCTTCCCCGCAGCAGGCCTCAGTCTGAGACTACTAGGGCAGCAGCTCAGTACAAACAAAAGGCGATGTAAAGGGAAGACATTCCCACAGAGCTCCAGAGAATCCCAGGCCAGGCATGGTGCTGGGTTCCCAGTGGACTGGGCTAGTGGATTGTCTCAGGGCCCCTACCCCACTTCTTCGAGCCTCAGGTTGTATCTAGGACACAATATGAACACCACTGGTTGGCCTTTCAGGTCCCTCATCCAGTTCCCCATACACTAGATTGCATCTCCCACCTCCATGCCTTTGTACAAACTGGCCCTATGCCTGGAGCACCCTCTGCTCTTAGAACCCTAACATTTCTTCAAGGCTCATTTCAAATTTCAGCTTTTCCCGGATACCTGTGCTGATCACCATGGCCACAATGCCCACCGACTCCATCAGGAAATGCCTTTTTTTATTTCCTCAATCTACATTTTCTATCTGCTGATCTCTGTACATATGGTTTCTGCCCAGAAGAATGGACACTCCTTGAAGACTGGGGCTTTTTGCTTTCCTCCATTCTCTGAACCAGCAGAGACCCAGGCACCAAGCAGACACGGGAGAAATGATTTTAGACTCAATGAAAAGGAAATTCCTGATGGCCATCTCCAGTCCTTCCTGGTCTCAGAGGAATGAGCCTAAGTCAGCTCGACCCACTGGGGTGCTTCCTCTCCCACAGGGCAGACCTGCATGCTTCACTTCTTCTGTCCTCTGGCTCCCATTTGGGTGTGGGGCTTCATGGGCCCCTCCACTTTTTGTCTGTGATCGTGTTCAGATCTACAGAAATTTGTTTGCAGAATTCTTCATTTCAGAAGATATTTCATTTCAATAATTTAAAAATAATTAATACAGCCTCCTGAAGAACTTCAGGAAATTGGATTTCATGTTCATGCCCTTCTAATCAGCTATGGCTTTGCCTGCTTTAAAACACCATGGGACTGATGTCAGTGCTAATGGGGGAACCTCAGGGGACTGACGCTGGCCCAGAGGGTGGAACACCATCTCGCTGATTTGGAGCAAGTCCCCTGCTCAGTCCTGCCCTGGCTATCAATGAGTCATTCAACACAGTTGCTGTTGTAATGGTCCAGGCATCTTTTAGTCATGTCTGACTCTCTATGACCCCATTTGGGGTTTCCTTGGCAGAGATACAGGAGTGATTTGCCATTTCCTTCTCTCTCTCACTTTACAGATGAGGAAACTGGATGAAGTGATTTGCCCAGGGTCACACAGCTAGGAAGGGTGTGAGTGGAATTTGAACTCTAAATGTGAGGCTCCCAGACTCTCCTGTGCCCAGTGCTCTATGCACTATGGTGCCCTCTAGCTTCCCTCAGCACATTTGTTAAACACTGACGCTGAGCTGAGCTGGATACTGTGGATGCAAAGACAAAATGAGAAGCTTCTGCCCTCAGGAAGCTTCTAGTCTATGGGAGCAGAAAAGTTGAGCAAGTCCCAGGACAGATCCACAAATAAATACAAGATAACAGGGAGGTGCCAGCATCCAGGGAGAATGGGAAAGGCCAGACAGAGGAAGGGGCAGGTGAAGAAGAACATCCCATTGACCCCGACTGTGTAGATGGGGAACTTGGTTAAATGGGCCACAACACAAGGAAAGATGGTTGTTAAATTTACAAGGTGAACATTTCACCCAAAGACCTCGGAAATCAGCAAAGACTACAGATTGGGGCCTGAGTTAGCGTTGCCTTGATTGCCCAGACTTGAGTGAGTAAAGGAGGAAATATCCATTCTACAGATTACAGAAAGGACTTCTCGTGTAATGTTCATTTGGGGTTTGGGGGCCTTTTGTTTCTCTCCCACAGAGTCAGTCACTAAACATTTACCAGAGTACCCCGTCAAGCAACCCCAGGGACTCTAAAATAAATCCAGACACAGAAACCCCTCTTCCCCGTGCCTGTCTTTGATCTCTCCTCATGGCCTAGCTCCAGATCTTTGAAGGCTTTGCCAATGCAGCCCAATCATGGCAGATTCTACCTGGGGATCCCAGAGGTCACCAAGCTCAACCTCTTCATTTCACAGAGGAGGGAAAAGAGGCCCGAAGCACGTAAAGGGTCTGTCCACAGTCACTCAGGGAGTCATTCTCAAAGGTGGAATTTGAACCCAGGCCTGCCACTGGAGAGCCAGGGATCTCCTCACTTTTTCACACTGTTTTGGGGCCTGGGCATGGGCTGCCAAGGTATCTGGGGTCCTTGGCTCACCTCCCGAGGCCCCAGAGCATCATCCAACATAATCCTCCGATCTCTAACACTCTGGGGGACCGAAGAGGTTCGGAGGCTCCGCCAGACCTGTAGTCTCACCTTCAGATCCGGTCGGCTGATGGCTCGGTTGATGACGTATTCCTCGTCGGCGATAAGGGGATGGTCCCGGGTGAGGCTGACCGAGCCGTTCAGGGAGGACAGGGAGATCCACGTGACCTTTTTTCGAGAATATATTTGAAATTCATCCTGGTGAAATAGACCCCCAGCCACCAAGAGAAAAGGGAAAGCCATCAGCCCAAAGCTCTTCCCAGAAGGGAGTCACCACAGTGCCCCAGGTTCCGGGAAAGGGCTTTTCCTATAGTGTGATGGGCGGTTGGTTGAGAGTTTCTCCTGGTTTTTTTTTTTCCTAAGTAGACATCGCAGCTGTTGGATTCAGAGATTTGGTGAGGAAAATTTCCTAATTATCTATCAAAGGACTTAGCGGCACATGAGCAGCGCATTTACATATGACCGGAGGCTCTTGGCAAAGGTGGGGAAGTCTACTTGGGCTACCTGAAGGAGTGTGCGCTGCTCGCATCTGTATTTCTCAACCCGTCCCTGCATGACGGGAAGCCGGCGTGATCGTCATACCCCCTCTCTAAAAAGGTGTGGTCTTTGGCCCTCTTCCCCCTTCCCCTCAGGGAGCACAGGAAGTATGGGGCGGCAGGATCATCTGAGCTGAGCTTGAATCCTGGCTCTGCCCCTTAGAAAAGCCTCTCCATCTCTCTCAGTTCGCCCATCTATAAAATAGGGGCAGGGGGATAGAATGGAATAGAAGACTATTCCCTTGCAGCTCCAAATCCAAGGAAACCTTACTTACATACAAAATCTCTACAAAGTAAGCAGGGGCACCAGGAAAAGTTTACAGTAAGAGGAGGTTCTGGCTAGAAGGACGGTAGGGATTCTAAGTAGAGAAGAGGAGAAAGGGTATGTTGGGCACGGCAGACAACACGGAAAGTTTAAGAAACAGCCAGCTGGGCAGTGCAGGGGAGAGAACTCCTGGAGTCAAAAAGTCAGATCTAGCCTCAGATACTTCCTAGCTGTGGGACCCTGGGCAAGTCACTTCACACTGCCTCAGTTTCCTCATCTGTCAAATGAGCTGGAGAAGGAAATAGCAAACCACTCCAGTATCCTTGCCAAGAAAACCTCAAATGAGGTCACAAAATAGGACAAAAGGAGCAAACAATAAAAAGTAGATAAAGAATAACCCACATTTCCAGAATGCTTTCAAGTTTGCAATGTACTTTCTGTGTTATCTCCTTTGGTCCTCACAACAATCCAGTAAGACAGGTGCTGTTTTTGTCTCCATTTTACATATAAGGAAACTGAGGCTGAAAGAGATAGTAAGAGTATTATGATGGTCTCAGCAGGTCACACCCCTAATAGGTATCTCAGGGAGGATTTGAACTCAAGTCTTGTGGTCTATTCACT
This sequence comes from Petaurus breviceps papuanus, assembly GCF_028583685.1. Lineage (NCBI taxonomy): Eukaryota > Metazoa > Chordata > Mammalia > Diprotodontia > Petauridae > Petaurus > Petaurus breviceps. The sequence continues at coordinate 3,066,697 of NW_027185759.1, read as the reverse complement.
CTTCCATCCAGATAGACTGCAGATTAGGACTGAGGAGTGAGTGAAGTGTCCAACTCCTGGATGAGACAAGAAAGGGCAAGACTGGAACACAAGAATGTAACACATGAGGGACTGGGCTTGGTGAGAAAGGCAGCAACTTTGTAAGAGATTGGGGCAAAGGAAAAGGCAGCAGAGGATAATGATGGGATAATCTGGGGTGGAAATGAAGGAGAAGGGGACTCAGGAATGGCAGCCTCTATTTTCTTGGCAAAGTTTGGCCCCATGGTGGGTGAGGAGAGGGGACTTCATGGAGGCTTTAGGTGAGAAGATAAGGTTTGGGGCAGCCACTGGGGGGAGCAGGACACCCAGTAAATCAGCAAAGAGCCAACAGATCATCCTGCAACAGCGAGGTCTGAGTTCAGGTTTGATCGCACAGATCTGGAGAGGTCTCAGTAAGTCAAGTTATGTGGCTTCCTTCTGGAGTGACAGGGGCCCCATGGAGGGGCAGAGAGGATAGATGGGAGGCATGACAATAAAGCTGAGGAGGAGGACAAGGAGGAGGAAGATGAGGAGGAGGAGGAGGAGGGGGAGGAGGAGAAAGAGGGCGAGAGTCAAAACCCATGAAATATTTCACCTTGTCTCTCCCACCTGCAGTCCACCCCCCACTCAGCGCAGCTCTGCCCCTGTCACAGCCCTATTCACTACCTTCCTGGGGCTCCCTCCTGTTGCCTCCTGGGTCATATAGAAAACGTTCCACTTGCCTTTCAAGGACCTTCCTGAGCCAGCCCATCCACACCTCTCCAGCCTTCTGATACCTTCCTCCCTCCCACTCCCTTTAGGTCTTAGCTGCACTGTGGACCTTCCTGCTACTCTTAGCAAACTACCCTGCATGCCCTGACTTCACCCATCAACCCTGGCTGTCCCCCATGCCTGCAATTCTCCACCTCCTGGCTCCTTTCAAGGCTCAGTTAAATTGTCTCTTCCACAGGGAGTCTTGCCCTGTCTCCACTGACACAAGTGCCTCCCTTCTGAGATCATCCCGCTTCAAGCTTGTCTGTGCAGAGCGCTTTGCTTCTTGTCTCCCCCAATGGATTGTGAGCTCCTTGGGGTCAGGGACGGTTTCTTTTCCCTTAGCACAATGTCTGGCACACAACAGAAGCTTACTAAATGCTTGTTGACTTGACTAAATATATTATCTCATTTGATGCTCACAACCCCATGCCAAAGGTGTTCTTATTATCCACATTTTATGGATGAGGAAACTGAGGCAAAGCTCAGGGAAGCCAGTTGGTCAAGGTCACACAGTAAGTGCCAGGAGGTGACCCAGTCAGACGTGGGCCTCAGGAAGATATGTTTGTCAGCTGAGCCTTGGAGGATGGACTGGGAGAAGGAAGAGAATCAAAGCAGGGAGACCAAGCTGAGCTGTGTGGAGATTCTCTGGTCGTGAGGGATGAGAGCCTGACCCAACTGTGATGGAGAGAGGGCATCTGGACAAGAGAAGAGATGGCAGGTTTGGGCCACAGAGTGGCCAGTGGACTAAGCAGGAGGTGGTCAGAGAGACTGGGGGGCTGGGAATATGGCGGCCCCCTCAATGGTGATAGGACAGTTCATTAGAGAGAAGGGCAATGAGTATTACACACAGATCAGTGTGTACATATTATAAACATATAATAAAATATGTTCCATGTATGTTATAAATATATGCTATACCTGTGACCATTCTAGACCCTTAGGGACCATAGCACCATTCTTATTCCCTGCTTTGAAAGGAAGCTTGGAGTCAGGGAAGAATCTTTACACTATTGACAGCAGGCATATTCACATGTATTATGTAACATGTATTACACACCAATGTGTGTATGTTATATATAATAGAACAATATACATGTATGTTATAAATACATGCTCTACATATGACCATTCTAGACCTGTGGGGGCCACAGCACCATGCACTGTCCTAACTTTCATAGCAAAGATTGCCTGCTGCTGATGAAGCCACTGATCCTAGGTGACAAAGCTGTGTCAGATGAAAGAGAGAACTGAGAGATTTCTGAATAATTCATAACTGAGGCTGTTTTTGTCAGCAGTCATTTTGACTTGGTTTTGACCCTTAATTATCTGGATAATTTCTCCCATTCTTTCTTGGTGTGTTTCTACTGCCAGAACAACTGGGTCAAGTATAGAGTGGTCGTATCTTGCCATGTCAAAGAACAATGGAGAGATGAATGATGGATGTGAACTGGTCTTAAGAAACAAGCAAGGAGTTATGCAGCAGAAGTGGGCAAAAAGGCGTCATCAAAGAACTATGTGGCCAAAATATGAAGGGCTGATAACCTAGTAAGAGGGAGGGATAGCAGTCTATGTGGTCCAGTGGAATGGCAAGAGAGCCCAAGGAAGGCCCCCAGCATAGTGAATGGACTTTCTTTGGGAACTTTGGGGAGACATAAATAAAAGTCACCCAAGATGGATAGGAATTATGGGTTTCCATTTCCATCATGGTGGGGATAGGGGGAGGGGGGGTGGACACTTCCACATTACCAAGACCACAGATCATGGTGGTATCTTGGAGAACACATATGATTTACCAAGGGTTTTCCTAGCTGCTTACTCCCAAACCAGGGAGCATTGAACCTGGTCTCCCATGAAATGGAGACCGACTTACCAGCCTATCAAACATTTGATCCAGGCCAAGGCCCAGCCCAGGGGTCACCCATGCACCCAAAGGGGCCTTTCCAGAGTATGTCCCAAGGCAGGGGAACTCAAGAAGAAAGAAATGGTACTATAATTATAATACAGAGCTAAGCCCCACAAATCATCTTCAGTCTTTGACTTCAAATTACCAGTGAATGCAAATCATGCTATTTGCATAGAAATGTGGTATCAAAGCCAAGTCTGGCTAAAATTCAGATATATAAATAATGAATAAAAATACCTTTGAAATGAGAAAATTAAAAAAATAATTATGGCATTTCTCATCTTTTGGAAAATTCACCTCTTAGGAGCTCTTAATCAGAAGAGACAAGCAGAAAATAAACTGAGTATTGTCAACTCCAAGTTCTGGGTTGATTTTTTTTTTTAAGAAATGACTTAGTTAATAACCTCCGTGATAATGATCTGTAATCTTTCAACAATGAACAGGATAAACCCCCATAGCTGATTTCCTGACATAGAGAACAGGTTGCTGGTATGCATGCCCATGCCGACAGGCGCCTTTTAGACCTCCTTAACATGAAGTCTGGATAGTCCAGTCATTGTGATTTAATCTGATAAAATGCCTTTTTCAGTGTCATTTTAATGTAAATGACCTAGCTGGGAGTTTTAGAACCATGGGTTCCCAAAGCATATTTTTACCCCAGGCTCTGATAATAAGAATGTTAGGAATAATTGAGTTCTTGTCTAATTACATAAAGGCTAATTTAGAAACTCATTTATTTGGAGAGTTTCTAGCATAGCAAATCCATCCAAAATGACACATGAGAGAAAGTAATTAAAAATTAAAGTTGAAATCAAGCTCAAGAAGGCAAGAGTGAAGCCGGTTCAGACTGCTCTGATTAGTTGGGGGGCAGGACAGGGAAGGCAAAGTGAGGGACCTTCGTGGGTTTGCAAAGTTTCAGCTGTAGGAGGAAGAAGACAGAAAGTCGGTTTTGCCTCTAGCCAAGAGCCTTGTGACCTGAACTGTTTTTCTAGTCTTTCCAGTAAATGTGCCAAAAAACATAACCAAGCAAGCCCACCCCCGTGTCAAGGAAGGAAGGCAGATTTGGGACTTTTATGCAATAATGATGATCCAGGAGTCACCTGGGAAGGTTGATGCCTTTCAAGGAAGTGGGGAAGCAGCAACACACCCACTGATGTCACAACAATGAAAAGTCATCCACAGAAAGTTCATTATGATACTTCATGGGGGAGGGGGGTGGCGAGGGGAACCCTGGATTTGTGAAGTCCATGGCAGTCACACCCGAGTGTTGGTGGAAAAAGGGAGTGCACTGTAGGGCAAAGAGGAATAGACCTGGCAGTGAAAAGACCTAGACTCAAATAACACTTCAGACAGACTCTAGCTGAGTGATGCTGGGAAAATCACTAAGACTTTCTAAACTGCTTCCTTAGCTGGAAAGTGAGCTGGATGCCATGGCTTTTACTATCTCTTCCAGATCTAAATCTCTGACCTAGGATCCCAGATCCTCCAGATCCGGACACACAAGAAAAGTTTTGAGTTTAAGCCTGGCAACCAACTAACATCAGCTTTCAAAGGACTAGTTTGGTGAGGAGAGGAGAGGAGAGGCTCATCCCTGGTAATCTAACCACCAGGTGGGGAAGCTCTTGATAGATTTCCTCAGTAAGACAAAGAAAACAGTGTGGTGCTTGGTCAGGTGAGCCCTCCAGCTTCTGATTCACTGCTATGGACAGACAGAAGGAAAGGGGGCAGTGCTCCATAAACATGAGTCTACCAGGGGGTCATCTTATGTGCTATCACTGCCAGTGACCTCCTGGTGGACATATCGCTGCCACGATTATGTTTAAGGAATTCATCTTAGCAATCCTTACATCTTCCCTATAAGTGAAACCAGGCAATACAAGGAATGCAGCCAAATGGAGAAATAACTCATCAGCTCTTCTGTAGTTTGGAGGAATTAGTAGAGATGGTTTAGGTCCATGCAAAGTCAAAGAGAAACAGCATTGGATGGGTTCTGGGCCATCATCAGAAGTAAGGGTGAGTAGAAGCAAGAGACTAGCTCTGGTGCCAGTCTAGTTTTACAGGAGATAAGGGTGGGGTTGGGGAGAATTCCCCAAAGCATCAAGTGCTAGTGAACCACAATCTCAGCATGAGCCAGCCTCGAGGACAGCCCAGCCAAAAGGACCAAGGTGGTGGGTCTCCAGCTTCATTGAGAGAGGCATTGTTTGCAAGACTGAGGAGGTGAGAACCATTGTGGTCTGCCCTGGTCAGGCTGCACTTGCAGATTCTGTATATGAAGGACAGTCCCACACTGGAATGCTTCCAGAAGAAGGCAGCCAGGAAAGCAAGGCCATGCCAGCACAGGAGTAATTGAAGAAACTATGGGCTTTTAGTCCTGAGCAGGGAAGAGGAAGGAGGGGCACAGCCCCCACTGGAAAGTGTTTGAAGAAGGGATGTCAGGCAGAGGAGGGATCGGACTCATTTTGTCTGATCCCAGAGGAAAGAACCAGAAATAAAAGGGGGGAGGGTAAATGCTGAAAAGAAAACTATGTGGGTGAGTTCCTAATAATGAGACCTATCCAAAAGTGGAAAGGGGCTGCTTCAGAAGGAAATGCCATGGATGACCATGGTGAGACAATGGAGTCAGGGAGATCTGAGTTCATATGTGGCCTCAGATACTAGCTACATGACCTGGGGCGAGTACCTTAGCCTCCACCTACCTCAGTTTCTCAATCTGTAAAATGAGGGTAATAATTGCACCTGCCTCCCAACACAGCTGAGCCAATGTTTAGAAAGTACTTAGACACCTGCCTGACACAGAGTAGGCATTATATAAATTTGCCAGGTGTGTTAGAGAAGAGGCTTCCCTCGGGTCTGGGTTGGATTGGATGACAAGCTGCCCCTAAACTGGTCAAGTCACTCAATCTCTTGATCTGTAAACTATGGCCCCCACCTGATCAGTAGTTTGAGGATCAGAAGAGATCACAGTCTGAAAATACTATTTAAATATTATTGTTTTTATTTCCAACATCAAGATGTCTCAGCTCTGTCATTCTGTGGTTCTTTGCTTCTAATGAGAGTTTCCAGATTAAAGCACCACGAAGCTACATTCTGTAATTCTTGGATTTCAATGCAAAGGTGGCCTTGGGGGAAAAACAGCAAAAAGAGAAAAAGACCTTGCAAACAGGGATTGTCTCCCCTTGGGTCTGCTCTTCTCAAGTTAAAATCCTCACAAAGCTTTCTGATGTTCATATGATAATGCTAATAATGGTGCTGCTGAGAATAGTAGCATGTCTATGGTGCTTTATGATTTGCTAAGCATGTTACAAATATCGCCTCATATGGTGCTCAGAACAGCCTTAGGAGGTGAATACTAGTATTATCCACATTTTACAGATGAGGAAACTGAGGTAGGCAGAGGTTAGGAGACTTGCCCAGGGTCTCATATCTAGTGAGTGGCTATGGTCGAATGTGACCTCAGATCTTCCAGACTCAAGTCCAGCACTCTAGTCACTGTACCAGCTGGCTGAATCTAAGGACCTGTAGGACCTTGGCTATTCTTGGTACAAGCTCGGGTTCACAGCATCCTCCTCTTAATTCTGCTCCAGGAACCAAGCGTAGCCCTCAGGTGCGGTCTGCTCAGGGGCAGCATGCAGCAGTGCAAATGCCTCCCCGTTCCTCGGGGCTATGCTTATTTTAAGGCAGCTGAAGATTGCCTTAATTTCCACAGCTCTCCCCTATCACACTGTTCATTTATATTGGCTAATAAAAATAAGCTAAAGCAAGCTTTAGAAATGGTATCCGGAGAGCTAAGGCTCAGAACTGGGTCAGAGGAGGCTAGAGACTGACTGGCCAGAAATACACAAGGCTTACAGGCACCAGTCCAAGCCTGGCAGAGAGGCAGGGCAGAGCAGTGGAGAGGGCCTTTCACCACTTAACAGGTGTTGGAGACTGCTCTTTCATCTGCTTGGAAGAGCAGCCAACACCTTCTTGGCTTTCCTTAATGGCTGAAGAAGGTGGAGGAACCACAAAGTGCTCCTGTACTGGCTCTAATTCATGGCTGGGAAGGAAATCACAGAACCCATGGAGAGAAGCCCTAGGACATGGGCTAGAGAAAGAGAGAAAACTGGGCTGAAGCTGACACACCGCCCCCCCCCCGGACATGGGGTCCGAGCCAAGGTTGTTTGCTAATAGCAGCAGCTAGAGACTTCTATCTCATTGATCTTCACATCAGCTCTGGAAGGTAGATGCTATTCTGGTCCTTATTTTATGGATGAGGAAACTGAGGCAGGCAGTGGTGAGGTGGCTTGGCCAGGCCACATAGCCCGAAAAATCTCAACAGGCTCTGACCTTAGATCTCCCTGACTTCAGATCCAGACCTCTCTCCACTGCAGCACCGGCTGCCTCTTTAACTTTGTCTTTCCATCGGGAAACCAAACGTTTTTAAATCTAGCCAATCTGTGAGGTTACAAAGGAAACGATATTGAAATAAAGACGCAGGGTTTTTCCCCATCCAAGTTGAAGGATGCCCTAAAATCCACCTACAGCACTTAAGGGGCTTCCGTGGAATCCCGTTTAAGAACCCCTCATTTAAAGGAAGTATGGACAGGTCCCAGGTCCTGAAATTCTAGAGGAAAAACTCTATCTGTTCCCATGTAGAGATGGGCTGAAGAGAACAAAGGAAAAATTCCAATGAGGAGGAAAAACAGCCCTGGATGCGCTGCCTGGGCTGGAAGAAGCATCTTCTTCAGGTGACCCTGGCTTGGGCACCATCCTTCCTCGGGCTCAGAGTGGGAGGGGAGGGCGGGGGAGGGGCTGGACCAATGGGGAGGAAGGAGGAGAAGAGAGCTGGGGAGAGTGAGAGATGAGTGCGGAGGAGGGGCTGGTTGAGACTCCTTCCCCTGGCATCTCCTTCACACTAAGTGGAGGTCTTCTCAGACCCGGTCTGGGATGGTGCCTCATCCTGCCCAGAGCTGAGCAGTGCAGAATCAGGTCCAGCCAGGGGCTGCCTGGCTGACTTGTAAAGCCTTGATTAATCTTGATTTCCCCTCCCTAGAGAAGGCAGCAGGCCTGTCTTTGACTAGCTTTGCTCCCTCTGAGGCCTTGGGGCTGTTTGCTGGTGGTTGATCTTGCTGAGGTCTGGGACAAAATCCTCAAACTCATCCAGAAGGGGGCTTTCTTCCATCACCCATGGTTCAAACCTCTCTTCTGACATTTGCCACCTGTGGGACAGGGCAAGGCTGAAGCTCTGTGCACTTCACCTGGTAAATGAGGAGGGAGGACTCAGCTCCAGACTCCAACCAGAGCACCTTGGCCTGGATCACAAGGACCTCCTGGAGGCAGAAGCCATGGGATGATGGCCTCAGGACCCCGCCACCCCCCTCCCATCGACTAGAAGCATCAAGGCTGGGCTAGGGGAACATGGCGACAGATGTCCATCTCTTTCCTTCCAGGCCCCATCGAGCTGGGCCCTGATACTGGCCACACTAAGCAGGATTTATGGCAGTGGGGAGTAGCATGCCTCCATGTTTCAGGGAGGGCCTCTGGGCCCTTCACCCTGCATGAACCACCCCCGGGCTTTGAGGACTGAAGTCTTTCATGACCCAGTGTGGGCAGCAGCTGGCAGATATTGGCCCGTCAAATGAGAAGTTTCAGTACATGCACCACTGTGCCCTCAGGAAGGTCAGGGACAGAGCCAGAGCATACAATTAGGGCAAGCCAAGGAAGGAGGCCAGTCCCCAGTGGTTAGGTGTCGGTCCTAGAAAAGTCAGGCCCAGGAGGAATCAGGGCACAGACTTTTGCTGCCAGGGGTGACCGTGCATGCTTTATGGATGGTCCTGGGGCACAAGCCCACACCCTTCCGCCAGGGCCTTTTTGGGCTCAAGCTCACATGAAGGGGATGGAGAAAGCAAAAACACAAAAGTCGGGGATGGCAGGATGAAGACAGGGGGCAGAGAGAACAGTAAGTGGCCCATCCACAGTGACCAGAACAAAGAAACCACTGAAGCTAGAGAGTCTGGAGCAATGGGGGAGGAGCAGATGCCAGGTTGAAGGGACAGAGGAGCCACTGAAGGTGTCCTGGCCTGGCCCAGCCTGAGTGCTAGCAGCTGCCATGCTCCCTGCCTCTCACCCAGGCCTCCTAACAAAGGTTTTAAGACTCAGGATCAACTGAAGGCAGGATCGGTCCCACTTAGAAGGATAAGACCTTCGTGGGTAAGAGGGAGAGACTGATATTGGAAGGCTCCGGGCCGAGTCCCAGCCCTGCCCCTGCCACTTCCGCCCTTTGTCCCAGGCTGATGTCCACACTGGCTTTTTCTGAACCGCTCTCACTTTCATCTCCACCATCATTCAGACCCTTGGCCAGCTGCCACCTGACTCTAAACATGAACAGCATGTCCCTCATAAAAAGTCCTTCCCCTCACGCAGTGTCCAGGAGCAAGGACAGCCCTAGGGGCACCTACCGTGGTCCTGAGGAGGACAACATCGGCTTCTCTCAAGGAACATGGGACGCAGTTGGCCCACACACTCCAGGCTGGTCGCCAGTAAAATATCAAGGGCAGGATCCCACAGGAAAACAGGTAGCCAGCAATGCACAGGGTCTTCCGGCAGCCTTCAGTTCGATAACCAAATATTTCCTGAAATACAACCAAAAGGTCCAAATGCAAGCTTAAATCATTCAATTCCCTGTCAAAATCCTATGGAGAAGAGAAAACAATCGCTCAGCTTTCTAAAGCCCCTACCTACATTATCTCACTGGGGACTCACAATCAACCAGGGAGGTGGCTGTGATTGTTACCCCCATTGTACAGAAGACAATGAGGGCTAAGAGAAATTACGTGACTCTAGGGTCCCTCCTTAGAACATCCCAGCCCCTGAGGAGCTTCTAAGGGAACTGAGCGGAGTGAACTAGCACACGCAGTTAGGAGAGAGTAATGATCTCATCTCTGTGCCTCTGTTTCCTCATCTGTAAAATGAGAGGAATGGCCCCTGATCTTGGATCCAGTAACTCACGAGAACACACATGAATCTGCCTGGCTTCTCTCACTCTCTGGAAGTTTTTCAGGATGAGTTCTGCGCCCCTTAGATGAATGCCAAAGTGACCCATTCCCAAAGCCCTTCCTTTTCCTCTTAGGGGAGGTTACCTCCTGAGCCAGTGGGGATGGTTGGCACCCCGGGCTCCTCCAGAGCCCGTCCCCTTCACTGGCTTCTTGCCACTGGGGCTTTGCCGGCTCCCAGCTCCTCCCAGGTTGGGTTCACGTTGTGCCCCTGCATTTGCCAAGTTTGCTCCAGGTCCTGGTGCCCATTGAATGTAGTTGTGATTCTCCTTGGCCCAGTTCTAATGTTCTCACCCATTCCCATGCACTCCCATTGCCCTGAGAGCAGCCAGCTCTCTGCACTCCCAGGTTCCTTTGCCCAATTCTGTTTTCCTCAGTCTCAGTCATTCTGCTGCAACAGCTTCCCAGGCTCTCTCCTCCCTCCATATTGTTCTGAGCTTTTTTCTTTCTGAAAAATTACTCCTCAACGCTGTCTTACATCAAGAGCTTGGTTTTGGTGGGTCTCCTGCCCTTCTTGGCAGAGGTTCCCTAGGCCTCCCTCCCCTGCCTCTGGGTCATGGCACTGATGTTCCCCATGCCTGGAAGGCTCTCTCTTCATCTCAACATTCTGGCCACCTCCTAGACTCACCTTTGCCTCTCCCCACCCCATCCCCTGACACTGCTCATATCTTCCCTTGGAGTCTGTCTTCCATTGACACTATGTGTCGAGATGTATCTCGTACATATAGAGTTTTTGTCACATTGTCTCCCTCCTTCCTTCCCTCCCTTACTCCATTCATTAGAATGGGATCTTTGAGAGAAAGGACCTTTCTTTGTAGCCCTAGAACTTGGCAAGTTCTAAATGCTTAATAAATGCATGTTGATTGACTGACTAATGGACTGACTAATTGGCTGTAAATGGGCTGACAGACTGATGGACTGGGCTGGCCCTCTGAGGTCAGACTCAAAGCCCGCCATCTTGGCAGGACCTGGCCAAGCTTCTGCTCTGCTGGGACAGTCTTTGAGAGCCCAAATCAGCTCAGCCATGTGGCAAATATAAGGAGGGTTAGAGCAGACATAAAGAACAATAAGACGCGTCAGAAATGCTCGGCCAGACAACTGCTCTTCAACATGGAGATGACCTGGGAGGCCCAGTGAAGAGAGGGCTGGGCCTAGAATTGAGAGGACTTGAGTTCAGATCTGGTCTTAGACTATGCTAGCTGTGCGATGCCAGGCAAGTCACTTAACCTTTGTTTACCTGTTTCTTCATCTGGCAGATGAGGGTGGTAAGGGCCCCCACCTCCCCAGGTTGTTGTAAGGATCAAATTAGATGATATTTGTAAAGTCCTTGGCACAATGCAAAAAGCACGTAGTAAGTGCTTAATAAAGGTTTGTTTATTTCCTTCCTTGTCCACAAGGTCAGTACCAGAGGAGTTCCAGCAGGGCTGCCAAGGCAAACTGGGAAGACTTCAAGCAGTGGCTCATGGACAGACAGCATTGGTTACCAGGGGACCCGCCTGGCACATTCAGAAAGGTTTGTCACAGAAGGATGGGCATCCCTGAAGTGATGAACAAGTATTGAGAACATCGACTGTAGGGGTGGCCAGGTGGCGCAGTGAATAAGAGCGCTGGCCCCAGCGTCCTGGGATCGGTTCTGGCCTCAGATACTCAGCACCCACACAAAAATAACTGGCCATGTAACCTTGAGCAAGTTACTTAACCCCGACTGCTTTTAGAAAACAAACAAACAAAAAGAAAACATCGACTGAGGGGAAGGGGTTGTGATCTGGGTGAGTGAGGAGGATGGATCTCACCCCTGAGATGCTTAAGGTTTTGAGGGTTTTCCAAAAACATGGCACTGGCAAGTTACCCAGTCCCATCCTGCATGCCCTAGAACAAATGCTTGGAGAATCTCTGAAAGGACTTCTCTCCCTCCTGGAGCTGCCCTCTTTCCTCCCTGTATTCTTGACCTGTACTGGAATCCTGGGTGGATGCCAGGGATGCTGGTGGGCATATGCAAGACCGACTATTAGGTGTGGGGCAGGGAGCCGAAATGGGCACACAACGTGTGTGCAGGGAAATGGTAGTAAGGGATGCTCCACAAAGGTTGTTAAATTCAGTGTTGAATTAAATAGAATTGACTCCCAAGGACCATCACAGAATTTGGGAAATGAAAAAAAATGTTTCTAGGGTGTCCCAAGAAGTTTTAACGTAGTATTAAGCTTTAGTAACTTAATTAATAACAGTAATAAATAACTAAATAGAACTTTAATAGCATAAAAGCATACAAAGCCTTTGGGAATGCCCTGAGTGATCACTGAGCTTAGAATAAAATGCTTATCTCTCAGCAGCACCAAGAGGAAGTCAGGCCAAGTCACAAAGCCAGCTCTATGGGTTCCTGGGTCATCTCTCTTGCCAGGGCTTAGAAGACCATCTTAGCTTCTCAGCTGACTTTGCTCCCCACCCTCCTCTGGCTCAGCACCCACTGGCATTACTATAGTGAAGGGGGGAGGGAACAAGAGCCTGCTAAGCCTCCCATGTTCTGGGCGTTCTGCTCAGACCTTTATAGCCCTGTGAAATGGGTGTGAATATTATTCTAATTTTACAGCTGAGGAAATGGAGTCAGGCAGAGGTTAAGTTACTTGCCTAGGGTCACTCAGCTCTGAGTCTAGATTTAAACTCAGCACTTCCTGGTTCCATGCCCAGTGGTCTACCCCTTGAACCACCTTTCTGCCTCCAAGTGAGATGACTCTTCCTGCTTTTTGTCTCAGAAAAGGGACGGCAAAACCCCATGAGTGGACTGGTCCCCACTCAGCTCCCAGAGAGTAACGGCACCTCCCGGTGGCTTACTGTTCTGGCCCGTTGTTTTCTTAATTGGGAGTCAAGGACTGCATCAGACAAGCAGTTAATTAAGAAGCATGCAGGATGAATGCATGGGTTATAAGAACAATTTAGAGTTGGAAACAAATATAACTCACAACAGAATTAATCTGCTGCATTAGTGAAATGCATAATCGTTACTATACTACATAGAAATTATCCTAAAATCAGATAAAATCCTAACTCTTTCATTTTATTGGTAATTCATTCCAGAAACCTGAGCAATGAAGCACCATAGAGTGCTTGGCATACAGTAGGAGCTTAATAAATTTTTGTTGCCTGACTGGTTGACATGGTCGAAAGAATTTGGGTAAAGATCAATAGAGAAAAAAACAACAACAGAAAAGATGCTGTTATTTAAGAAAACCCCAGAGAAAAGAAAGAAGGGAAGAGTTTGGTAAGCAGACCCCAAGTCTGACATCAAGACATGATATGCTAGTTATAGGAAATTCAATCATCCAAGGACCTGCTAGAATTCTCTCTGTCTCTGTCTCTCTCTCCCCTCCCCCCTCCAAGAAGATGTAAACAAAGAGAGTAAAGAAATTCTAGGTTTATGCCAATGGATGGATTCCTGCTCCTTGTGTTTGCTTAGACAGTTCTGGGAAAAAGTGAATTTTCCCTTTTGTCAGATAAGTGACATGGACATTGATAAGTCTCTTTGACCAAGGGTGGATGCCCATTGTACTAAGCCAACTGTCCCAATAAAGTACATTTTCTCATTACTTGGTAACCAGTCTCCACCCTCAGGTGCACCCCTTTTGCAGAAGGCTTTATAAATATTAAGATTCTGCAGGCTTTGTCTCTGTTTGCCAGAGGGAACAATGAGCCTATTTTGTTCACTGCTTTTTAGATGTAGTTAATAAAATTGATTAGAATGTACTCATTTGTCTCTTGGAAATTTTCCATCATCCCACCTGAAAAGGTGGAGGAACCAGCAAGAGTCTATGACATTCTGGACCTGATCCTGCCCAACAAGGAAGAACAGACCACAGACCACTTAGTCTAGAATTATTTCTGAAATACTATGTGCCAAGGCTGTGCCAAGGTGTGCTAAGGGCCAAGGATACACAGATAAACCAAAACGCAGTTCTCCCTACCCCAAACCTAGAGGCGCACAGTCCAGTGTGACATCATTGGGATGCAAATAACGGGGCCACATGGGACTCTTCTCACAGAGAAAAGCAAAGCCAAGCTCGGTCTGATGAGAAGACTTGATTTGGGAAAAGAAAATGTCAAATGGCTCAGAAAAACCCTAAGTAGGCTGTAAGGGCCTCAGATCCTGCAGGAAAAGTCAGCCTGCAGGAGCAGGAAACTCTCTTGAAGGAAATTCTGAAAAGACCACACAGAAACGAGTGGTGGAGGAAGGAAAGGGGGGTGTCTCAAGGCGCCAATGGCATGGCTGCGAGCTCCTCAGCCAACTTCAATTTTCTAAAAGACACACACAGAAGGTCCAAAGCCAGGTGGCAGAGGATGACCATTAGGCTGAGGACAACTGCTCAGAATGAGGGTGGGGGGCTGACAACAAGGGAGGATGGACAGACGGGTCTACTCTTCTCTTTCACTGTCTCTGTCTCCTCTGCCAGGGAGAAATACCTTTGGGTTGGACAGGAGGTGACCAAAATGGACGGCGAGACATTGATGCCCGAGAGATGGAGCTAAGACAGCAGACCCGGCTACATTGGTAGGTCGAGGCCACTGGTTTCAGGTGAACCAAATCCCCAGGTACTGAAAGAATTGGCCAATGTGATTTCCCCCCCCCCCCCAGGGCTGTCTGAAAGAGAATAGAGGGGGTGGCTGAGGACTAGAGAAGAGGTAAGAATACTTTATCAACATACACACACACACACACGCATACACACTCACACACAGACACACACAGACACACACACGCGCATACACACTCACACACATACACACACAGACACACACACGCATACACACTCACACACAGACACACACACGCATACACACTCACACACATACGCACAGACACACACAGACACAGATACACACAAACATACACACACTCACACACATACACACAGACACAGATACACACACTCACACACATACACACAGACATACACACACTCACACACATACACACAGATACACACACTCACATATACACACCACACACATATACACACGGCATTTTAAGATTTGAAAAGAGATTCCCACTTTTCAGCTCAGTTGATGCTCACGCCACCCCTGGAGGCAGGTGCTATTATTATCCCCATTTTTCAGGTGAGGAAACTGAGGCAGGACTTGGTTATGGGAAACAAATTGTAAATGTCTACAGCAAGATTCAAACTCAGGTTTTCTTGACTCCATGCCCCAGGCTCTACACAGTTGCCAAGAGGCAATGTACCCATTTTCAAAAAAGGGGGAGAAAACAGAGTCAGGCCGCCAATCCTGACTGACACCGAAGAACTGTGTGACTCTTAGCAGGTCCCTTAACATGTCTGAGCCTCAATTTCTCCTCTGTAAAATGGGGCTAATAACAGCACCAGCCTCCTGTAGGAACCAAATTAAAGAAGTTACCTCCAAAGTGCTTTGGACACCTTAAACCACCATAAAAATGGGAGTGAGTGGAAGGGTGTGTGCTGACAATGGGCAGCAATGCACCCACAATGAGTGTGGGCCCCTTACCGTGTCACATTCTCCTCTTCCTGGTGCTAGGCGTGTAGCAGACATATAGCAAACAGCCACCAAAGTGGTCTTCCTAAAGCATAGGTTTGACTCACCACCCCTCACTCCATAAACTTCAGTGGCTCCCCAGTGCCCCAGGATCAATCTCCTCCATCTGGGATCCAGAGCTCTTCACCATCCCTGCTCTCCATTTTCCCAGGCACTACATGGCGCAGACATATTGACTGTTTATCCCTGTGTGACATCCCACATCCCATCTGTAGATCAGGCTTTCCCCAGACCCATAATGAGCTCTCTCCTCCACTCCCCATCCAGACATTCCTGGTCCTCTTTCAGGCCCAGATCAAATGGCCCCTCCTACCTAAGGTCTATTTCTCAAATGGAACCTTTAGGTTCAGGCTGGACCTGAGACTGCTTTAAGAACCCCCAAGGCTTCCCTTCCAGAGGGGAAGGGCCAGGCAGCAGGAGCTGCTGGAGGCTGGTGGAGATCACCAGCCTGCCTGTTGTGAAAACAGGTCCATGGAAATAGCGGTCTGGAGGTGGCATCTCAGGCCAGGATGGCATTTCCTTGATATGTCAATAATCCCGGGTGTTTATAGGGCCGAAACTCCCACCTCGCTATGCCAGTCAAGCTGCAGAAACACAACCAGTCCAACAGGTCTGGGTCTGCCACACATGTGGTAACTCTTGCCCTCAGAATACCCCGCCATCTCCAGGATGGCTCTGGCACATTAGAGCTAGACAAGTTAGCCTCCCCAGCTCACAGACACCATGTTTTGACAGGTGCCTGGCATTGCCTTAATTGTTAATCACAAGAGACCCCTCCTTGGCTGATGACTGGACAGATTGGAGGCCCTGATAAAGTCGTGCTTCCTTTAACTGGCTTCTACTGGGTTGAAACCAAAGAGTAAGTCAGAAAACAAGCAGGAACAGCTCCACCCAGGTGACAATTAGGTGTGAGTAGGAAACAGTGGTTTCTGTAGCCAACATCCTGGTCCCTGGGCTTGAGAAGGCAGAAAGATAGAGCTCACTTAATTTAGGTCTCGAGCCCAGCCCTGGACAACACATCTGACCAGACAATGTGGGGAGCTTGCAAAAGAGAACAGCAGAGTCTCCATAGGCCAATGCCGGCCCTGCAAGGCCCTGCTGTCCCTGGCAGAAATACCCAAGTTCAAGGTCTGAGGCTGGAGGCTGGAAAACCAGTGGTGATGTGAGTCCCATTGGCAGGAAGAAGGCTGGCACCGGTGCAGAGCATCAGAGAGCAGCAGTCTGTCTGCCAGTTCCCTCAGCTCTCTGCCCTCTCCTCACTCCTCCACTCTTGGTTCATTGGGAAATGTGGGAAGACCACCTACGGTGCGCCCTCAGGGCTGTGGGATAGGTACTGGAGGTTAGAGGGGCTTAGGGAAGGAGAGGGAGAAGGCCAAGGTTGTTCTCTAGGCTTCCCAGAGGGAGCAAGGAGAGAAGCTTGGAATTCGGTACTGGACTTGGTGGCTCTGGGCAGGTCCCCTGAGCACAGGACCTGAATGTGAAGGAAACAAGCAAGGCTGACTGCCAATGAAGCTTGGGCAAGACTCTGCAGGGGGCTGGCTGGATCACAGCTTTCCGCCTCTTGTCCCTGGCACTAAGCAAGAGATCTTGTACGAGAATTCAAGAACAACTTTCAAAGAAGGGATGACTCCTTCTCTCCTTCCTCCCTCCCTCCCTTCCTTCTTCCCTTCCTCCCTGTCCTGCTTCCTTTCCCCCTTTTCTCCCTCCTCTCTCTTCCCTCCTCTCTGATCCTCCTTCTCCAAACCTCTTTCCTGCTTAGAATCTATGGATTCCACTTAGTGTCTGTGGGGCCCTTTCATGTCTGCCCCTCTCCTTTCCCCAAGCAGGTGATGCGCTCACCGGGAGCAGAGAGTAGGCAGGTCTGCAATTCCCAGCTGAGATGATGGGGTTGTCAGCCTAAAGGAGGCAATTGATCAAATCATAACCAAGGAAGGGAAAGAAGAAAGAAAAGAAGGAAGGACAAAGGAAAGGGAAGGAAAGAATAAGGGAGGAAAAGGAGGGAGCAATAGGGGAAAGGAAGCAGGAGGGAAGGGAGGAAAAAAGAAAAGGAAGGATACAGGAAAGGGGAGGAAGGAGAGGATGAGAAAGAAGAAGGAGGGAAGGAACATCTGAACATCTGGCCCGCACCTAGAGCACTGAGGTGATTGTTTTGTCCTCAGAATTTAAAATGAACACAGGCAAACCAGAGAGGCCCCCAAGGGGCACACCATGAGTCCAGAGGGCCTACGGGCTATGGGAGAACAGGCAGGAAACTTGCAATGATGAACACAGAAAAGGGGAGCTCTACCCTGGAGCTTTCTCTAACCTCCAGGACACCTGGGATGGGGAGGGTGTGTGCTGGCCCCAGATGCAGAGGATTTCCAGCCCAAACAGCTCCCTGACCGCTGAAGACACCGTGAATGGGATGGGCGGCCTCTCACCTTCCTGGCACTCAGAAGCCATGTTAGGGGCCAGCGGGATGCAGGGGATTCCTCCCCGGGGGTCCTCAGGCTCCTTCCAACTGCAGGGCTCTGTGGGCCCATGAAATAATGTCTGTTTTCTTAATAAATGTCAGTCAATCCGCTGGTTGATTGTCTTGGACCTGAGGGCCCCTCCAAAATTTTGGGCAAATGACTTGAGAATCTAATTCAGGTCACAGCAGGGCCACACCTAGGCAAAGCAAGCACCAGAGGAGCCCCCATGTCCCTGCCTGATGTGCGCCCTGTGAACCAGGTCCCAACCTCTCACTCCCCTGTCTGCCTCTGTCAGCCCCAGGTCCACCCATGCACGAGCAGTGCAGGATTCGAACCCAGCTCTTCCTGACTCCTGGTCCAGTATTAATGCTAACAACAGCTCTGATTCACATGGTCTCATCTGATCCTCACAGCCATAGGTGCTCCCTTGTCCCCATTCTAGAGATGAGGACACTGAGGCCAACAGCAGTTCAGTGAATTGCCCAGGGCGGGACACAGCTGGTGGGATTTGAACTCAGGTGCTTCTGCCCCTGCATCCCCAGCAGCCTCTAAGGCTAGTTTGAGAAGTAGGGGGAGAGAACAATCATTTCTCTTTGTGACCATTTGTTCTGTTTGTTCAAATGCACCCCACAGGGTCTCTTGGAGAGAGCAATTCCACCATGAGGGGCCATAGACTGGGCTTGAATGACAAACACTCAGGTGCAAATCTTGCCTGTAACACTTCCTAGCTGATCACAGAGTCTCAGCTTCCCCATCTGTAAAATGGGAGGACTGACACCCCAAGCCCTGTCCACACATCCCGCCATCCCTACAGAAATCGGAGCTGTGGCTGCTACTAGGATGTAGCTATCTGCATTTTCTGGGGCAAGGGAGATAAGCCACTGGGGCAAAAGACCAGCCCCAAGCCTTTGGGTCTCGGCCAGAGTCCAGCCCAAGCACCAGGATCCTTGGCTGTACCCAGACAGACCTGCTAATGCCCACTCTTTCTTTGCCAAAATGTCTTTAGTTCAGAGGGTTGAAGTGGTCAGCGCCAGTAACCCAAGGCATTCCTTGAGTCAGCCACAAAGACACAAAGAGAGCTGGACCAGTGGTGCTGTCCAAAGGCTCAGTCAACCTGAGGACAGGGAGGAAGTGTCTTTGCCACAGGCTTGGTCAGTTTTTCAAAGGGTCACCTCTGAGGCCTCTTTTGGGGGCACAATCCCTCCAACTACAAGTTCACTTTCCAAAGCAAAGTGCTTTCACCTGTAGGCGGTAGTGGGGAAGCGGCATGTTCTAAGCTCCCTTTCAGGCCCTCCTCCATCCCACACTTCTGTTTCACGTTTAACTCTCCAGGCTTTCAGAAAATCACTGAATCAGAAAGCTGGCAGGGGCATGGAGAACACACCTGGGGACCAGATGCTTGGATGGACAGTCCCACGTGCTCCTGCCCTGCAGACTCCCACCCAACTGCCTCCCAAAGAACGTCCAGTGGTAAACGGCCTGTCCTCGACAGGCCCCATCCTGATCCTGCCATTCTGTGAAGACGGAGCTGCAGGCCGTTTGTGCCCCGACCCCCCGCAGCTAGCACCTCTCCCTGCATACCACCCCAGCAGAGGGAAGGCTTCCTGCCCTGCCCCCCCCTGCCCCCCCCCCCTTCATGATGAACTCACCCAGGGGCTCAGCGGCTTTTAAAAATTCTCCATGAAAAAAACGACCCTCACTGGCTCTCATATCCCAACTCTTCCCTTCCCAAGTCCACAGGACTTAGGGCAGGGAAGTCAAAAGCATAAACATATATGAGGGCACTTAGGGCTAGGCAGCTGCTGAGAGGCTTCAGAAATGAGGAAACAGAGTCTGAGGTCTGGCAACAAGGCTCCAATGTGCGCAGGAAAGGGACAGCATGTCCTCTGGGGAGGGAGGGCTGCCCTCCTCCCCATTCCCACAGCTTCTAGGCCTTGGCCCCAACCCAGCAGCCCCAGCCCCACTGGGTGGCCAGACCCTGAGCACACAAGGAGGGTCTGTTAGCATCCCGGGGCTTCCTGGCTTGTTGGCACCTGCCAGACCTTGCCCTTGGCTTCTGTGACCTAGAAGGACCCTCCAAGGCCTCCTCCATGCCAGGAAACAGCCCGGCATGAGTGCCTGAAAGGAAGCTTCTCACAGCCCGGAGCGTACATGTGGCCAATTAGCTAGCCAGCCCCCATCTTAAGAGGAGAGATCTGCTACCAGAAAGGCCCTTCCACAACGTCCCCTCCTTCACACCCATCCCAGTGAGACTCGCGCCCATTTTCTCTGAATTGGTCTGAACAGTAAGCAACGCCACTTTTTCATGCACCTTTTTCATTTCTCCACCAAATGCCAAACTGCTGGTTGGCCGTGGCCTGCAGACAAACAAATCAGGACACCCCAGAGGGGAGGAGATGCAGCAACGTGGTCCCCTTGACAAGAAATCTGGCAATGAGGAAAAGTCCAGCCAAGCCCTGAGAAGGCAGGGAGCCTCAGGGGAAGGGGAACTGGGAGCTTGGGGAGGGGGCTGGGACCCTGTGGGGGGAAGGGAACTGGGAGCCCTGCACCCCTGGTCCTGGCTTGGAGCAAAGTGGAGAACAAACCCAATTTTGCCTTTCATGGCCTGGCTGCCTGTGGACAGGGCATGGGCCTCTCTGCGCCTCATTTTCCTCATAGGTGGGATGAAGGGGTTGGACCAAGACTTCCAACTGTCTGATCTGTGGACTAGATTTGAAGGAGTCTTCGAAGCTGGGGCGGGGGGGGGGGGCAGTCGCAATTTTATTATCTCTAACCTCTAAATAAAATTGAGCATTTCCTTCAGTGGGGACAGGACCAGCCTCCACCTTACAAGACTGTCCTAGGACTAAATGACATAATGTTTGTGCAGTGTCTGCATATAGTAGGCACTTAATAAATGCGTGTTTCCTCCTTTCCTTCCATGCATGCTTTTTATATGCCTTACCATTTCCTACCTTAGCCTGCCTTTCTATTCCTCTGACTGAAAGAAAAAAAGTTCTAGATAAGATTAGCCGATCTTATCTAGATGTCCCACCTTTTTTTATTTGTTTTGGTCCAGTGTGTGACATCACCCATTTAAGGGTCTCCCACCACTGCTGCAGAGCAATTTGCCCAGGGCCACCTGGTCAGCATGCCGGGCAGAGTCTACCTGGGTCCCAAGACCTGGTTCTCTGCCAGGTCAAGCTTCCCCTCATCTAACTAACTAGTGCATGGAGGTGAAAAGCTGGAGGTGTTGCTTTAAGAATAAGTCTTTGGGAAATGAAAATGTTTGTCCTCAATTTGGTTTTAAAATGTTTTAAAGGAATAAGAGGTAAAAAAATGATAGAACAAGATGGTCACAAGCTGCTCATTTTACTGGGGTACAACTATAACTATCAAACAAATGCGGAATAAAAACAGGCCTTACAAATCCTCTCATTCTACAGATGAGAAACAGAGGCACCAAGCAGCTAAGAGACTCAGAATCAGCAGATCCAAAGCTGGAAAGGGATTTTGAAGCCATCTAGTAAAACCTGGTCCTTCTCCTGATGAGGAAACAGACTTAGAGACATTGAAGGTGGTATAAGAAGGTAGCCAGGGACAGAACTGAGGTGTGAACCTGGACAATGTAGTACACACATCATGGGAAGACAAGACACTGGGAGTCCCAGGACCCGGGTTTGAATCCTGCACATACTTCTGTGTCACCTGTGGGATCTCGGACTGGGACTCAGTCTCATCATCTGTAAAATGGCCAGCTGGCTCTGAGATCCCTTCCTGCTCTAAATTCATGATCCCAGGTCCCTCTGACACCAAATCTTATTTCCACTTCCCCCAAGTTACCCTGGGGGACAGAGCAGGCTAGGAGCCAGACCTCTTAGGGATACTTGCAGTGTCCATTTGTCACCTGCCATTAGGGGAGGGAAGGTGAACCCCGCCTGGGAGAAGCGTCACTTGGGTCAGCCTCCTCTGCAGAATCCGCCAGGAATCCCTTCCTTCTACTCTGTATATCTCTGCAAGGATGTGCTTGTTAGCTAGAGGCCCCCCATCAGACTGGGAGCTCCTTGAGGGCAGGCACTGTCCTTCCCTTTCTTTATGTCCCCTGGGCTTAGCCCAGTGTCTGACCCACATTGCTTAACCAATGCTTGTTGAGTGACTGAAGTAGAGAGTGGGGCTTCTTCCTCCTCATTGCCCCCCCTTGCTTCTCCCCAAACCTGCCGTTCTCATTCCCCTGTTTGACACATGTAGGGCCGCACGAGAAAGAGACCTTTCCTGGTGCCTTCTAGGTGCCTGTTTTGTCTATTCTTGGGCTGACAGTGTTCTCCAAAACCCTGAGAAGGGAGTAAAGATCCTTCCTGCCCCTGCCCTCCTGCCTCTGGAGCTCAGGCTGCCTGGGGAAAGCTGCCTTGTGGTGAGGCTAAGCCTGGGTGGTGCGGCAGTGCCACGGAGGGCATTCGTCTTGTTGGTAAAGAGGATTAGACTGAGTGAACTGTCAGGTTTGGGAGTCACCTGAGAGAGGCGCCAGCATATGAGATCACCAGGAGCCTGGGGATGGCATTTACATACTAAGCTCAGGCATCCTTTTTCTGTTTCCGTCCAAGGAAGAATTTATTTCTAATTCAGTAGCACAGAGCTTTATGTGAAAAAGCAAAACAAAACAAAAACAAAAAATGTGTGAAGGGGTCCTGGGACCATCCTGGGGAAAAATTAGCCGGGGAGGGTCTAATCTGACCTAGAAGCATGTGTGGCAGGTCCAAGGAGGAAAACCAACAGCATAGAGAATGATGTTTCTCAGAACGATTTGAAGTGTTTGGCAAACGAGGAAACTGAGGCTCAGAGAGCTAGCAGGCCTCCCTTGGACTCGTCTGACTGGAAGAGCCTAGAACTGCCCCTCCCCTCTTGGCAGAGGTGGGGGATAGCAGGGATGGAACATTACCTAGAACACTGGACTCCACTGACATGCTAGTTTGAGCAAAATGGTTTTCCTCTTTTTTGTTCTAGGGTGTGAGGAGAGGAAATGTCGGTAATGCAAAATCAAACTTTCTTATTTAAAAGGCAAATGGCTCTCTTCATTCCATCCTGGACCATCCTCAGCCTTTGCTTACACGGCTTCAGCTCACTCCTCATGCTTGGATGGCTTTCCAAGCGGGGTGCTGGGCCATGTGCAGGGCGTGAGCTTTGCCCAGAAGCCACCCCCAGGGCTTAGACCACGGGGCTCAACTGATAAGAGTTATCGCCGTAGGGTAGGGGAGGGGGAATGAGGAGGACTCAGAAGAGCAACATGGTGCCTGGCAGAACAGGGATCTGGGCAATGCCCTGTCCGCAAGGGGCCAGGAGCATCTGGCAAGGACAGTGACACCTTTTCGACCTGACTGCATTCTCATCTGCAAGACCAGGGTCACCAAAGCCTTCCCTGCCATGGGGACTGCTGGGACGGTCAGCCAAATTGAATGGGCTTGAGGTCTTGCATTTTCTGAGATTCAAAAGAATGGAATGGATGGACATACTAGGACTAAGGGTCTGGGGGAGGGGGGTCCTGCAGAGCAGAGACAGCCCTGGCTCCCCCTACCCAAGATCAGAGAAAACAGAGGGACCCTGGCCCAAGACAGGGCAGAAGGAGGCAGTGGAGAGCTACTGGCTTTGGGCCAGAGGATATGGATTTGAATCCTGCCTCTGACACTTGAATCTTATCCATAAGTTTGTGATTCTTCCTGTCAATAATGTTTATTTTCAGAGACTGTCTCTAGAATTTGCTTACGCCCTTATTGGAAATGTATATAGAAGTGAAACATTAGATATATGTAAAATATTATATAGAGATTATATCATACAATTATATTAATTTCAGTGTTTGTTTATCCTGCATGACCTTCCACAAATATCTCTACTCCCAGGGCCTTACTCTCCTCATCCACAAAATGAGAGGGTTAAAGGAGGTGACTTCAGAGAGCCTGTCCCTGCCCTGGGCCTCAGTTTCCTCATCTGTAAAATTAGAGGGCTAGACTAGCTGGCTTCTGAGGGCCCTTCCAACCCTCCATAAACCAAGAGATCAGACAAAGCCCAGAGGACAAAGATAAGCAGGAAGATGAGAAGGAAAACCCAAAGAAAGGGAAAAGGGAGTGAAGAGCAGAGAGAGGACAAGAGACTGGCCTTCTCCTTCCCTTGTGAGCAGTGGCCAACAGGGACCCTGTGTGTGTGTGGGGGGGAGTCTCAGGGAGACCCCTGGAGTCTGGAGGGTCATCCCCATCTCCTCTGCTCTGACAGCAGAAAGAAGGGAATCCCTTCCTGAAGGCCCAAAAATGTTGTTGCTATAGGAGCAGGTAAGCAGATTAGACTCGAAAGACCAGTTTAAGCACTCACAAAGAATTTAATCATCAGGGCTGGTGCAATTGCCCAAGAAGACTTTCCAATCATTTCTGGTTGCATTCTGTTCTCTGTACAGGGATCCAGTGCAGTCTCAAGGACTCTTGTCCCCTCGGGACCCATCAGAGGACCCAGTCCCCGGCCAGGACCCTCTTCTGGGGCAGGTCTAGGGGAGATTCAGGCTGGGAATGGAAATCAGAATTGGATTTGCTACTGGAACCCACTTTGATTTTTTAACATGGAATTAAAGTCCCAGGCAAGGAGGGGAGGGGGGAGTGAACCCTTGAGACCATCCCTCAGAAAGAATACTTCTGGACAGACAAGCACGAGAAATTTTTGGATGAGCTCCAAGGATCCACAAAGGTATCCTGCCAGCTTCCCTTTCCTCACCTCTTGGGAGGGTGCTAAACCCCCATCAGGCTGCCTTCTCCGGGGAGCCCAATGTTCCTTCCTCTGGTATCTCCTGGAGTCTAGGGCAACCTTCATGGCCCAAACCAGGTCTTCTAGTCATTCTCAGAAGCTCACGGGGGTGGTGGGCTTCTCCCCCTTTTTGTCCCCCTAAAGACAAGCCTTCAGGCCTCTCCCTCAGCTCTGAGCCTAAGTCTGCCCTCGGGACTATGCCTGCCAGAAGCCCCAAGTGGCCAAAACCAAATCAAAGAAGAAGGAAGGGGTCAGGCAAGACTTACCATCTCATTGTCCTCTCCTTTGTTGAGCATGGCATGGTGGCCCTTCCCATACTTCTCCCCCATGAAAGAATGCTGGATTGTGTCTCCTGTGCCTTCTGGGGAAGCTCTGCTGTCAGGGCAGACTCATGGAGGGCCGCCTGGCACTCTCTGCAGCTGAAATGGTTAATGACCCAAAGCCAAGGTCAAGGCTCTTTCTTAAGAACACACACACACACACACACACACACACACACGAGTCACAGCTCTTCCTCTTTGAACTGAAAGGTGGAGGCTCCTCCCCCAAGTCACCCTCGGCTGGGAGGACCTGCTGCTCCTACCTGGCTTGGGGCTCCCAAACTCTCCCCTAGCCTCGGGCCTGCCCAGCAGGAGGCTTCTTCCAGGCAAATGCCACTGCTCCAATGCCAGGCAGATCAGGGCTGCCAGGCCAAGACAATAAAGAAAGCTGGCTGGATGCCTGGGAGGAGGGCAGAGAGAGGGGAAGGCTGCAGGGAGCTCCCATGGGGGAGGAAGGGGTTGGGGGTGCAGGCCTGGGAGCCAGAACATTGACCTTGTTCCCAAGGAAGGGTCACCCCACAATGGCAGGACCTGGGGGACAGCCCAGAGTCAGAATCACTTGGCCTCAGCTAAATGGGGATGTTTAGGAGAACCCTAGCCCAGCTGTGCCTGGGAAGCTTGGATGTGGGAGACAGCACTTGGACAAGACAGGGGTGAGAGTCTTAGGCCTCAGAGAGCCCTGGATGAGAATCCTACTTCTGTCACTTGCCAATGAACGTGCCTGCTGTGGCTTATCTCACAAGGACATTGTGGGATTCAAAGTAAATTAGGTAAATGCTGCATGAAAGTCAGCTAGAATAGTTACTGATTCCACAGATAACCTAAGAACTCCACAGGGAGAAAAACCTGCTCCTTGAGAAAAGAAACAGCTTCATTCTTTATGCTTATATCCTCAGCACAGAGCCTGGCACACAGTGAGTACTTTTAAAATTCTTGTTGATGGATAGCTGTAAGGACAGGTGGACGGATGGACAGATGGATGGATGAATGGATGGATGAATGGATGGACAGATAGATGGATGGACGGATGGATGGATGGATGGATGG
>NW_027185759.1:3032833-3040751 GCF_028583685.1 Petaurus breviceps papuanus | reverse complement strand
GGAGGGATGGATGGATGGATGGATGGATGGATGGATGGATGGATGGATGGATGGATGGACGGAGGGACGGACGGACGGACGGACGGATGGAGGGATGGAGGGATGGATGGAGGGATGGATGGATGGATGGATGGAGGGAGGGATGGATGGACGGACGGACGGACGGACGGATGGATGGATGGATGGATGGATGGATGGATGGATGGATGAGGCTGATTATCACCCACTAGCTGCCTCAGCCCATCCCCAGGGCTCCCAGGAACACCAGATCTGCAAGAGCTCCCCAGGGCCAGAGATGAGCCTCCCCTAACCCCCTCCTGACTCCATGACTCGAGTTCATGGATTTGGAGCTGGAATGGACCTTGGGCATCCTGCAGTCTCAGTCCTCATGTTATAGCAAGAGCCTGAGTGGAGCATCAGGAGGATGTTTTCTCACTGAGCCTCCCAACCCTTGGCAGAGGGGGGTGGGCTTAAAGGTCCACATATTGTTGCCCTTATTTTGCAAGTGAGACGAGGCTCAGAGAGAAGGAGAGACTTGGTGAAGGCCACAAATGACAAACTCCTCTCTGTTCCATGTAGTCTCTCATCCCCCAACTCCTGCTTCTTTTCTTGTTCACCACGGGCTGCATCAGTCATGTCCTCAACTTTCTGGACAAATTGGCTTAGAGCTTGAAGGGTTCTCAGGGCCATCCCCCAAAGGCATCCCCACTGCAATGTGCCCAAGAGGGACCCATCCTGCCTCTGCTCACAGCCCGTCCCCCATGCCCCTGCTGCTTGTGGACACAGCCCGGGGGCAAGTTCTTCCCACCTCAGGCCAGAAATGGTTTGTGACCTTCCCCTCCATTAATCCTGATTCTACCCACTGGGGACAAACAGAGAAAGGCTAATTCCCCCCCTCCACACACACACACAAACACACACATGCATACCCAGGCATACATATACACATGCATGTACACACCTACACACACGGGCATGCACATGCATGAGTCTTGATAGGTTGAGATAAGTGGCTTTATCAAAAGCTTTGCTAAAATCTCAGTTATCTCCAGTCTCCACAGTCCCCTTATGTTCACATCCAGCCACCCTGTCCTAGAAGCAGAGGAGGGGAGAGAGAGAGGGCCTGTCACCACCTATCACCCCCTCACCCTGGCTCCAAGCAAAGGGCCCTGCCCTTCTCTGACCCTTCCATCTTCCCCCAGGATCGTTTTCTCAAGCACAGCTCTGCCTGCTGATGGCAGGGGAGACGGCTTCCCCGCAGCTCTCGCCCATTCCAAGCTTCAGCCTCCTGGGCACTTCTGTTCCAGGACCCCTCGGGGCTCTGGTGCCTGTCCTTTCACAGCACACATGATGTCCAGTCCCTGTCTCCATGCCTGGAATGCACGTCCTCCTCGCCTCTGTCTCTTGGTCCCCTGGGCTCCCTCCAAGGCTCCTGGAACAAACCTCTCTGGTTGTCCAAGTGCCCCCTCCCAAGTTACTCTGGATTTATTTATATGTGGAATACCGGGGCAGGATGGGTCCTTGAGGTGAACTGACAACCTTCATAGGCTTGTTTCTTGCTCTCTGCAAACCAAAAGAAAGCTCTACTGTTGCTTCATTCATTGATTAATTAAACAACGAGGGAATAAAATGTACAATTTGCTGTATCAAGTCACTGACCAAGAGGTTTCTTCAGAATGGCTCTGGTGTGCCTGTGTGGGCTTCCCAGAAGGCCATGGAATCCCCACTGGCCTTCCAAGGACTCTGCTCCTTCCCCTGGTCCCATTGCCCCTTTGCAGTGGGGCTCCAGCCCTGGATTCAGTCCTGACCTAGCAATGCAGCAAAAAAGTTAATGTTCCAGAGGGGTAAAGTGGGGTAGCCCATGGCCCTACCTTACTCCTAAGACATTTCAGTCAATAGCCTTGTTAAAATGCCATAAAATCACATCAACTTCCCCCTACACCTGCAGATCAACAACAGAGCCGACAGGAAGGGTCCATTTTAGCCTGTGGAGATCAGCTCTGCAAACCCTGGAGAAATGGGGAGTGGGGGAGGCCCAGGGATCGGAATGGATATTCTGGGCCATTTTTTTGAGGTTTTTCCAGCAACTCCATCCTTGCTTCTGCTTGTGGGTTTGTCTCATTGTCCCAATCCCTCAGTCTCGTGTCCTAAGCCAAAGTGGCTGTTATCATGACTCCTCTTTGTTTATTTTGCAGCCCTATCCTTGCTTGTACTTGGAAAAAAAACATACCATTAGAGGGGGAAAGTGAGATCGCGATTTGGAAACCCTAACATTTCCTCTTCTTACAGAACCCTGAGGTTTGTGAGCACACTTTTCTCTCCACAACCCTGGGAGGCAGGAGGTCCCATATCTTCATTTCTCCCATTCTACAGATGAAGAAATCCAAGTTCTGATACATAACTGGCATCCAAGCACCCAGTACTCCTGACTGGGCATCATGTTCTTTATGCCACATGAGAGAAGACTTAAATTGAGATAAAAAGAACGTAAGACATGAGCTCTATCCTGCCTTTAAAAGAAAAAAATAAGCCTAATCCACTTGTGAATTGGCATATCAGGGCAACCTGGCAGGCTTTGGTAGAGACTTCAGTTCCTACAAAACTCATTTAAAAATCATGGTCAAGAAAAACTAGGGTGGCACCAAGCCAAGTATGTAGGACATGGAGACAGACAGAGGTTAGATTACAGAGATAGATTAAGCAATGACATGCACTGGGAGAAGCAAAAAGGCTACAATCTCCAGGAAGATAATGGCAGGAGAGTAGAAATAAAGAAGGCATCATCTTTCCAAAACTTTGACATCAGTAGAAAGCAAAAACAATTCAAATAGTTCGCACTGGCTAAAAAGCAGAAACATTAATCCATGGAACAGACTCCAGAGAAGCCAGACCCAGAAGCTAGGACCACAGCAGCTCAGTGTTCAACGAACCAAGCATATGTACAAGGGCAACCTATTCACTAAGAACTACTGGGCAGCCTGGAAAGCAGCTTGGCAAAAATCATACTATGTATAGCAACACCTTAAACCACGGGTCACCATATTGTCCAATTGGATAAATGAGATGAAGATAAAAGGTAACTTCATGAAAAAAATTAGAGAGGAATATTTAAACTACGGCTAACATGGAAAATTCTTAGTCACACGAGGGATAGGAATGATTATATTAAAGTTCACAAGTTCTATTATCTGGTTAAAAGCTTTTCCACAAATAAAATCAATGCAGCCCAAATAAGAGAAACTGTTACATGGGGAAAATATTTGGCTTGAATATCTGACATAGATTCTGATATCCAAGATAAATAAGGAATGGCTCTCCATGTAAAAGCCTAAGGCCACCCCTTCATCTCCTAGGCCTCAGGGTCCTGCTCTACACAGTGAGGGCCTGGATCATCAGTAATCCCAGGCACCTTCCAGTTCCAACCCTCTTCACCTGGCCTCCCCATGGGGCTTCCCTCTAACTTGTACACAGGTGGTATTGGTCACTGTAAACTAGGTCACACATCCGGTCTCAGAAGGTTAGAATCAGAAGGGACCCTAGAAGTCTCCTCATCCACCCCCTTCATCTAACAAGGGTAAGTGGGGCCAGAGAATGGAAGCGACTTGTCCAAGGCTGTAGAGTGCACAAACAGCAGCAGACTGCTGAGGACTGGCACCCAGCACTCCTCATGTTTGGTGGATTGTTCTTTCTACCATACAGGTGTCAGTCAGCACACATTCACTAAATACCTGTCATTTTCCAGGCACTGTGCCAAACACTGAAGATATAAAGAAAGTCCATAGCAGGCCCTCCCCAAAAGGGAATTCCATCCTAATGAGAAGATGGGCAAACAATTGTGTATGCATAAGAGTTCAAACTGGGGCTGAGGGGCCTGGGGAGATTCACACCACGCAAAGAGCCTTAGAGATTAGATCCAGAATTCAACACCTCATGACTACACCTTTCACCTTTGTGGAAATGGAAGAGAGCCTTGGCTGGGCACTGACCCCTCCAAGGTTCTGTCTCCAAGAAGGTGATCAAGTGAAACTTGTGTCTCACTACTCTCGAACAGGCTTTTTACTCTAGAAATAGAATGCCTATTTATGGGGTTCAGGATAAAAGCTACTTTCTCTGATCACTCTAAAGGAAGGGAACCATTAGATAACTCTCTGCCAGCTTAGCTTCCTCCCACCAGATGCTTATCACACAAAAGGCAATCAGGGGTAATATTTATTTCTTCCAAAATAATATTTAGCAAAGAAAACGATGAGATGGAAATCCAGGGGAAGCTACATAGATTAGTGGGACTGATAGAATGCACAAGAATAAAGGGGTTCCTGACTCAAGAGTGAGATGAACTCTTAGCTCAACCTAGAAGAGAATGATGTCACCCAGGAAGTCTGTTTGGGGCACGTCAGGGGCTTTGGGTTCCTCGCTTCCAGAGAGATGATGGCCAATGCCAACCTCAACTTACATTGCTGAAGGAAAAGACTGGGAAAAGCCCATGTGAGAGCAGCAGATAGCCTCCATCGGGGCCCTACTGGCAGATCCCCTCTTGGGTGAGGTCTAGGACTTTCCTTTTCACTGGGTTAATTGACAACAGGGACCTCTCTCCATATTGTATGGTCCATATTCTCCTGGGTATACTTGCCCTGATGTTGTACAGTTGCTGTAAACTTGGATAAATGGATTTCTTTGCTATTCACTATTGACTATAGAACTGGTTTTTGGTGGGAAAGAAGTCAAGCCTTGGATATAAAGCTTGGGTTCCTGCTTCCCCCATTAACAAGAAAACTATAATCCACTAGATTAATAATATGCAAGAGAGAAGATAGATTTAATTGTAACCCAGTACTCCCTCTCTCTGAAAAGAGCAGAGGCACCAAGCTTCTGGGCCCAACCTCCTTCTTCCCCTCCCCACAGGTAATAAAGTCTCCCTTGGAGAAGGGTGGGAGGACAAGAAGCCAGAGATGTCTGTTCTGCCTCTCTCTGAGCTATACAATGACCCCCACCCCACCCACGCTACACAAGGGAGATAGCCCTTGCTGCACGTACAAGAAATAAGACCGTGTAGATGAAAAGTAACATTAGAGTGAAGACAGTGAGGAGGACCAGGAAATGTCTGAAGATGATGGGTATGAACTGAGTTTTGAAGGAATCCAGGGAAACTAAAAATCTCCAGAGAATCCAGCTAATTATAAACACAGAGTTGGAGGATGAAGTCAGGGGAGGCTGCCTGCAGGCCAGCTCGTGATGCTCCAGGAGATGAGAAATGGAAGGAAGTAAGAAAGCTCGAAAAGGAAGGTGGCCTGCCTGTACCCCATCTAAAACTGTATTATCAAGCAGCAGTCATCAAAACATCCTGGTGCTGCCTAAGAAATAGAACGGTGGATCAGTAGAATAGTAAACAAGACACAGTAGTGCATGACCATAGTAACCTAGTGTTTGATAAACCTAGAGACCCCAGCGTCTGGGATAAGAACTCACTGTCCTACACAAACTTCTGGGAAAACTAGAAAACAGCATGTTAGAAACTAGGCATAGACTGTATACCAAGATAAGGTCAAAATGAGTACACGATTTAGCTCTAAAGGCTGATTCTATAAGCATATTGGGAGAGCAATGAATAGTTTTCATGTCAGTTTTATGGAGAAGGAAAGAATTTATGACTGAATAAGAGATAGAGAAAATTATGAAATGCAAAATGGGTAATTTTGATTACACTAAATTGAAAGTTTTGCACAAAGCCAATGCAACCTGGGAAACAATTTATACAGTCAATGTTTCTAATAAAGGCCTCATTTTTAAAATATATAGAAAACTGAGTCAAATTTATAAGAATACAAATCATTCCCCAATTAACAAATGGTCAAAGGATATGAACAGGCAGTTTTCATATGAAAAAATTAAAGCTATCTATAGTCATATGAAGAAAAATGTTCTAAATCATTATTTATTGGAGAAATGCAGATTAAAATAACTCTGAGGTACCTATCATATTGGCTAATATGACAAAAAAAGTAAAATGATAAATGTTGGAGGGAATGTGGAAAAACTGGAACACTAATGCATTGTTGGTGCAGTTGTGAACTGATCCAACCATTCTGGAGAACAATTTGGAACCATACCCAAAGGACAATTAAGCTGTCCATACCCTTTGACCCAGTAATACCACTACTAGATCTGTGTGCCAAAGCGATCACTAAAAAACGGAAAAGGACCCACATGTACAAAAATATTTATAGCAGCTCTTTTTGTGGTGGTCAAGAATTGGAAATGACTGAACATGGTATATGAATACAATAGAATACTATTGTAGTATAATAACAATTTTTCGGAAAACATTTTCAGAAAAACCTGGAAAGACTTGCATGAACTGATGCTGAGGGAAGTCAGCAGAACCAGGAGAACATTGTACACAGTAACCAGCAACAGCAACATTGTAACAATGATCAACTGTGAATGGCATCGCTCTTCTCAGCAATGTTCTAAGACAATTCTGGAAAACTCATGATGGAAAATGCTGTCCACACCCAGAGGAAGAATTATGGAGTCTGGATGAGATCAAAGCTTACTACCGTGTGGATTTTTTTGCTTCTTTTTTTCTTTCTTTCTTGTGGTTTTTTTTTTCACTTTTGCTCTGATTCTTTTTTCACAACATGACTAATGTGGAAATATATTTGACATGATTTTGCATGTATAGCCTATATCAGATTGCTTGCTATCTTGGGAAGAAGGGAGGGAGAAAAATTTGGAACTCAAAATTCTATAAAAATAATTGTTGAAAACTATCTTTATATGTAACTGGAGGGGGTACTATTAAGTGGGGGGTGGGGAAAAGGAAGAAGGCTGATCCCATGGCCTTCCTGGGTTTCCAGTGCTGGTGTGAGAAGTTCTAAAAGGATCATTGAGAATTCTCCTTAGGGCAGCAAAGCATGATTTTAGTAACATGGAAGCACAGGAGCACACACGTGGAAGGCACGTCAGAGATGATTTAGCCAAACCTGCAGCCAAGGAAACCGAGACCTGGAGAGACCACATAGGCACAAAGTGGCTAAGGCAGGCCCTGGACCCAAGTTCACAGACTCCGGAATTCTCCCAACCCACCTGGGGGATTTGATGCCCAGCCAAAATGAATCAGGACCATGGAGGCACCTCCTCTTCCGAGGCCCAGGGGCGAGGGCACAATCAGCAGCCTTCCTACCTTTCATCCAAGAACCTCCAAGTACATCACAAACACAACTCCTTGCAACACCTCTGTGAAGTGGGCCAGGGGGTGACGTTATGACATTGATTCATCAGCTGGAGGAGTGAGTCACAAAGAGAGGGAGAGGTGGATTCGTACGCAGCCTCAAACTGGACACGAGCCAGAAGAGGGAAGAAAGCCCTTCATACTCAGCCCAAGGAAGGTTGGCACATATTTCCTTTCTGCTTCTCATTACCCACAAGCTAGGGTTTGTGAGTGCTTTGAGATCCTTGCTACAAGAACATGGAAGAAACCCAGGGTATTATTAGGATGAGTTAGCCCCTAAATTTCCTGGTTGTGCATTTTGAATGAGAGATGTTAGGACACCAAGGTTCACTGTCTGATCAAGGAGGCACCTGCCACTTGGGCTATCAGGGAGCTTAATTAAATTAATTATTGCTTGGAAAGCTTCTGGAAACCTTAGATGAAAGGGCCCTCGCCCAGATAAAGCTCCCTGCTCAGAATTACACAGGAAAAAATGCAACTAGGGAACAGATTCCTGTTCCTCACAGCTCTCAGGTGTCCTGGCTCAGCATTCACCCTCTGACCTCTGGGAGGAGATCTCCCTCAAAGGGCTTAGTGAAAGAAGAGGCTGCGCACGCAGGCCGGCGCGCGCGCGTGCGTGCGTGCGTGCGTGCGTGCGTGCGTGTGTGTGTGTGTGTGTGTGTGTGTGTGTGTGTGTGTGTGTGTGTG
>NW_027185759.1:3008645-3032823 GCF_028583685.1 Petaurus breviceps papuanus | reverse complement strand
GTGTGTGTGTGTGTGTGTGTGTGTGTGTGTGTGTGTGTGTGTGTGTGTGGTGTAGGGTGGGAGTTTGTGGGGGGGGCTCTGTAAGGCTCTGATCAACATCCCTGATATAATGGACCCCTCTGTTAGTCTGGTGAATCCTATGGACCCCTGCACAGGATAAGATTTTTAAATGCATATAATAAAATGCAAATGGCAATAATTAGGCAGTCCAACAGACCGCAGGCTGAGGACCCTGCACAAAGGATGTGTGGCTCTGGGCCCCCAGGCAGCTCAGCTGTTTTTCAGCCACGTCTGACTTGTCTTGAGCCCATCTGGCAGACAGACTCGAGTTAGTCCCAAGGAAAGCCTGACATCTAAGAGTCGTTGGGCTCCTTTCTCCAGCTCCCTGCCTCCTTAGACCCTCATCCCCGGTCGGGGTGGGGGCAGGAAGGGAAGGGAAGGGAATCCTATAAAGCTTGGGGCTTCTTCCAGAGTCTGCCCAAAGCGAATACACACACTGTCCATCAGATACAACATTGCTATTTGGTCTCTTCACTGGCACCCACGCCTATGCCCAGAAAAGAGACTTAAAACACACAATGCCCCAATCCACACTGACAGAGA
Source organism: Petaurus breviceps papuanus (assembly GCF_028583685.1). NCBI lineage: Eukaryota > Metazoa > Chordata > Mammalia > Diprotodontia > Petauridae > Petaurus > Petaurus breviceps. The sequence goes on along the minus strand of NW_027185759.1, from coordinate 3,032,220 downwards.
CTTGAAGAACCCTCTGTTCTCCCAGGGGGTCAGGCCATGGGCATTAAGACACAGAGCCCTCAGTGGGACTGTTGCCTGGCAGGTGACCCTCACCTCAGCTGGACGTGGCCCAAACAGGCCTTCCAAGTCTGTGTCTTTGGGCCTGGCAGGCCAGGGCTTGGGCCATCATCTTCGGCCTCTCTAAGAAGCAGACCTTGCAGAAACCTCCTCCAGTTTCCACTCAGCTCCACGGAGAGGCCAGGAGCTACCCTTCCTGAGGCAGCCTCCAAGCATGGGAATGTCCATCTCTAGGTCACTCTTCACTCACCTAAACTCAGGACAAGAAACCAGGGAGGTGAAGCCAGGGCCTGGAAGCAGGCTTCGGTTTGTCCTGATGGCACAGCCATCTAAACCATAAGGGAAAAGATCATGGCACCCTTGGAAAAGGGGAAAAAGAGTGACAAAATAGAAAAGTGTAGGAGAAAATCTCCACATTTATTCATACTCCATCGAGGTAGGAGGTGAACGAGGAGTTGGGGAAGCCACTACAGATGGACAATGGCAGCAAAGCCACCGTCCTCCATTCAGGCAAAGAAGACAAAGTCTAGGAGGGAGGAGCTGCCAATCTCACACGGGCCCTGGGTTCAAATTCCTTACTGTCTGAATGACCTTAGACAAGTCACTTGAACTCTTAGCCTTAAGCTCCTTATTTCTAAAATGAAGGGGTCTCTGAAGACCCTTCTGGCTTTAATCAGCTCTCATTAGAGCTACCTGATGGGTATAACTATGACCTGCTCCATTCCCTGTGCCCTTCTCAGATGAGATGAGATTAGTGTCATCATACACATGTAAGAATAATGAGAGATAATAAAATGAGAAGTATTTATAAATATTTATTAAGCAGAGCAGGTGCTTAGGAAATGCTTGCTGAATGACTGAAGGACCTGCTCCAAAGTATTCTGTATTTGGGAAGTTGGTTTCTGAATCCAAACCTAGACCTTGACATCTGTCCCTATGGAACTCCACTGCTATAGGAGAACTTCAGAGTGGGAACCAGGCCCTCGGAAACCATTTCTTCAAACCCGATGCTGAACAAGAATCCCTTCTCCTAGACTGGAGGGGCACAAAGTGCGGGAGAACCTAATCCCGCTGTCATAATGCAAGCATAATAGGGCAAGGCTGAGACAGAGAGCATGTGGCTTCGGCCTTGCCTCCCATGGCTGGAGGCCAGTCACTGCACTTCTCTGAGAGTCCATAAAATGAGCTCATTAATTACATGGGAATCATAAGAAAGGGCCTTGAAGCATCTCCAGGGCACCCAACACAGAGGCCACAGAGGACTTGTCAAGGTCATGCCCAGGTTACCCAACATGGAGGCCACTGAGGGCTTGTCAAGGCCACACCCAAGTCACCTAACACAGAGGCCCATTGAGGACTTGTCAAGGTCATGCCCAGGTCACCCAACACAGAGGCCACAGAGGACTTGTCAAGGTCATGCCCAGGTTACCCAACATGGAGGCCACTGAAGGCTTGTCAAGGCCACACCCGAGTCACCTAACACAGAGGCCCATTGAGGACTTGTCAAGGTCATTCCCAGGTCACCTAACACAGAGGCCCACTGAGGGCTTGTCAAGGCCACGCCCAGGTCACCTAACACAGAGACTCTCTGTGTCCCTTATCACACCAACAGAGTAGCCCCTTTGGCTGCATGTCCAGCATGACCTTTAGAGCTGATCAGATGAACATGATCTCTCTCTCTTTTCTGCTCTGTCCAGGGCTGAAGATCACAGCTCTGCCACAACTTGGGTGCCATGACCTGAAGCAGGAAGGGTGCTGCTGTCCCCATCTCCCTTCTGACCCTGGGGCTGTGAGAAATGACTCTGGGATGTTTGTTTCTGCTGCTGTGTTTGGTCCTGTGTTAGGTGCCAGTGCTGACACCCGCTGGACCCAGGGGCTGAGGCCCCTTGAGCTTGGAGTGGGATTTTAGATGAGATGCTGCAGCCAGCCAGCCCTTAGGGGAGCCCTGAGAAAGTCAAGGTTCCAGGTCTGAGGACTGAGAGTGGAGGTAGACTTGGACTGCTATATTTGTTGTTACACTTTTCCAAGTAAATACTCCTTTGTGAAAGTTGATCTGACGGTGAAGCAGCTGAATAAGTGTGAGGTGCCTGGAACCCCTCTGAGTGAGAGGAGCCCCAGTGAGGGGGCCTGGAGTCAGAGTCCCAGTGATGCCCGTGGGGGCACCCCAAAATGCTGGGGGGGATCACATCTGTGACTCCCTCTTCCCAGACTTGTGGGGGTCCAGCCAGGCCATGTCTAAATGCAGGGCATTGATAAGCCTGGCAGCTATGATGGTGCTATGACACGGAGCCCAAAGACACCCCTCTGCAGCTTCCTGCTCCTGGTTCTCTGTTCTGGAGCCGAGCACAGCCCCGCACAGCCCTTCTTCCCAGCTCCCCAGCTCCGCACAAAGAGCAATCACGCTTCCTTTCTCCAGGCTACCTCCCTCCACCTTCTTCAGCAGCACCTCCTCAGGCTGGATCCTGGCCTTCCCCCAGACATGTCCACCTCTCCCGTGGCACACCCAGAGGCAAACCATTGTGAATACAACCACAGTCTCCGTCACTGACGCGTCAGTCCAGCTGAGAAAACGAGGGGCCGTGGGAGGCAGAGGGAGCCTGGGGGCAGAAAACTGGTCCTGCCGAAGCCCTGTGGGCAGCAGAGCATTTCAGGGAGCCAGAGAAGGTAGAAGGTCAGTCTCAGACTGAAGAGGCCTCAGGGTCAGGTAGGAAAGAGCACCTGAAGAGAGCTGGTGCTCACAGCACTTTGGAGGCTAGGAGGCGAGCCCAGCCCTCCATGTGGGGCCAGAAGCATTCACTGGGAAGGAGGACCTGAAGCTGTCCTGGCTGGTGCTGCCCCTGAGCTCCCATGACAGACACTGGGAGCCAGAATAAGCAGCCAGGAAAGTCGTGGGCAGCCCAGCCTCCAGCGACAGGTGCAAAGCCCCACGGTCTGGGGGCACCGACGGCCTGCACTGGTTCGGATGTCTTCTGCCAGGAGTGTGGTCAGGCAGATCACATCGCTGCTTGGCCCCAGCCCTTCCCAGAGAATCAGGGTGCCCCCCTCATTCCTTATTTCTCATTGGCCTTTATTTGTCTGCTTTCTGTCTCCCCCCTTTAGACTGTGAGCTCTTTGAGGGCAGGGCCTCTCCTGGTATCCCCAGCACTGAGCAAAATAACCTGGTGCAGGCACTTAATAAATGTTTACTGATTGACAATCCAAACACAAAAACCAAGTGGATGAAGAATTAACAGTGCCTAGATTATGATATATGGTTAGGTGGGCAGCCCCTAGAGTGCACAGGTCAATGCATCAATAAGTGTGTGTGTACACACATACATACGTGTGTACGTATGTTTGTATACATATATGTGTGTGTGCATGTGTGTAATTGTCACTGCAGATGGGAAATGATCTGAACGCAGAGGTAAATGGGAGGAAGAGAGCAGGGAATAGGGACAGTGCTTTCAACGACATAGACTCATCTTCCTGAGTTCAAATCTGACCTCAGAATCTCATTAGCTATGTGACCCTGAGCAAGTCACTTAACCTGCATATCTCAGTTACCTTATCTGTAAAATGAGCTGGAGAAGGAAATGACAAACCAATGATGGAGCACAACTTGAGTCACCCAAGAATCAAGGCTGCAGACCAGCCTCACAGACACCTCCAAGATTCAAATCAATCACCTCCAGGTGCTGGCGATGCCCTCCAAAACATTACCTCATTCTGTACTGTGTCTGGGAGAGGAAGAAAAAACGAGAAAGAAGGGTGGGGGGGAGACATTTTATCCCTCCCAAAAAAGAGATCAGAAATGGTTTCGTTTCTATTTTTGTGTCCCCAGTATCGAGCACTATGCATGGCATAAAGGCAGGGTTTAATAAATGTTGATTGATTGGTCATCCCACCAGATACGAAGGGGCTGGGTGGGGGAGTGGTATTTCCCTTATTTTTATGTGTTCTATATTTAGTATAAAATTCTTATATACAGCCCCAAATACTAGGAACATTACATTACTAAGCCTTTCTCAGTTGTGATAAGCCATTTCCCACCTCTAGGTATTTGTACAAGAGACTCTCTGTTCCTGGAATCCATCCCTTCCTCCTCTGCCTGGAATTCACCCCCCCCCCCTTTCTTCTTCCCCTCACATCCTTCTTCTTTTCAGGCACCTCTCCCAGGTGTAGCCTCACATCAGCCTCCCATGTTCCTTTCCTTCTAAAATTTCTCAGAGTTTTTCCCCGGATCTCTCCTCTGCCCTCATACTATAATGGTTTTCTTTTTATTTATTTAATTTCTATATTTTATATTAATCTTTTAATATTAATAATTTATATTTAAGTAAAGCTTTTTCTTTGAGCCCGGCTTGATTTCCTATAAGCTTAACAGACTTTTCTTCAGAGTCCAGGTTTGCTGCTTGGTGACAGCCAGACCAAAGCTCCCTTTCCTGGGGTTTCAAGCTACAGTTTTCTGGTTTTCTGGACAATGATGATTCAGTGATGTATTTGGGCAATCCAGGGTAAGGTGAGTTCAGACAAGCTTCTTCAGAGGCATCAATGTAAAAAACAAACCACAAACCACCTGCAGCAGCTATGGGGACCACCAGAAAGCCAATGGTCAGTGCCTACCTGCCTTCCTCAAAGCCTTAGCAGTGAGGGTCAGAGGGATTTCAGCTGCCAAGCCCCAGTCTTCCCTGGTCCTCTGAGGGCTCTGCTGCTGCTGCTTCTGTTTGCTAACCTTCCCCACCCAACCCTTCTGGCTGACAGTGAATTCGTGTGCAGGATGCTCCAGACCTCTCTCTAGGCATACTCTGATCCCTCGGGTCTCAGGAGCACATGCAGGTCTGGGATTGTGAGCATCATGTCCAAGGGCACATACGGGCTCCCCTTCTTCTGACCAGTGGCAACACCATGGCTTTGTTCCACAGTGCCTAGGAGCCCCAGGGAACTTCTGATTTCCATAGACAATGCTTTCTTGTCCTCAGAAAAAGCAGAACTCCACCAAACACCAAATCCTGTGGCTTCTGCCACTGCAGCCTTGATTTTCCCAATGCTGTTTCTTACAGAATTCCTTTTACTTTGCTCCAGGCCCAGATAATCAACAACCACATCCTTCTATAACAGAAAAGCCATATCAGATACCCCTCTGCTGTCTGGTCTAGTCAGTGACTGTCAGTGAAAGGGACAAGATGGGCCTAGACCTCAATTCTCCCAGCCTGCATCACAAATACTGTGAGGGCAAGAACTGAGTGACAGTGTTTCCCTTCAGTGGGCTGAAGGAAAGCAGAGAGGGGACCACAGGTCAGAACAACAGACCCTGTGACTACAGCAAAATTTTAAAAAAATCTACCCTGGACAGAGGGGCAGTGGTCTGGGAAGAAGATACAGCCAACCTGGGCATGATTCATTCGTGGGATACTTATGAATCAATTTGATTGGGCACTGCTCAGATCTTTACATAACGTTTTAGGTTTCTTCTTTTGCTTCCTCATTTTATCATCAAGAAGCATGGGCAGGGGCATGGTGGGAAGGGCATTCACTGGTACTTTTTTGGAGTCAAAGGGCTCTCTTGGCCCTTACAACCTGGGTGACCCTCTTCTCTGCAGGCTGAAGGCTTCCCCGGTGCTTTCCTGCATGGGTTAGACCAGAAGGCTGCTGAGGGCTCTTCCCACAGTCTTCTGGGCTGTGCAGCCTGAGGGGCTTGGACAAGAGGACGTTTGAGCACCCTCTTAGCCCTTAAACTGAGACCACAGATCACTGCAGATGAAGGTTCAGGGAGGGGGCAGACCCCATTCCAAGACAGACCAGAACTAAACGGACATATAGCTGATTGGAAGGTGCCAGGAACCTGAGCTCCCCATGGCACTCCCAGTGTGGGGATTAGCACTTCAGTTCAAGCTTCTCACTTGGCTGCGGCAACAGCCACCTCAAAGGTTCCCGGCCAGCAAGGTGTTTCCCACACCAGCCTGAAACGGCTGCAAGATTGCTTGGGAGAGGTGGCAGCAGGCGCTACTTGGTCCAGTAGAGGAGTGTGCTCCCAGGCTGGACCACACAGGGGTTCCTCATCCCAGAGCAATGGCGGATCCTGGCCCTCCAGAAACCCCTGTCTGTTGACAATACTGTGCTTCCAATGTTAGAAAGACGCTATTGAATAAGGAGAATCTCATCCCATCACAGGTCACCTCAGCAAAGCTCCATCCCACCTGGAATCTCTCACGATATCCCTGAGCAGTGGCACCCGAGCCTTGGCTTGTGATGGAGCTCTGCTCTGCCCAACAGAGGACGCTAGAGAGTCCGTTTCCAGGGGACAGGGGGGAATTTGGGGGGAATTGGGGGGGGGGTTGGGCTCACAGTCTTGTGACTCATTGGCTGGGAGTTTCATAATACACCACTGAGCTAGAGAAACCGATGTGGCCATGGGGTGCCACACCTGGGCGAGGAGGCGGCTTCCAGCCAGGGCCCCTCTGAGACTCGGCCTCCAGATGGCAAGGCGTGCCTTCATGGAGGGCTGGAGAAGGATGGCCCTCCCTAAATGGTCCACCGCACCCCGTGTGTGGCCAGACTTGTAGCAGAGCTCCCGGCTGCCTCCCCCTCCGCTGGGTCTCTGCTTTCCTTGGTATCCACAGCCTGTGTCTCCATCTTCCTCTTACCCAAGCCGCAGAAAGGAGAGAGTGACTCAGCCATGGCAGGAATGGGCTGACTCGCAGGGAAGAGCCGGAATTGGGAAGCCAGTGTGGCGAGGTTAAGCAGCTCCGCTGACTAAACAAACAAGGCGGCCGAGGTGAGTGGCAGCACGGCTAATTAGTCGTGCAAACCACGTTTGTGTCCCAGGGAAGCGTGGCTCCCAGCAGCCTGTACGGGTCGGAATAAATGAAGTTACCGAGTCCTGCTCTGATCATTCTGCAGCAAGTGCTAGGACTCCCTCGTATGTAGCAGCCATCCCTCTGCCTGCCCCATACTGATTTCAGGTCTGTACACGGCACCCTCTCTTTACTCCCCCTCTCCTGCGAAGAAATTCCGTGGAATCATGAGCCCACACGTATTTTTATAATTAGCGACTCTCCTTGGGGTCCAAGGCAGAGGCAATGAATGTGAGATGTGGAAAGCCTCCTATCAATGAGCAGGATACAAGACCGCATAGTGGAGGAATGGAAACAAGACTGGGACAGGTCATGGGGCCTGAAGTCCCAGCCAGCGGTGCCTCTGGCCTGTATGAGGAGGACAAGAAGGGATAACTACAGACAACCTGGAGTGCTTCATCACTGGGGAGAGTCCCATCGTCAGGGATCACTTGCTCATGTTTTCTATCTTTTGAACTGAGATCACGTGTCCTGCTGTTGAGTAGAACGGCTAAGTGGCACAGCAAATAGAACGCTGACCCTAGAACCCAGAAATCCTGAGTTCAAATCTGTCCTCAAATGCTAGCTGTGTGACCCTGGACAAGTCACTTCACCCTGTTTGCCTCAGTTTCCTCTTTTGTAAAATGAGCCAGACAAAGAAACGGCAAATCACTCCAGTGTCTTTGCTGAGAAAACCCCACATGGGGTCACAGAGGGTCAGACAGGACTGAACAACCACAACAAAACCTAGAGCAGCTCTTTCCTCAGCTGGCGCCTTTATGGGTCAGGAGGATTTTCCTCATGTCAAGCTCAGCTTTGCTCCTTGGAGATGCCCCCGCCCCAGTCCCACTGTCTGGGACCAAGAGAGTGACATTATGGCTTTGGGGTGAGGCAGTCCATCCTGCACTTGAACACAGGGCTCCAGTCTCCCCGAGTCTTCTCTTCTCCAGGTCAATACCCCAGGTCCTCTAACTGATCCTCATATGACATCAGCTAAAAGTCCTTCACCCTGGTCACCCTCCTCTGGACACCGGCCACCTTCTCAATGGTTCTCTGCAAATGGTGCACCCAGAACAGAGCACGGTATTCCAGGTGTAGCCGGGGCAGGGTGGAGATCAGCAGCAGCATGGCCTTCCCAGCCCTGGGTGTGTGCTTCCCGGGCACCATGCTTCCTGGGCAGTGGTGCAAAGATGTTGGAAGACTGGAAAGAGCACAGGGGAGGAGTCCCAGTCCTAGCCTGGACAGCATCTGTTTTCTTTAGCAAAATTAGTAAAAATGTGCATTGGGCAGTTTCAGAGGACTCAGAAATAAATTAAAGCCAAGTTTGTATATTCTCAGTCTAGAGAAATAATAGAAGGGAAAAGCCCTTGGCCCATTGCAGCATCCTGCTATCTTATACATCCACATCTTCTCCCGGGCTCACCATCTCGGGCCTTCAAATGTGTTGGCGATGTCAGGATCTACATCAAAATTCAAGTCCAAAATCATGCTGTTTCCAATAGAGCATCTTTGAGGCAATGATGCAAGAGTACCCCCTTGTGGGCAGATAGGTGCACGCTCATTCTCTATCTCTCTCCCTCTCTCCTCTCTGTCTCTGTCTCTCGCTGTCTCTCTGTCTCTCTTTTTCTCCCAGTCTCTGTCTCTCTCCCCCATCTATCTCTCTCTGACACTATTTCTCTTTCCTTCTCTGTCTCTGTCTCTCCCCTTCCCCTTATCCTTCTCCATCCCTCCACTCTCATATCAAGAGATGTTCCTTCCTGTCTAGAGACTTCACTGTCATTGCTAAAGGGCCACAGTCAACAAGCTTTAAGTGCTTACTAGGGACACTGTGCTAACTGCTGAAGTTACAAAGAAAAGCATAAAATAATCTCTGCCCTCAAAGACTTTGCAATCTAATGGAGAAGATGGTAGTGGAGGAAATAACGTGCTGACAATTGAATCTATGCCAGACGTGTACAAGATAAATTGGAGAGATGTCAGAGGGGAGGCTCTAGCTTGAAGGGGGCCTGGGAGAAGGCTTCCTTCAGGGTGGATTCTTTGTTGAGATCTGAAGGAAGACAAAGAATCCAGAAAGCCGAGCTAAGGAGGGAGAGAGTCCTAGGTCTGTTCTGGATCCTGGAGGTAAGAGAGAGACATGGGAAGGTAGTAAGGGGAAAGGAAACAGTCAGACTGTGCTTTAGGAAGATCACTTTGGCTGTTGAGTAGACAAATTGGAATGGAGAGAGAAGGCCATGGGAATACTTCAGTCAGTCAGTCAATAAACATTCATTTAGCATTTACTGTGTGCCAGGCTTTGTGCTCAGCATAGCCTGGACATGAGGTGATGAGCGTATCACCTGAGTGATGGCAATGCCAGAGGACAGAGAGGGGCACTGGAAAGGCAGAACAGGCAAGATTTGGCTACAGATTGAAAAAAGGGGTCAGAGAGAGGGGACCATTGAAGATGACCCCCAAGGTTTGCAAGCTGGGATGACTAGAGGATAGCACTGACCTCCTTAGCCATAGGGAGACTTGGAAGAGGGGAGGGCATGGGCAGAAACATTGATCTGAAGATGTCTACAGGATATACAGTTGAAGATGTCCATTGGATGGTTGGAAATGTAAGAATGGAGATCAGGAAAGAGGTTAGAGCCTGAGGAATGACTATCTACATGGAAATTTAATTGAATCCATGGAAGCCAATGAAACCCCTGAACCAAATAGTGTAGAAGGAGAAGAGAAGAAGGTACAGGAAGAGCCTTGGGGGCACCTACAAATGGCCACGCCTCTGGGATGAAGGTTTGGCCAAAGGGATTGAGAAGGACCATCCACGCCCTCGAGGAGAGCGAGGAGAGAGCAACATCACTAGGCACAAGAGAGGATCCAGGCAGCAGCGTGATCCCGTGTCAGAGGCTGCAGAGAGGTCAACAAAGGCAAGGACAAAGAGAAAAGGTCATTGCATTGGCCATGAAGAGGTTACCTAATGATGAACGGTGAGGTTGTAAGACAGACCATAGAAAGTTAAGAAAGAGTGAGAAGGCGTCTGCACGCAGATCGAACATTCCATTTGTTTTCTCTCTTTTTTGTTTTGTTTTGTTTCTTTTTTTCTGTGTCTCTTTCCATTGGTTATAACTTCTTTATAACATGACTAATATGAAGATATGCTTAATACAAATGTAGATGTAGAGCCTGTATCAGATTGCACACATCTTGGGGAGAGGGATGGAGGGGAAATTTAGAACTCAAAAGTTTGTGGAGCTGAATGTTCTAAACCAAAAATAAATTAATCTTAAAAAAAAGAAAAGAGTGAGGAGCAAGGAAATGGAAGCACCAGAAGGCAGGAGAGGCATGGGCTGGCAAGGTGGGATGGAGGCAGCGAGGGGTCTGAGGATGAGGAGCCACTGGCATATTTGTAGGCAGTAGGGAAGCAGCCAAAAGGCAGAGGAAGACTGATGATTAGTGGGAGAGTAAGACCAGCAGAGGGGACAGTCTGCTAGAAAGGAGGGATGAGTCTTGTATCTGTCAAGGGGCTTGCCTTGGCAAGGAGAAGGGAAGCAGGAGTGAAGGGGACAGTGCAGAAGGCACCCAGGCAAAGGGAGATGAGGAAGCCGGGAGAAGAGCGAGCTTCACAGTCCCGAGTTTCACAGTGAAATATGAAACACAGTTCTCCCCTGAGGGGGGAGGAGAGTGGCATAGGGCATCAGTGGGGGTGTCGTGAAAGGCTGGCTTTCCTGCAGCAAAGAAGACTCCAACTGGTAGTACAGAATGTCACTTAGAAGCAGATGCATCCACCCTGGTTCATGATCTATTCTCACTTCATTCCATAGAACACGATTAAGTGTGAAGGCAGCAAAGGGCAGGAAGAAATCCAAGTTGGGGATTTGGCAGGGTATGATTGGCAGTAGGGTCCAGCATGGTATGGAACTGACCAAGGGTCAAGATGGGGAGAAGAGGCAAGAGAAGCTAGTGCAGGGGACATGGCCTGGATCAAGGGATTGGAGGTCATGGGGAGGACAAAGAAAAGAGTTTGGAGTTCCCAAGGCCAAGGAGAGGTGGAAGGACAAGAGACTGTGACAGGATAAGGGAATTCCAAAATTCATGAACCAGGAAGTGGTGCATTGGTGGGTGTTTTGGTGTGGAGTAGGAGAGTAGGGAAATAAGTAAATTTAGGAACCTAAAGGTTAGAATGTGGGAGGGAGTATCACCACACATTTTGAAGCCCCCCAGTATAAGGGGAGGATTTGGAAAGGGGCCATAGGCCTTGAGTCAGGCCCTAAATTTGCTGAGGAAGGAAGCAGAGTATCCTGGCAGTGAGCAGATAGCCACCAGAATCTAGGTTGGGTGATAAAGGAGAGTTATGAGCTCCTTCTGAGTTGAATGGGTCCACTCCTTAGGGAGTGGCAGAAGAAGAATCTTCAAGTACAAATGGGAAACAAGAAATAGTGGAAATTGAGTGAAAATGCAGTCAGAACTGTAAAGGGTGGCCAGGGACAGTGGGTCATCAGGAAGGAACCAGGTCTCAGCGAATGCAAGAAGATGGCAGGAATGATTAAAAGCTTAAGATAGAAGCCAGTCTGCTGTCTATGGAGGAGGCATTCTGCAGAGTGCAGTGGGTGCTCTGGGGGGTAGATCTGGAGTGACACATTCAGTGCTCAGAGGAGGAAGGTGTTTGGGTTGAAAGGGATGAAAGTAAGGAAGTGTCTGGTGAGGGTTGGGGAAGGGACTTGTATAATGGGAGCCAGGGAGCAGTGACTGGAAGGGGAGAGTCCGCCAGAACAGGAGTGTGAAGATCATTGAGGAATGTCCTAAGGTGGAAGATGATTAGACAGTCTAGGGACTGTGCCTCTGATGTCCAGCCTTGTGGTGGGTGGTGATATTGAGATCCGTGAAAGGAGGCCCACTTCACAGGGACAAACGCAGGCCTTTCAAAAAGGAAACCGCAGTAAAGGGGAGGATTGATCAAAGTTAGCTCCTCCCCTTGGGTTAATACCATCAGCTTCATAAGGACCTGTGAGGGAGGCAGTCAGGCAGCGATTTGTCTGAAAATGAGCCGTAAGCTCCATTTGTTAGCATGTAACGTGACATCCAGAAAACCAATGGGATCTTGGGCTACACCTTCCAGCTCCATTTAAATAAAGCATGTCAGTATTGATAGGAATCACTTCCTTTTGAACTCTGAAATTCTCTGATGGCAAGCATCTCTCCAATCTTCTCTCCTGTTTCACTCCTCCTAAACCCAGTCTTTGTCCTGCCTGCAGAAGTTAATCTTAGAAGGCCATGAAACCAGTTTTGCTGTTTGAAAAGTCAGAATCTTTCTTTCCACCCTCCATCCCCCATCCCCTCCCCTCCAACACTGATCCAAAGTTCTGGGTTTACACAAAACAGGTTCAGTCCTGAGGGTTTCTCCTACTTCTCTGGCTGTTTTTCTCAGATCCCCTCCAAAAATTCCTCCCTAGAAACTTCAGATTTGGGCTTGCTTTCTTTATGATAAAAAGGGAAAGGCCGTTCGATCCCGTGCAGGCGTTCAGGTTAACAATCCATCCAACGAAAGACAAAACTCAACCCTCTCAAAGAGAGAAGGCTCACATCCTAGCCCGTGACTGGGACTCCAGGCTGGAAGGGGTGACCATTCACCTTCCCTCGCCCAGAACCAGGACACCATAGTGTTTCCAGGTATCTAAATCATGCTGCCCACACTCTGGTCTTCCCTCCTTCTCCTTTCAAAACTTGCCCTCCCTCTCTGGCACCCTGGGCTCTGATCAATGGTCTTTCTCTCTATTTGCAGGTCTGTTCACCACACCACTCCTCAGCCATTTCCAAACAATGATGCCTCATGTCCATATTTGCCTTCAACCTACCCTAGTTCCTATATGGGGCTGTCCTATCCTTTTAGCCTATGAGATCTTGCTTGTATTTGTAACCCTACCTCGCCTTTCCTTCTCCTGGCTGGTTTCCCTGTTGAGCTTAATGTATTTATATATCATAATCTGTGTGTGTGTGTGTTCAGCTTAGATGTTAAAAAGACACATAATGAACCTGGAAGCACAGACAGGTGACCAAGGATGAAGTTAAGGATATGGGAAAGTAGATAGGGCAAGGTGTTACATAAACAGTATCAAAACTGCCAAAGCTGTAATGAGTGGAGACTATCAGGGAAAGCTTGGGACAGTGAAAAAGTGATGGCTGTTGCTGATGATGGCTAATTGTTTGGTTTTCAGCTCTGCTGAGAGAAAACATTGCCATGGTCAGGATTGAGGTTTGGCAGCTGCTGGGTGAGTATAACTGGCTGCAGAGAGGAGAGATTCCTCAACTACTTCTGTTTTTTTTCTTCCAAGGAAAATTATATTGACACAAGTCAATTGGCAGCATTTATTAGGCTCTTACTCTGTGCCTGGCCCTGGGAGTACACAGAAAAGCAAAAATCTCTTTTATTAGGGAGCTCAGTTCAATGGGGGAGACAACCTGCAAACAACTATATGTGTTCAGATACATCGGAGGTAAATGGGAGGTAGTTTCGGAGGAAAGATCAAAACAGGAAAGGGGATGTGGAGGGGATGGGGGATGGGGTTAAGAGTGAGGAGAAAATTGAGAAGGCAAAGTTACAAGCAAAACAGGTTCATCTTTGGAGGTTGGTGATGACATTAAATGTCATTAAAAAGACATTAAAAAGAGAGGAAAAAAGCAGAAGAAAGAGAAATCAGGGACTAGGCTTGGTGATATAAGGAATAGGAACATACTACTTCAACTGTAGAGTTCTTGGTTTATAGGATTCTCTTTTCTACACTGCCTTCTTTGTAAAGAAGGGGCTGAAAGGAAAAGAGGAAAAAGAATAAGATGATGTCGTGGAGGGAAATACACAATTAACAATCATAACAATGAATGCAAAAGGAAGTAACTCACCTATGCAATGGAGGAGAGTCAAAGGAATCAGAAAACAATATCCAACCTTATGCTGGGTTGTTTTTTTTTTTTAAGTCATACTTGAAGCATTAAGATTTTTCCAGAGTTAAAATGAGGATATGGAGCAGTACTTAGTATGCTTTAGGTAAATTCAAAAAAGTAGGGACAGAAATCATGATCTCAGAGAAGGGAATGGTAAAAATAGACATGGTTAAAAGACAGAAGGAAAATTATATTATAATTAAAGGTACCACAGAAAATTAAATAAAATCAAAATTTGACATATGCAATAAATGCCATAGTATCTAATTTCTTGAAGGAAAATGTTAATTAAACTAGGAGAAATAGATGGTAAATCTATAACAAAGATAATAGCATTAATGACTTGCATTCCTAAAATGGTTTAAGTTTTGCAGAACATTTTATCATCTGATAACTGGCATAACTAGGAAACCTCACTGTTCCCTTTTTACACAGACTTGGACAAATTTAACAAAAAGATACCTAGGAAAGCACATAAGGGTCTGAATAGATTTTGAGAAAGGTTAGACATGCTAAATCTCTGGTGATTACTGAAAGGAAACAGAAAGGAATACATTTCTCAGTTTCATAGTTTATGAATTTGGCGATGTGCTAGAGCATAAAAGCTTCATAAACAAATGTAGAGAATCATCAATTTTAAATGCATCCCTTACTGACCACAATGCAACAAAAATTCTAATCAATAAAGGGCATTTGAAGAAAGACTTCAAATTTAAATAATGACAGCAATTTAATTCTAAAGAATGAGTGGGTCAATCATTCACGAGAGTTTATCTGGTGCCTAATATTCACAGGTGCTGTGTCTTAGGAGCTGGTAACACAAATGCAAAAATGAAACGGTCCTTGCCCTGGAAGAATGTGTATCTATCTGAAGAAACAACAAGTAATAATGTAGAAAAGAAACAGAAAAAAAAAGAAAAGAAACAGAATTTAATTTGAGAGGAGCAGGTGTTGGCAGCTGAGACCAGGAAAGGCTTCACGATGGGCAATGAAGAATATAGATGTTTTGCAAACCTTTGAGTGTTATAAAAATGCAGCTGTTATTACTTTCTAAATAACTCATGTTGAAGATGACTCTTGAACTGAGCTTTAAGGAAACTTTTTTTAAAGGAGAGATTGAGAAAGTACATTCTAGTTATTTTGAATAGTCCTGCAAGGCAGCCAGCTAGGTTGGAGAGGCCAAGACCCCCTTCCAAGCTCCGAATTACAACAGTGAGGCTTAGGAGCATATTTTTAAAAGGGGAAAAAAGTCCTATTTATGGAGAAAAAAGCAACTCTATTAAACATACCATTCCTGGATTTTAAGATGTTATCTAATTGCTGCCAATTGTAAGATAGCAAAGCATTATCGCCTCAATTTCCAAACAACGAAATAAAATTGAAAGGAATCACAGAAGCAATCAGTAGATTCATCAAAGCAAAAGTCAACAATGAGATAATACAAAAAAGCTTTGAGGGTGTAGCCAGAGCAGGTCTTAGGAGGAAATTTATATCTCAAAACATGTTCATCAACAAAAGAAAGAATAAATCAATCAATAAGGCACCGAATTAAAAAAAAAAAATTAGTCAGAAAAGCAACAAATTAAAAATAAAACCAACTAAATAAAACCAGAAATTCTTAAATTCAAATTAGAGATACACCACATTGAAAACAACAACAAAACTTATTGAATTCATATATAAAACTAAGAGCCGGCTTTTGAGGGGAAAATAATTAAAATAATATCTAAATTGATTAGTGAGTGCGATCCATGGCAGTGTCTTCAGACAACTCCTTTTTTTTTGCTTCTTTATTGAAACTATTCTTGTGTCTTCAAAATTTCTTCCTCCCCCTCCTCCTCTTTCCCTCCTCTTCCCCCTCCTCCTCCTCTTCTCCTCTGTCCTAAGGATGAACAAACTTGTCCAAGTCAGAAACACAGCAGCTCAAAGTGCCACCCCGACCCCACTAATCAGAGTGGGATTGGAACTATGAATAGCCCCTCTCTGTGTCCCTCCTCCTCCTTTTATTCTTCCTCCTGATATCACCTGGATGGGAAATCCAGGGGCTACTCACAGCTCCCCCCCCCATTTCCAGACACACAAGTGTACCCCTACACCTGGCCACAATTTCAGTCTTGAAATTTTCTCATCATCCTTTATCCCACTCTATAGAATTCCAATTCTTGAGATATTCTCTATCCTTTCTCTTCACCCTTTGAATTCCACTCTCCTCAAATCTAGCAGGCATTTCATACTATACCTGACTTTCCTCTCCTCTATCACAAATTCTAGGGTGGACTGTCCTCCCAAGGTTCCCATCATTTCCACCTCAGCAGTGGGTTCCTCCACCTTTTGAAGGATGAAATTATCATTCAGAGAAGTCAGAAAGTTATTATCTATTTCACATTTGGTTGAGACCGAGAGCTACCTCAAATAGCAGAATAACTGAAAGTTCTTATCGCTAACAGGCAGCTATGTGGCATGGCTGAGGAATGCCAGGCCTGGGGTCAGGAAGACCTAATTTCAAATGAAGCCTCAGACACTTAGAGCTGTTCCTCCTCTTTCCCCTTCCCCAAGTAAGTTTAATTGACACAAAGCAATTAAGGCAATGAGGATGGATTGTGAAGGACAAGGAAAGAACGAGAAATTAAAAAGGTCTGTGGGGATTATTACAGAATATTTTCTTTTGAAATGACAATAAAGTTGCCACATTTAGACCCTAGATCACGGATCTTGTCTGCCCTATGAAGAAGGGGAGATGGAAGACATTTACAAAGAAAAGAGGGAGGCAAGAAAACAAGAGGCCAATACGAAAAATATGTGTGTGTGTGGGGGGGGGGGTATACAAGAGGTGATACATTTTTGATGGTTTTGAGAGGTCAGTTAGTAAAATATCTCAGAGGGAAAGATCCTGAATGACCAGATACAATCACAGATGTTATTAACACCTAAGAGAAAATGCATAGATATGACATACTGTCCCACACACTCCATTTTTACAAAGTCTTTGAGGTATGGAAGGGAATTGAGGACTCATGGGATGGTTTCAGCAATCACATCATGTCTTATGCCTCAATTCATATAAATCTGGGAACATCTAAATTTGTCCCACTCCTAGGGTACTGGTCAGTTCACTAAGCTATGAATCAAGAGTCAATGAGCCTTTGTTCACAAACACATTTATGACAAAATAGCTAAGGACATAAATGGCATTTGAGGGGGAGTTAAGCATAACACAAAGGGATAGCATTCATAGGGCGCCCATGCTGTGTTAGGATAGGGGGGTTCTTTTATGAAGAGTAGGTTGACATCTCGTCAGAGCTGTAGTTCCTCTCCTTCCTTGGAGGAAAGTACAAAAAGATGTGAAGCAGATGAGAGCCCAAGCATAGGGACTTAGAGTTGGCTAAGCTAAATGGCCAGACCCAAACAATAGTCATGAAGCACTCGATATATGATGCTGGTAACCGACTGGAACTGTTTTCGGAAGACCAATCTAGCTAATTACATTGAAGATCAACATCAGAAGGTTGATCATGAGCCTCTCTACACTAACATTGTTTTGATCCTATCAAACTCCAGAACGTCTGCTTGCAGAGCTTCCTGGAAGAAATCTCCAACCCATCAAGTGAGTTTGGCCCGTCTATCCACACAGGAAGGACCAAGTGGATGAAAAACATCGACTGGAAGAATTTCAACATGTTTTGCAACAGTATTTCTGGGGCCAAGCACAATGAGAAAGAAGCAAGGAGGCGGGTCCAGATCTGAGACAGAAGAGGGAGCTGGAGCGGTTTTGGGAGACCGCCAAGGGCTTTCCCTAAGCCCGGGATTGCCGTGAAAGGCAGGGCCTGTCTCTCCATTTGCTAATGTTTTATCACAGTCCTTCTGTGCATCGAGCCCAGACGCATGTCTGTGTGTGTATATGTGCACCTGTGTGCATGTGTGTTATTGGCTGTGTCTACATATATGCACTGCGTATGGGTACATGCACGTATGTACTGAGAGTAAACCGAAGAGCAGATTAAAACACATATTGCATAAAGACGTGTAAACATAGTTCTAGAAAGCTACATTGTATCCTTTCCCCACAGCCTGGCTCGCACGGTACTTTCGGCCGCTCCGGGAGCCGCAGGCCGCGCTCCGATTCGGCAGAAGTTTGCGCATGTCCTCTAGTTGCCTCGCCCCATCCATGGCGCGCATGCGTGCGTGCCCGGCTCTGGTGACGGCTCTCCTGAGGGCGCGTGCGCCCGGCGGCCTGCCCGGAACGTTTGTGTCTCCGGCCCGGGCGCCCGTGGGGACGTTGTTTACGCGCCGGACGCGCTACGGAAGCCGGCCGGGCTCCCCCCGGAAGCGGAGGCCGCTAGCCGAGCCGCGGCCGCCGCTGGATGCCCTTGCCGCCCCTGCTCGCTCCTCCCTCGGCCTGGGCCTGAGCCGGCGCCGCCGCTGAAGTCCGCGGAGCAGGAGGAGGAGGAAGAAGAGGCAGCGGCCGGAGGCCCCCCGAGGCCTCTGCGGGAGGCGGAATGTGGCGAGCGCTGCGGGCCGCGGAGGCCTGGTGAGAGCCGGGGAAGGCCGGGCCGACGCGCGGGCCATGGGGGGGGGCTTTGCAGGACGGCTGGGGCTCCGGGTTCCCCGGGAGTTGGGCAGGCGCCGAGACGAAAGGTCGGACGCTGGAGCGGGAGCACAGGGCATTCTGCCCTCCTGGCTTCTCCCTCATGTGTCTGGGCCCACCTGGACGCGGACGGGGGCAGGTACAGGCAGTGACAGGCCAGGGCGCGGAAGAACCGCTCCCCCTCCAAGCGGAGCCGGAGGCCTGCGATGGCCGGGCGTGCGCAGAGCTCAGGTCGGCGCCTCGGGCCGAGGTGGAGCGAGAGTCCGTCCTCACTGGAGATGCAGCCAGCCCGGCGGCTGAACGGGCACCGGCTGCCTCGTGACCAGGTAGAGACTGGGCTGCGGCCGGAGCAAGCCATCAGCCCCAGTCTGTGCGCCATGAAGGCGGGTGAGAGCTGCGAACACAGCCATGACTTCTCTGTGGTGTTGTCCGTGGCACAAGGTCTTCTCTGGGCTTTGGGGAGAGGGTCGTGACTTCCGAGGGCTAGGTGAAGGCGCTACAGTGAATTCAGTGATGGAGCTAGGGCTGCCATCCAAGCCTGTCCCCCGACTCCTCCTGCTTGATTCAGCAAACTTCTGTTAAGCACCTGCTATGAGCAGAGCACTTTGCTGGGCACCAGGGATCCAGAGGCGAAACACTCACTTCCAGTCATCGAGGGCTCTGTAGGACAGATGGGCAGAAAACAAGGGCGGTGCCCATGGAATCCAAGATTCTGATGGCATGAGAGACAGGGTGACCCAGTGCAAAGAGCTGGAGATGGGGGGCCGCGTCAATGACTGCAGTGACCTGTTCTATAAAGCACAGATTTGAGCTGGGTGTTCTCTAGCGTGTGATCAAGGAAAAAGCCATCTGAGGTCCTGCCAAGAGTGAGAAGTGGCAGAGCCTCCCTTGGGGGAATGAGCCCCAGGACAAGGTGACATCGCCCAAATGCTGGGTTTATTCTGACTTCAGACCCAGCAGACACTGTACTACCAGGGATGGCAGAGTCAGGCTTCTTAAAGAGCTCAGCAGGTTATAAGCCCGGCCCAAATCTACAGTGAAAAAATTTAATTGGCAGAAATACCAGGTCCGACATTTAGGTTAAAAAAAATCCACATTGGCCATCCGTGACAGTGCTGGACCTGAGCAGAGGGCAGTTTGTGTGGAGGCAGAGCTCCGGACAAGGTGGCAGGGTGGGCTCTGTCTTGGGTGGCAGGCAGAGAGGAGGAGAGGGGGAAGAGGGGCTGCACTGGTCAGCTGCCATGGAGCCTGCCATGGGGGAAAGGGCTCTGGGGAGGGTCTCCTTCTCTCACCACTTGAAGATTATTAGGAGGAACCAGGGAAGTTTCATCAGGGAAAGAGAAGACTTAGGGAGAGAAGGATGCTTGTCATGAAGTCCACGTGAAGAGGGCCAGGGGCCGAGGCCCGGCGGGGCTGCCATCCCTCAGGGGGCCACGGCTTAGCTCTGACAGCTCTCCTGGGCCCTGAGGTTTGTCCTTAGTTGGCCCGTGGGGAGTTGCAAGCTCTCGTCTCTAACCCTGTCCTCCCCTCATTTCTCCTTCAGTGAGGTCTGCCGAAGTTTGGTGAAGGCTCGCTCCGCAGCCGGAGGGCCTGTCCCGCTGCCGAGGCTGCCTCTTGTTTCCCGGAGCCTCCACCTCCCGCGTCCACCAGCGAGGCCTCTGAGGCCTCCACTCCGGCTCTCTTGTCAGCCCTTCTCCTCTCTCAGTCACCTCCCTCCCCGAAGATGGAAACTCTCTCCAGCAAAGTCCAGCTTCCAGCCACGGAGGCACTTCTGGCCGGCCCGCCTAGCTGCCAGGCTGCTCCGGCTCCGCTACCTCCTCTTGGGGTCAGCCGTTGGTGGAGGCTACACAGCCAAGAAGGTATGGGGATATCCGGTGGTGGGCTGGCTGAGCCGGGCACACCTGCTGCCTCTTCTGATACCACCCTGCATCAGCGGTCATGTCCGCTGAGCCTGGGTTTCTTCTCCTCTAAAATGGGGCTAAAGTGTTTGGAATGGGAAGCTGCTGGGGGGTTCCCGAGCCCTGCCTCAGAGTGTCGGCTTTCTGTGGTGCTCTGAGGTTTGCCAAGTACTGGCAGAGATGATCACACCTCTGGAGAGGGGCTGGGAAGTGAGACTGCCCAGCTGAAATGATTTGCTCGCTCACAGAGCTCTAACCCAGGGCTTCCTGCCTCCATACCAGTGCTCTAGCTCCCACTTGTAGTCGGCACCTACTGCATTCTTAGTCCATGGCTGCTGCTGCTACTGTTGTCCAGACACAGGGTGGGCTATGCTGTGGCCTCCAAGGTTCTTCCCAGGGCTGGGGTTCTTTGGTTTGGGGCCATGTTGGCTTGATGGAGGACAAATAGGGAAACAGGGTTTCGTGTATTTTACTGAAAATTCTAGGATTTCAGGCCTAGAAGACTGGCACTATCCTCATGCTCTCAGTCCCTGCTCTTACAGAGAAGGAAACATTGACTTTCCAGCTCATCAGGGGCAGGGCAAAGGTCAGGGATGGAGTCTCCCAATTTCTAAACAGTGCTTTTCCCATTCGACCAATCTCAGACCTCGAGGGGATGGAAGAATGAGCCCATTGGCATTTCCTTGTCTGTGGAGGTCTTGGGGCAGTCTGTCCACTTATACAAGTAGCTACCCACTCCTTCAATGTCTGTGACTCACTGGACTCTTGCTTTTGTCTTTAGACCTTTGATCAGTGGAAGGACATGATGCCTGACCTCAGTGACTACAAGTGGATTGTGCCTGACTTTGTATGGCAGCTGGACGAGTACATCGACTTGGGTTGGTTCCCGCTGCCGCCATTTTCAGATTCAGTCTGTCAGCGTGTGTGCTATGTTTTTATCTGGCTTTTGGCCAAATGCTTTTTATTCAGCACTGTGTAGGCCAGGCTCACAAATGGCTTTGTATAGTACCTTATAGCTAGAGAATTTGGATACTGAGTGTTGACCATTAACTTGATTTTGGTACCATTTAAATGGCAGGTCCGGAGGTGGCTCCTCATTCTTTTCCAGTTACTGATGACCGAATGGCCCTAAAATCCTCATACTGGGAGGATGCTCTCTTTGGGGGGAAGATTCACACCTCGTGTGAGTGCTGCTGTGTTGGGGAAAAGCAAAGGATGGAGCATTTTACGTTAGTCCTAATGCTGGAGTGAAGAGGAAGAGGGAGCCCTAGTGCTCCCAAACTGGCCCCCTTGGCATCCCCATGATTTTCTCGGGTCCTCCAGGGCTGTTCCAGGACCGAGGTGGGAGGTCTCCTTTATGCCAGAGAGGCTCGTGAACTCCTTGTTAGTGTACAGAAAGGCTTTAGAGAATAGCAGCTCAACCTGCCCCGCCCCCAGCACACACTCAACACTCATACTCATTCTCACCCCTACCTTTACCCATAGTGGGAAGACCCATTTGGTCTGCGTGATTTCAGTAGAGTGTGATAGTCTTAAGCCTTTGGCAAGCTTCTCATCTCAGAACATTGTGTGTAAAACCGGACAGTGGCCAGCTTGTACATGAGGTGGTTAAGTTGCCTTGTTTCTAGTTCTCTTGTGTCTAAATAATTTCGATGGTTGCCGCTGTGTCATATAGTTTGGGGTCCCCCTTCATTCCTACTTTTCACATTATTTCCTTTGATTCTCTAGATCTTTTCTTTCTCCAGATGAATTTTGCTATTTCATCATGTTTTATAAAGTATCCCTTTCTTTTATTGATACAGCATTAAAGCGTAAATAAACATTGGTAGTGTTATCATTTTTATTGTAGCGGCACAGCCCAGCCGTGAACAATGAATAGTCCTTGAGCTATTTAATTTGTTCTTTTATTCTTTAAGGAACTTTTTGTAATTGAATGTCTCCAAACATTTTGTGCACTTTGGTTGATTCATCTCCAGATACTTTATGCTTTTTATATTTATTTGAAATAGTTTTTCTTTTCCTATTATTACCTCTTAGATTTTCTCATAACATAGAGATGCTGTGGATTTTTGTGCTGTGGTTTTGTAGCCTCCAATTTTGCTGAAACTGTTAGATGATGGAATCGAATGTAAAACAAAAGCCAACCCCTACAAAAATCTTGAATAATATACTCACCTTAGTTACGGAGGGAGGTGACTTTTTCCATTCACCAAATGGAATTAGAGAGAAGAGATAAAACTAAAATGAATTTTTACATGGAGTGTCGATTAATGTCGGAGAAGAAAAACAACAGATTGGGGACCACTAAAAATCTGGCTTCTAAAACCCTTCAGAGGAGCCGTACCAAGTCCCAGCGAGCTTTGTGCTGGCTCTGGGCAGGTGATTAAGCCCTGTCCGCTGTGCCCGGCCTCACTAATGGTCCCCGGTGCGCATCCCTGGCTCGGTGGTTTTTCTCTGGTTCTGCCTTTGTTGGTGGGATTGTGGACAAGCGGGGCCTTTGCTTTACGAAGAGGAAGGCACTTTTTCTAGGCTGTAGCTAATAGTGGTGTCTCTTTGCCCTTCTCCAGAGAAGCTCAGCAAAGCGCTCCCGGATTCAGAATCCCTGGCGAAGCTGCTTCCAGACTTGGACAAGCTGGCGGGAAGCTTCAGCCTACTCAAGGACTTCTTCTCCACAGGTGAGGAGTCTCGCTTTCGTGTGCTGTTCTCCAAGGTCCCAGCAGCAGAGAAACACAGGGGAGCGTCAGCAGCAGCCCCTGAGGTTTGGGGATCCTTCAGCAGGAAACCATTAGACAAAAAGCCCTAAGCTCAGGGTAGAGATGCTCTCCTCAGGTCACTGGGCGCAGGGGTCTGGCTGGGGGAAGCAGCTAGAATCTGCTCTGTGTTTTAGGATTTTTCTTTGTCTTTAATGGTTGATTTAAAACGTTATCTTGAAAATGTTAAGCTACAAAGAAAGGTTCTCTTTAAACAGTTTGTAGAAGTGCAAGAGCCTGGAATTTCCTAATTCCAACTCTAACCCTGGCCCTACTTCTAGTTCCTAACTCTCATCTCGGGGCCAGCCTGAGCAGGGCTTTCTGTATTTGATAAAGTTGGCTGCTGAATTGCCCATTCTCGGGGCAGGAGTGTGTGAGTGCCCTTTGCAGCTGCTCACTGTGTGTGTGTGTGGGGGGGGGGGGGGGCCGCCCCCCCCCCGGGCGCGGTGCGCCCACACACACCCCCCCCACGGCCCCCCCCCCCCCCCCCCCCACCCCCAACAAGGGGAACATCACGCCACCGGGCCACAAGCCCGGTGGTGCGGGGGG
>NW_027185759.1:3006633-3008545 GCF_028583685.1 Petaurus breviceps papuanus | reverse complement strand
GGGGGGGGGGGGGGGGGGAATCCCCTTCCTCAGAGCTGCAGGCTTCGCTAAATCCCCCAGCACTGGGCTCCAGAGCCTCCCAGCAGCTTCACCTGAAGAGGGTCATCTTGGCATCCGTGGACCAAAGGCCAAGGGTGGGGGGAGGGCTCCTTCCTTCTCAGCACTTGTGCCTGTGGGGAGCCTTCAGATAAAGCCTCTCCTCGGGCAGCTCTTCTAGGTAGCTGTGCTGATTCCCCAGATCCTCCACGGTGCCTAGGGGCAGGGTATGTAGTCAGCAGGAAGCCAGCTGGGGAGGGCTGGCCCCCAGTGCCAGGGGCTCTGAGGCCTGCAGTCAGGAAGACCCCAGTTCAAGTGTGGCTTCCCTTCCCAGAGTCACTGGACACTTCACCCTCAGTTTCCTCATCTGTGAAACAGGGATAAGAAGTGGACCAACCTCGCAGGCTTGTGAGGATCCCAGGGGCTGCCGTCCGAGTGTTTGCAAACCTCTCGGGGCCCCAGACACACGAGCTGGCAGGGGCAGTCAGTGCCTGTCTAAGTGGTGCTGGGCACTGGGGAGACAAAGGCCGACATCCAGGCCTGTGGAGCTGCAGAGATCCGCCGCCGGCGATGCTTGTCTGGGCTTGGCCCCATGAGCTGGTCGGGGCCAGAGGCTTCCTTTGTAGATGTCCTTGTTTAGCTGTTAGTGACGTTGTTCCTCCATAAATGTGTCCCAGCTGTTTACAGGAAGGCTCAGGTGTTGAGGGTCTACTATGCACGGCACCGCCTGCATTGACTGGGAGGACTTCGTATCTGCTCTCAAAGGTTTTAGTTTTGGTTGGAAAAAAGCCCACCATTGAGGGGCGGCTAGGTGGCACAGTGAATAGAGCACCAGCCCTGCAGTCAGGAGGACCTGAGTTCAAATCTGGCCTCAGACACTTGACACACTTACTAGCTGTGTGACCTTGGGCAAGTCACTTAGCCCCGCTCCAAAAAAAAAAAAAAAAGAAAGCCCACCATGGCTAACATGAGAACAGCTCTGTGCTAAGCAGGTGAGAGGAGGAGACTCTTGGGGAGCAGGGGCTCAGAGGGAAGGCAGAAAAGGTAGGCACCAAGGCTTCCTCTGGGAGGCTGGACTTAGGCCCTGAAGGTGGGGGCCGGCATGGATCAGTTCAGAAAGCAGGAATCCGCTATTATACACTTACTGCATGCTCTGGGCTCTGCTCATTGGGGGAGAGGTCACATCCTCCTTGGAGTGCATGGGCTGCGTCCTTTTACATGTCCATGTGGGAGACAGAGGCCAGGGATTACTGTCAGCTGCCCTGTCCTGGGCAGCACAGGCCACCAGGGATGGAGCCTAGGCTCAGGGAGACCTGACTGCACATCTGACCTCAGACACGTCCCGCCTCAGTCTCCTCTGCTGTAAACTGCCAGAGTGGTGGAGAGGATCCCATGAAGCCATACAGTAATAAAGCACTTAGCACAGGGCCTGGAATGCAGCAGGTGCTTAATAAATGCCTATGCCCTGCTTTCCTTCCCTTGGAGGAGGGGTGGAGCTGGGCCCCAGCCTTGAGGCGGGGAATCCAAGGGGGCGTAGATAAGGAGGGGGTAACAAGGTCACACCCCTCCCTTGAGGTTCTGGCTTGGAGGGTGGATTGGAAAGGGGAGCGGCAGGAAGCAGCAGTTCAGCTTAATCCACCAAATGCTCAGCGAGCCCCTTGGTGTCTGGCACCACATGAACCTGTCCCTGTCCCCGTCCTGGAGTCTGAATTAGGGTGTGGCTGCCAGAGGGGAGAGGAGGGATGGGTACAGGAGGTGGGAGGAGATTGACCAGGGCTTGGCCAGTGGTGTTTGTGGGGCGCGAGGGATGGGGAGGAATCAGAGATGACCCAGGAGAGGAGCGGCAGTAACCAGCAGCAGGGGTGGCTCTCCCACA
>NW_027185759.1:2983555-3006623 GCF_028583685.1 Petaurus breviceps papuanus | reverse complement strand
GTTTGTGTTTCCCTCTCCCTGGAGAAGTCTCTTAGTAATGGTGTGAATGGGAAGGAGGTTGGGTGAGTGACTGAGCGTCAGCTGTTATCAGACCAGAGCTTTGTCTGGAATGTGTCCCTCTCCTTCCCCTTCCTTCCCCGATCTTGTCTCTATCATTCAGAGTATGTTTATCTCCCTTTTGTGGCTGAGCAAAGTAGCGCATTGTTTTTAATTTCTTCTTTTTAAAAATCAAGAGTGATAGAAAGTGTGTGATAAAGGAATGATAAGAAACCATGAAGAATGCTTTTAAAGACAGCTCAGAAATGCCGGTTGGATTTTGGGTTTAGGGGCTTGGCCAGGATGGTGAAAGGCTTTGAGCTCCTGTCAGATCTGGGTCAGGCCAGAATTGGGCATAAGGAGCTGGAAGGCCCCCTTTCCTGAGAAGAGACCGTGGCCTTTTGGCCCAGACGCCTCACCAGGGGCTGCATGAGAATGGGGCGACTGCTTTCCAGTGAGAGTTCTCTCCCCAGGCACGGCCTGCCTGCAGGGCCAGCGCCCCAGTCCTTCAGCGGCCTCTGGGTGGAGGCCCGATGGTGCTTTCTAGAGTAGGGTGTGAGTGGGGTCTTATTTTTCTCAGCTCTGAAATCTTATGAATTTGTGAAAGATTTAAAGATTCGCTGGCAGGACACAGTGCCTGGCGCCTCATATTCTTGGGTTTTCAAGGATCAGTGGGAGGGGATGCCCAGGATGGCGGCTCAGTGCAACGTTGGGGGCTTGGCTCTTGAAGACCAGACTATGTCATTATTTCACTGAGATGACGCTGCTGCTCCTTGAATGGCTCTGATCCCCCACAGGGAAGGCGGCCTCAGGGGCTCAGGCAGGCAGAGCAGGCCCCCGGCTCCCCACATCCACCCGCGTTTCACATTGTTTTTCATTTCCCCTCTTGCTGATTTTTCACAGGTCACAGATTGGTTAGTGAAGTCGTAGAAGCTTCTGGGCCACTTCTGTGGTTAGGTGTGTACAAAGCTCTCTGTGCTGACCTCTGCCTGCCTCTCCGTGTTTCTGATACACTAATCACAATCAGACCGGGACGCTCCTTTCATAATCCTTCTGGATTCCAAAACCCAGAATGCTCTCAAGCAGACTTGGTGACAACCATCATTCCTTCATGGGAGAACAAAAATTCTTAATCACTGTCCAGTAGTAAACTCTGTCCCAGCCCGTTTGCTTGGCCAGAGCTCTTCACATCGGCGTGAAAAGTCATTTGGGGCATCTCATCTGCTTTGTCGTGGCTGGCATTTAAAACCTGGGCTTTGCCCTTTGTCCTCTTGGTATCTAATATCTGTTCCTGCACCTGGCAGAGCTGTCAGGCCTCTTACCAGACATGGGCGTAGCTCCTCTGGAGTTCCTCCCCACATTTTCCCAAACCGTGCTGGAAGATGACTTCTTCATTTCTGAGTGAATTACTGAGAAAATGGGGAAGAATCTTTGGCCAGCCATCGGCTGCTTTCAGCCCGGGTGAGGAGCTGCTCTCCTAGTCACCCTTTTGGCCAGACCTGGCTTGGGGTTTGGAGCAGGGTGTGGAGAGAGCGAGGGGTCACAGGTGTGTGGGCTTGTCTTCCAGGGACTTCGGGAGATACGGCGTTTCGAGCGACTGATGCGTCAGAGAGCGACAGGCAATTTAAGAAGGTAAGAGGAAAAAGCCCATTCTGCAGGATCCTTCATCTCCTGGGTCACCCGGGAGGACGGAAGGGCTCAGCATTTCCCTTCTTAAAGTACACCATGAAGCATGATCTGCTGGGCAGAGCGATTCCCAAGAATATAGGCCCGGGCATGCAGTGCCTGAGATGCCCACCCCCAGGGACTGACTCAAGGCAGATCCTCCTGGAGGGCGGTCGTCAATGCTACGTGGTGTGTGCATCCTTTCTGTATATTTTGGGTAGGATGTGGCTTCGTGGGCGTGGGAGCTCCTGATGGGGAAATGGCACCTCTCATGCAATTGGCATCTGTTCAGCCAGAGCGGTCCCAGGCCTTGGTGGGGATCACTTTGCCAGGATGTGGAGGGGGCCGCTCTAGAGGCCTCTTGGATCCAAGGCCAGGCCTCATGCCCTGGCTGCCCCGCCTCTCTTGTGGGCTCAGAGTCGTACGTTAAAACCCACATTCTTCTCCTTTAAGGGCACAAGCCGTGTCATGCTCAAGATTTCCATGAAGAACATTTTTATTTTTTGAAATATGTTTTGAATGCATAGCCTTTCTTTTACAGTTGGATGATATTTGGCTTTTTCTTTTTGCAGTGAGTTACTGAAGTGTCGTCTTTTTGAAAGGTCCGATCTTCCCATGATCCCTCCTGTGGTGCTGCTCAGCTGCAGGCTTCAGTTTGCGACCATGGGAATTCAGAGGGGAGGTTTTAGTTCATCTTTCTCTTTTGCTCCCTTTCAGCTTTGTTTCAGACCTCACTGGCAGACACTTAATGCGGTCAGCCTTGATTGTCTGCGCTATCGAGCAGGGCGGTGATGCGTGATTGGCAGGCCATGGACACATGGAGCTGGAAGGCTCCAGAAGGGCCGTCCACTCCACCGTCCTTTTAGACGTGTGGAAGCTGAGGCCCAGGGATTCCAAGTGACCTGTGTCAGGCCACGCCGGTGGTGGCCTGACAGCTTTTGGTTTGTGTGCCCTGGGAGCCTGCAGGGCTCTCGTGCCTCCACGCACTGAGATCTGTGTCTCCATCCCCTGCTCTGTTCAGAGTCAGGAATCAGTCCCATTGGGGGTTGATGTTGGTGAAAAATTCCTCGGGCACAGCTGGGATAGGTAGAGGTTTTGTCCTCGCTGGGACTTGGCGCCAGTGAGAGCTGCTGGGAAGAGGCAGCCGGCACCCAGATCCTAGGGCAGAGGCCAGGGGCCAGGCGTGTTTGTCCCTCCAGCGACACGCTTTGCTTATTTCACATTAATTCCTTTTTAAAATGGTACTTTCCTGGCAGAACATTCTTATTTGCTATTACATGTCCACAAAATGCTTAAATAATTTTCCCCCTTTTTATTATGAATGTTGAGCCTTAGCCGTGCAGGTTCCCCCATGTGACAGTGAATCCTGCTCAGACACAAGGTCTCCATCCAGCAGAGACCCCAAGCCCCTGACAGTGGTCCTCTCTGTTCAGATGGTTCTGGGCTCATCTAGTTTCAGGACAGAAAGGGGAAGTAGAAAGCTCCCGGACGTTGGTCTTGCAGGCATCTGTGGTTGTAAGGTTGAGATATGAATGGCGCCTGACGGTAACGAAGGGGTCCATAAGACCTGACGGACAGATGAGCGAGCTGTGGATCCCCGAATTGCTCTCAGGCAGGTGTCGGGGCTCAGCCGAGGTGTTGGGTCCTGGCTCAGTGTGGTTGGAGCCCCAAGACCTGAAGTGGCCCCAGCCCAGGGACCTCAGCCAGAGAGAGAGAGGATGCCAGAAGGGATAAGTGGACATCTGGTCAGCATGTGATGGGAAGGAGGGCCCAACACCAGTGAGAACACCCAGAGTCTGCTACCAAGAAGGACCCAGGCAGTCACTGGCCTCTGATAATTTTCAGGAAACAGTTTGTCCTGCAGCCCCTTCCTGAAGTAGAGGCTCACGTAGGGCCAGCCGAGCGTTCAGAGAATGTGAGCCTGTGACCTTGGAACGGCGCCAACATCACCACAGACCGCTTGGCGCAGCTAGTAGGAGTTGGAGGAGGCCCCCCCAGTATGAGAAGCTCCATCCCCAGGGATCCCCGCGAGGTGGCCACCCTCCCTGATCTGCAGATCCATTTGTAGCAGGCACCTTGGCATGGCATTGAAGAGGCCAAGGGGCTGTAGCTGACCTGGCAGTGCAGAGAAGCGTGTTCTGGGAAAGCCCGGGCGTGTCACCGCCATTACTGTCCAGGCCCGGGGCCATCCTCAGACCACTCAGCAGGTTCAGGACTCAGCTCTGCCTTGGGCACAAAGGAAATGCCTGTGGGGTCTTTTCCTTTATTCAGATGGTGGAGAGAAGCTTGCTTCTCCCCGCAGGGTGGTCCTGGTACCCCTGAGCGGCAGCTGGCATCCACTCTCAGCCACTCTTAAGGTCCTGCCCCCATCCTCGCCCAGGACCTTTGGCTAGAGGGCAGGCGGGTACTGTCCCGCTCAGATTCTTCAGCAGGTCACCCAGCGAGTGGGGAAGATGGTGCCGGGTGACAGCCAGGTCTGCCTTTTCCCCCATCTGTCTCTATCTGCTTGTCGTAGGGTGGGTTGGGGCAGTTACTGGCTGGCACTGTTGACAGACTTCATTTCTCGCTCAGCGGATCATTCATTGGTCACCAGGGAGGATGTTTGTAATGACGCGGTGCCTAGTGCACTGGAGGCTCTTGCCCTCCCACATCGCAATGAGGCCCAGGCGCTCCAGGAGCCGCTCAAGTCTTCTCACTGGCCAGGATGTTCAAGGCGACCCCTCATCTGTCCCATGTTTTGCTGAAGAGAAGTAAGGATTTCCTGTGATTATTCTAGCCGAGTCCCAGAGTTGGGGAGTTGGGAAAGGCCTCAGCAGCCTTCCAGTCCGGTCCATTGGTGAGAGGAATTTCTAGGAGGGCGTGCCTCCTGAGGAGTCATCTCACCCCTGCCCCCTTCTTGGGCGGCCCAGTTGGCTCTGGGTCAGTGGTCAGTCAGAAGCTTCTCCTGATCCTTATCCCAAGTTGGCCCCTTATAGCTCCTGCCGAGCCAAGTCAGTCTCCCCATTCTCCGTGGGGACAGCCTGCTGCCTACTTGGAGGTCATCCCTAGTTCTGTCCACCAGCCAACCTAGACCATGGTGGCAACAGCCCCTTCACCCTCCCATTGCCCTCTTCTGGATGCTGGACCTTGGACCCATCCTCCTCACACTGGGGGCCCAGAATGGAAGGCTTCACAGCAGAGTGTGGCCCATGGTGGCCAGTCAGCTGGGTCGCCGGCATCTCCACGAGCTGCAGGGAGGAAGCCTGTGCTGCACAGGTAGGCGGCAGAGAGCAGCTACCTCGCTTGATGCTGGTCTCCTGAACATCTCCTCTGTGAAACTGGTCAGAACATTGTCCTTGGAGAAGAAGGTGGTCACTATTGGCACAGAGAAGGCTTTGGGCCTAGGGAAGTCTGGAGGAGCCCTTTTGATGGCTGACATCCTGGGAATTTCATTTTGACCTCAGGCATTGAAGGGGAGCCAGCATGTGAGGGTACTCCGTGAGTGTGTGTGCATCGAAGGGGGCCCTCCTACATGATTGGAGAGCGCGGCCTGGTCGTCTGGAGCCGAGCCGGGAGCAGAACTCTGCGTGGAGAGGAGGCAGTGGGTGGCACAGGGTCCATGTTAGCCACAGCAGAATTTAATCCCCATTCGATGCCTTCTGTATGCGCAGGGGAAGATCTCGCCTTTGGAGAGCCTATAGCTACTCCACCCCTTTAAGAGGAAATAATCCTTGCTTAGTATGTAGTGGGAGGGTAGGAGAAGAGCCAGGTGTGGCCTCAAGGGAGTGGAGTGACTAAGAATTGGGCGGGCTTACCTGGAGGGAGCCAGGATGTAAGGAAGGAGGCCTCAGGGCGTTTGTCCACAGCACGGAGTGTGGAGGAGTGAGGGATGGGAGACAGGGTTGACTTTGAGGGTGGTCCAGGTACAGAAGACCTTCAAGGCTGGGCCAGAGGGATGTCGTGAGGCTTTGCTTCCCAAGAGGTGAAGTGGGCAGGGACAGATGGGTGACCCCCCGGGGGCATCGTGTGCCATTCTGGGGGCCTGGGATGGAGAAGGCCCAGAGGGCGAAGGGTGTGACACCTGGGAATTGTTAGCCTGGAGAAGAGAGGATGGGGGCTCTGGGAGCTGTTTGGCACCAGGAGGCAAATGTGGCCGGAAGATGGGAGAGGCAAATTGATGCCTGATCACAGGAAACCTTTCCTAGCAATGCCAGCCAACCCCAAGCTGAGCAGATGCCTTGCAAGGAGGTGGGGCCCCTCTCACTTGTTAGAGACACGGCCTCCCCACGTCTGCCTATGGGGCTGGGGGGGGGGGGGTCGCACATGGGCGTGAGAGGGAGAACATCTCTCCCCAGTGAGGAGAACTGTCTGAGTTTGAGTCTCGTAGAAGGCTTTCATGTAGGAGTTCACTAAGTGTTGAATCTTTAGGCTGTCACGGTAGAGCTCTCTCGGTGTGACTGTCAGGCCTCTGAGGCTGCTGCCAGCCTTGTTGGTCTCGCGTTCCAAGTGAAGAAAGGAGAACGTGGTCAGGGACTGTCCCTGTCTGCTTCAGTGACAGCATCAGGGTGACTTCAGTCGTGGAGAACATGTCCTTTCAAGGTGCTCAGGGAGGGAGATTCTTGGGGTAATGTTAAAATTTCTTGCCTTGAATTTTTAATTTACATATTTGCTCTTAAAAATAATTTTGCGATGTTTTAAAGCTGTATTCTTGAAGTTAATAAATAAATTGTGTTGATTCGGGGCCTTTGGGTGTCACCAGGAGGCCCTGGCAGATCATTTTGTATTTAAGAAAAGGATTTTATCCATTGAAATGGATAAACAGCTTTATGGTAAAAGAATACTTTTATGGAAATATTGCCGTGTAGACCTTTGGTTTTGTACCTAATGCTTATTTTCTTCCCGACTCTGTAGGAAGTAGGACTTCATTTCCTCTCTCTCCAGGGGCAGGCAGCCTTGGAAGGAAGGCAGGCTCCTGGGAGGACGGCTTGGCCGTCCCAGAACGCAGAGTTCTTTCTGGCCTCTTTCTTTCACTGCCGTTGTGTTGGCGAGCATCCTTAGCCGCTGATAAGCTTTTAATGCACCTGATGGCAGGTGGTTAGAAAGGTGTAGACAAAGGCTCACATGTCATCAGAAGCACTGAGGGCATGTCACAGCTCTGAGCAGGGTTGGTGAGGTCCCCAAAGCCAGTGAATGTTCCCACAGACTGAACCTGCTTTCTCTTTTGGTTTGGGGCAGCACCCTGGGGCAGGTGAGGCCAAACAGAGCCAATGACTCCTCGATAGCCTGGTGACTTTCTCCTTGACCTCTAACTGAATTTCAACAGTGTGTTGTCACACTGAAGGCAATTAGTTGATCATTTTTCATTAGTGAAATAGTTTTGAAATTGGAAGTAATTGCTAAAAACCCAACTGTTTTCCTGCAGAAGTTTAATTCCTTTTTAAGTGGGTCCTCAAAATAATTTTCTACAAATTTAGCCTAACGGTAATTTCCAAAAATTAGGATTTTGAATTTTAAAAGTCCCTCAAATTGTTGCTATATTTCCTATATTTAAAATGCTTGTTTCAAAATCAAAAATATTTCCCATTGGAGAATAATAGAGTTCTGTCTTCGTGTTTATAGAGCTGAGGTGTTTTTTTTTTTGTTTGTTTTTACTTTTATCTTTCTTTTAGTTGCATATCAGTTGAGGTAAGTTATGGTTAAGCTTTTGAGCAATTATCAGAAAGTATTTAGTGGTTTTAATCATTATTTTGAAATATCTGTTACATATTTTCCTTTCAAAAACTTTAAAGTTCCTTATGGTTATATTATTGGCATGGAAGACCAAGGATTTTATAAATCTTCTTATACTTCTAACAGTTACTAAGGAAGCTATGATGTTATTTCAAATTCTTAGTTGAATTTCATGATTCTCCTAAAGTTGACTCACACACATTGATGGGGAATGAAGTGAACATAAGCTCATCGTTGTTGTGCTAGTCACCAAGACTGCCGTGTCTGAGTATCTAACCGATGACCCTGGCCCAGCGCATTCCTGTCATGGTTAGCTTTGTGTCTCCCATGTTTCCCTGGGCTATTTATGTGTAAGGAATGAGCATTTCCCACGCGAGAGCAAAGTGCTGTTTTCTGGTTTGGGTTTAATGTCTAAAGACACATTATAAGTTAAATTTGGGGGTTGTTTTCCCCTTACATGTGCCTTGGGAAGTTGGCTCAGACTGATGGAGGTTCATAAAGGCTCCCCCCAACCATGTCCCTAAGCTAGTCACACCAGTTACTTGTGTATATTGAAAAAAAAGGTTTGGTTCAATTTTAAAACACTAAATTCAAAGCATCTGGTAGGTAAATTTTGATTAGATTTTATTTTTTTTTTTTATATGGACCAGTATAGGGGATACTTCGTGTGGAAACTCCCTCTGCTGACTCAGATCATCAATCTGCCTGTAACTGTAATATTAGCGTTCATTTGCTGTGGTTCTGAGAGGTCAAGTAATCTGCCCTGGTCACCCCATGTGGTGTGCAGCAGAGGCAGGACCTGAACTGAGGGCTCCACCGTACTGCCTTTCTCTCTCTCCTTCCCCCCTCCCTTTCCCTCTCCCCTCTCTCTCTTCACCTCTCCTCCTCCCTCCCTTTCCCCCTCCCTTCCTCTCTCTCTGCACCTCTCCTTCTCCCCTCCTCTCTCTTCTTACCTCTTTTCCTCCTTCCCTTTCCTTTCCCTCCTCCTAGCTCTCTCCTCTCCTTTTTCCTCTCTCTTTTCCCTCCTCACTCATATATTTCTACTTAACTGG
This sequence comes from Petaurus breviceps papuanus, assembly GCF_028583685.1. Classification (NCBI taxonomy): domain Eukaryota; kingdom Metazoa; phylum Chordata; class Mammalia; order Diprotodontia; family Petauridae; genus Petaurus; species Petaurus breviceps. The sequence continues at coordinate 2,998,161 of NW_027185759.1, read as the reverse complement.
TATCTCTCAGTTAACTGATTATTTATAGAATCTTAAACCAGAATTTTTTGAACCATACTTCTATGCAGAAAAAAAAAAACAGTTGAAATGGGAAAAAAAAGTTTCACAGATGATTGCGTTAGAAAGCTGCCAGTGGTCAGGATGTGGCCGGGGTTCAGCACATCAGCCTTGAGCCTTCTTTCCCCATGTCTCATGTCCTTCCTTCTGTACAGTAAAGCTGGTACAGACTGATGCCTGAGCCGAGTTCCCCAGACGTTTAACTTGAGCCTGCTGGGTCCGTGGGACACGCAGAGGGCTGAGTGTCCTCCTTAGCCACGAGGCTGTGTTGGCCCCCAGTGTCCTGGAGGCGATGGACATGGTCCTGATTGTTGGGGTGTTGAGTGTCCCATCGCTTTGTTTTTATTTTAAACTAACCCCTTTCATTCATTCCTTTTCTCTGATGTTGCCAAGGGGAAGGTGGAGCCTCTGTCCCAGTCTCCATCGTGCACAGGCCCTGGCTCTTCACTCCTTCCTGTCTCTCATCTGTCTTTGTCGTGCCCTTTGGTTTAACATTGTTCTCCTCCCCAATTTTCCCTTCTCGTTGTAAACTTGTGGCAGGGTCTGCTTGGTGAGCTCATTATGTTACAGCAGCAAATCCAAGAGCACGAAGAGGAGGCCCGCAGAGCAGCTGGCCAGTATAACACAGGCCATGCCCAGCAGAAACGCCAGGTGATGGTCTGGGGGCTACCCGCTGTCTTCCTACTAACCAGGCATTCCCTAGAGCCCGTGGAACTTCAGGGAGAGGGAAGTGGCCAAAGAAGGCGCCCGGGGACCCAGGGAATGAAGCCCAAGGGCACGAGAGATGGCCCTGCAGGCACGTGGGGCCTGCTGCTGAGTAACTCAGAGGGCTCTGCAGGCCGGGTGCACATTCCTCTTCTGTAAAGTGTCTGCTTGGGCCCCATGGCAGAGTTCCTTATCAGCATCTGAGCAGCTTGTTTTCCCTGTCCCAGATAAAGGCTATTTTCATGGGAGGCATGAGGATCAGAATGAGCCGAGAGCCTGGTTATCTGCAGGTAGTCAAGGCCAGAGACGTCACACTCTGGGATGTTTCCTTCCCTGCATCCGGTAGAAGACGTTTTCCCAGGGTTGCAGCTTTTGATGATAAAATGGGGTGGCTGATGACTGTCCCCTTTGTTGTAAAGAAGTGCTTGAGGACAGTCGCTGTTTGATTTATCTCATGAGTCCCTGACTGGTCTCCGTTCTGGCTGTGCAGGCTCAGTCTGCATGAGCCCCAGAGCTGCCGTGGAGAGGCCCAGCCCCAGACAGGCCATTTCCACTCAAAGACTCCTGCTTTTTTCAAATGGATCCAGAGAAAGGGCCTGTTTTCCATAGGCAGCTGCCAGGCCTCACTCCTGGGCCGGGGGAGGCAGGCGCCAAGAGGCGACAGCCTGGCCCAGAAGAGGAAGGCCAGTGTAGTCTGAGTTGAGAGAAGGTTCTATTATCCTGCTGTGAGGAGGTGAAAATACCCTGGTGGGTGGTAGGGGAGATGGGTGATTCCAGGGATGCTTGGAGGAGATCAGGGGCTTCTCTTTCTGTCATTCTACACAGCGGTAACCTAGTGGACATGGCCCTGTGCGTGCGGAGAAGAGCTGTATGTCAGGCTCCCACGTAGCCACTAAGCCTGTCCACGTCTTACTTTCTAGAACTCTTAAGAGGAGAGTCAGGCCGGGCCCAACCTTTACATGGTAGGAGAGTGTCTCAGGCCATCTTCTCATGTTGCTTCTTTGTGCTCCCCAAGCCCTGTCGCAGGGACGGGACCAATGAGCAGCTGTGAGGAAGACAGGCCCCCTAGCACTGAGCAAGTCAGAACTGATGAATAAACCACTTCTACAAGTGGAGCTTATTCTTGGTCTGCATTGAATGGAAGATGCTAAATCCCTGTCCCAGCGGTAGCTAGCCTCTGCCCAGGGTCTCCGCAGCCCTGGGGCTGTAGAAAGCCTCTGGGATGCCAGCCTTGGAGAACAGAGCCATTTCTGGCCCTGGGGAGTCGTGGGCAGCTTTTCTCAGAAGATTCAATCCCTGAGGCAGGTCACAAGCCATGCTGCAGGGTTTGTAAGCTGGAGGGCTATTTCTGGCTTTGGAAGCCTGAGAACATGAAGTTCTCATCCCAGCCAAGCGCCCCCATGCGTCGAGGCAGCAGGGACAACCAGGGCGTGCCTTGGGAGGTGCTGGCTTCCCTTGTGCCATCACCTTCCGGAGAGTTCAGTGGGGAGGAACAGGAGAGATCTGCCGGCCCAAGCTGCCCATTTTACAGAAGAGGAAACTGAAGCCTGCTAAGCCCCTCTGCTTTCTCTCTGGCCTTTTCATTCGCCATTAGGAGGCTCTTTCCTCACAAGGAAAATGAGCTGCAGAATGACTTGCAACAGCAAGACCCCCTCATGTTGATGCCCCCTTCCCAGGACAGGCCCAGAGTCTAGGGGGTGTGACTGGGGAGCAGAGGCCCTTCCTGCTCCTCCACTTACTGTGGAGCTCAGACTGATCATGCTCATGCATAGCTCAGCATGTGCAGAACACCGGGGATATGTGGGAGCAGGGCAGCCTTCTGGGGAGCACCTGGGGATCCTTTCAGAGTATCAGCCCCCTGGGTGAGGGCCGGCTGCCTGTAAGTGGTGTTCAGAGAGGAGCCGTCCATCTGCCTGGCCACCGCATACACCACCTCTCCTCCTGGGGGCTGGGGGAGGATAGAATGCCCCTGGTGTGGCCATGAGTTTACCAAACAGCCCTAAAGCTGTGAGACTTCAGTGTCTAGGCGGGGCCTCAGGCATTACCGCATACCCCTCTCTTGGCAGGCCGGGGTAGGCCACCGAGTCTGTGGGACTGCCGTGTGATGGTTCCCTGGTGAAAACCTTTAACCCCCCTCCAGCCTCATTTAGTCCCCCGTCGGGTGGTGGTTCTTCCTAGGCCTCTTCCCCGCCCCCTTTTAATCCTTTCCTACATCCTGCCCATCCCATGGACACAGATATGCAACTAACAAGTCTTTGGAAACAGAGGAGGAAGGTCTCAGTGATCATTTGTAGCGGGCTGCACCGTGGGGATCCCTAATTGTTAGCAAGAGGATGAGTCTGCAGGCAGGAAGGCTTAGCCTTGGCACCATTAAAAGGCCAAGAACCAAAGTAGAGTCCATGCCTTTGGTGAGGTAGGTGAGCGGAAGGCGTCCTGCGCCAGGGCTGCAGCATGGGGGCGCTGGGAGCCCCTGGCAGGCGGGGCTACATTGGACGTCATCTCTTAAAGGGCCCCAAACCTCCCATGCTGTCAGGACAGCTGTTGTGCTCCTTCCAAAGAGCTTTAAGAACTGTGGGAACTGGCGTAGAAAACATCTGGACTTGGGCTCTTCCCTTTGGTCTGGCATGCCATACCCAGTAATCTCAGAGAGGAGCCCTTTGCAAAGATGTGCAGAATAACTCCACACTGGGTCAGAATTTAAAAGCAAGTGCTCACATCTGACTAATGCTTTGAAAGTCTGGTCTTCCTCTGGCCCTGGGGAGCAGCCTGGCAGGAGAAAGCCTTTCAGGTTCATCCCACCTGTGCTCCAAAAGGAAGACAGCCCATCCCCTCCAGAGACAGGAACAGGGGATGGGCCAGTGGGAATTTTCCTTCCTGCCTGGGCACAGGCAGGCTATCTCAAGGTAAACGTGGCTGTTAGCTTTGTCCCATTTGTATTCTCCTCCCTTTGGAACAAACCCACTCTGTGTTCCCCTCTTCCCCACCAGCTCCCAAAGATTCAGGTGGGTTTTAATGTGATTGTAGGTGACGGACAAGGAGAGAGTGGAGCAGCTTCAGGAAGAGCTCCTGCGAACTCAGGTGAGCTGCCCCCAGCCCTGGAGGCCCCCCTGGAGTCTGGGGCCCAGACCTGCCCCCGCTGTGACGCTGCCCATCTCAAGAAAGCCAGCCTGCAGCTGCTCAGAGGGCAGAGGTGCTGGGGAAGAAGGGAGCTAAGTCAGGCCTTAGGACCCAGTTGGGAGGGACTCTCTAATGGCAGCGTAGCTTCTCACTCCTCTTGGCACCCATCCTGGCATTTCTGGGGAAAGCCAGCTAGAACTTGCTTACAGCATTTCCCTTCAGAGATGTTACTTGATGCTGAGGAATTAAACTGATTTTACATAGCAACTCTGCCCAGGAAAAAGCCTCCAACCTGCCATCATTCTTTTCTGAAGGAGTCTTCTCATATATTTGACTAGCTAGCAGCAGTGGTGGGTGGTCCTGAGGCCTGTGAGCCCAAGCCTTGGCCCACATTTACTGTGCAAGTGAGGCATCCTAGCTGCTAGCTGGGGAGATCCCTGGGCCCCTCGCAGGGCATGCCAGCTGCTGGGACCCTCAAGCCACCATCCAAGGGCAGGGGAGAACTCCCTGGGGGAAGGCCCGAACCACTGGAAGCACAGGCACATCGCTCTCCCCATCTTCAGGGTTGATTTTCTGGTACTGAATTTATTTGGACATTTCATGAAAACTTAAAGGGCCAGTCAGAATATTGGGAAGAGGAGCTGGAGTGGAAGGCGGGTGGTTGTGAAAAGTCAGTGACCAGAAGCAGCAGCCTTAGAGTTCGTACAGGAGCGTCCCCAGAGGCCCCACGCTGCTCGGTCTGCCTTCGCTCCCAGTGCTGTTCGGGGTTGGCTGTGGTGCTGTGGGAGACACCCGCCCAGCCTCTCCAAGCAGGGCTGGCCCCTTCTAGCCATCCCTCTGTCCCCTCACTCACAGACCAGGACGGGAGGTGGCAGGGAGCCTGGTCAGCTGCTCCTACGGCAGGGAGCATGGGATGAGTGGCCAGGCTGGCAAGGCTTCTTCTCTTCAGGGCTGAGCCCCGGGGGTGGGAGCGACTGAAGACACCACAAAACTTGGAGTGCTCTGTGTGGGGAGGAGTGGGCTTTGTGGGCTGGAGTGCGCTCAGGAGACGGTGCGAGGAAGACCACGATGGGGCCGGTGATTCGTGGAATGCCTTTTCTTGCATTTAATACTAATATTCATCTCCCACGCTGATGCCTGGTATTTTCTTGCAGTTGAAATATCAGAGGATCTTGGAGCGTTTAGAGAAAGAGAACAAAGAACTGAGAAAGCTGGTGTTGCAAAAAGACGACAAAGGCATCCATCACCGGCACCTCAAGGTACCGCCAGCCCCCCGCAGCGCCGCCTCGGCTGGGCTGCCATGCCTCGTTTCTTGGGGGTCTCACAGAGGACGTCATATTGTCCGTGGGTTTCATCCTTTGAAAATCATCATGATCTCTGGGGGGCGCTGCCTGAGTCAGTGGCAGGACGGAATCTGTGATCACACCAGGACGACTGGCTGTGGTCCAGACGTTTTTTCCCCTCACAGTCCTTCTTGTCTTCTCAGGGTCAGGGCAGGGGCAGCTGGTGGAAGGGGCCTGAAACCCGCACCCTGCCTGGGCGTGAGAACGGAAGCCAGAGGGTCACTGCTCCCATGGGGCAGGCCCCCCTCTGAGAGCGGGAGACAATCCCGGGCAGCGGCCCACATTGGGTAGCACATGTTGGGGGCTGACGCCCAGCTTCTTTGTGTGTTTCCTGTCTGGTCCACTCGTGTCACACTGCCCCGCTTCTCCCCATCTGCGGAGAGCCGGTCTCTTCTCAGGGCGCCTCTCCTGCGATGCATTCATGCTAGGCCTCCTCGGCGTCTCCTCCCTCGCACCTGGGGCTGCAGCGGAGGCTGAGGGGGAGCTGTCTGTGACCTAGGTGGGCTCCTTGGCCGATGCGCCGACCCTGCACCATCCAGTCTGTGGGCAGAGAGGGCCTGGCCCAACACTGCTCCCGCGTCCCTCTCACCCTCACCCGGGACCCTGGCCATGCTGAGCCTTGTTTTATGAAATGGAGAGCAGTGTGTGGTCCAGCCATCTGTGATCTAATCTTCAGTGACGTTTTTGTTTGTTTCTAAAGAAGTCTCTGATTGACATGTACTCTGAAGTTCTGGACGTTCTTTCTGACTACGATGCCAGTTACAACACCCAAGATCATCTGCCCCGGGTGAGTAACACAAGCTTTGGCTTCCCGGCCACATCTGCATTACCCAGACGCTTCAGCAGAGCTTTTTGTGTGATGGCCTTTCAGATCAGACTCACACATCTCTTGTAGAATTCTGTTCTCCACAAGCCCCTCAGGTAAATTGTCAGAGACTGTCTCAAAACAACAGTGAGCAGCCCCAGAATGCCTTGTTGTGCACCTGTGTGGTGAATTCTTTGTACAAACATCTGAAGAATAGCTTGTCCTTCACAGTCACTGATCTGTGTGCACCTCACTTCTCCAGAGCACATTTGTGGGGTAACATAGACTACTTGGAAAATAGGCCAGGCCTTTGAAGAAAGGGTGGTCACTCCCCACGTGCCTGTCCTGCAGAGGTCTTTGAGGAGCCGGGTAGACTCTGTCGGCTCCAGGGCTTTGATTTCCCAGCTTGGAGACGTCTAGAAGGACTTGGAGGGTGGGTGGGGACACTGAGTAGAGGCAGGCCTCTCAATAGCAACAAAAAGCAATGGTCTGTAGTGGACAGGCAGACAGGAACAGCTTTGTGTATAGTGGTGCTGGGCCCCATCCCTCTTGGGATGGGAGAGCTTGGGGTCCTGATGGTGCAGCCTCCCCCCAACCCCCTGGAGTCTGAAGAGAAGGTTAAACTGTGCCCACTACCCTCTCTTCATTCCAGGTGCATTGTGGGAACGTGTGTTTCCAAAAATGACACATGAAAAGAGTTCCCAAAGCTTACAGGGCTTCACTTCAGCATTGGAATGTCCACATGTGTCAGGACCACTGTCCCCAGGCGATGGTAGAGAAGGCTACTGGCCTCTGCCCTTGCACATCATTAGTCCTCAGTGGTGAAACAGCATTCAGGAACAGATGTCTGCCACTGTGAACAGACCCCCAGTGTTGATGGGGTGAGCCAACATTGACTCAGGACTCATGAGGCAGATCACCATTAGAAAGACTTTGAGGCGTCCCTACTCCCGCACTATGTTTGAGGGGGAGTTAAATCTTAGCTGAATGAATTGAACCATATACAATTAAAAATCCATCCTATTAAGAACAAATTGAATTAAAAGAAGGAAGTTGATCTGAGTATCTCAAGACTGTGGCTTGTTACTGCCCTCCGGAGGCAGCTCTGGGTCACCTCACACTTAGGGGGTGTCCTTGGGAGGGGGTTGAGGCTGGTCCTCAGAGCAGACAGGCCATCCTGGGGCTGCCCTTGAAGCTCTCCCGGCCGAGGACACCCAGGGTCACTGTCCCGCTTCACCCCACGAGGCACTGGCAGAGCCCACGGCACAAGTCTGCTGTCACCATGGCACCTGTGCTTGGAGACACGCGCACTGCCAGCATGTGCTGATGAGCATAGGCGGCTCTGTTCCTCTGGCTGTGCTGCAGACCGTGAGCACAAGCTTCCCGGGGTCTCAGAGCAGTTACTGATGTTGGCTGTTTTGTGCCAGGTCGTTGTGGTGGGAGACCAGAGCGCTGGGAAGACCAGCGTCTTAGAGATGATTGCCCAGGCTCGAATATTCCCTCGTGGTTCTGGGGAGATGATGACACGCTCTCCCGTCAAGGTAAGCCCGGGGTCCTGCCCGCCCCCCCAGAGCCTGAGTCTGGTTGGAGAATAGAAGTAGAATTGAGAGGCCTTTTAATTTTTTTTTTTTTTTTGCTTTTTGGAGAGAGGAAAGCAGGGCAGCTGGGGTTAAGTGACTTGCCCAAGGTCACAGGGCTAGTTTTGTGTTAAGTGTCTGAGGCCAGATTTGAACTCAGGTCCTCCTGACTCCAGGGCCGGTGCTCTATTCACTGTGCCACATATCCGCCCTAAGAGGCCTTTTTAAAAATGTAGATCTCAAAGAGCCACGTTTTCAACCCGTTTTCTTTCTGGCAAAGGCTGTCCCCTTGCAGGGATGTGGAATCTGTGTGTTCTTGTGAGAATCCCTTCACCTCGTCTTGGCCCACTGATCTCTCTTTAACATTCAGAGCAGGTTCATTCCTGCAAAGCCAGAGACGTGAGGTTTTCAGTGTAACAGAGACAGACCCAAAGGCCGAACAGCGTAACAGTCAGAAGGCTGGCGTTGCCGTTGAGAAGTGTCCGCGGCCCCAAAGCTGAGATTTCTCCCATCCGCCCTCCCACTTTGTAGGTCCTCACAACCTCTCAGATGAAACCTTTTCGCGGCTGCCCCTGCCTGCCTTCTCTGTCCCCTCCAGGCCACGCTCCGCTGCAGGCTCAGGGACAGCGTGGCTCTGCCCCGTCCCACTCTCCCATCCTCCCCGCTAGATCCCTGGAGTCGCGTGGGCCTCCCTGCCCATGTCTGCCCCCCTCCGGCACGTCCACAGAGTCGTGGGTGGGTGGGCCTCAGTAGCCTAAAATGGCCAGTAAATGAGCTTGGAGCTCTCACAGTGTGGCGAGCCCCTGTCATCCTGTGGGCTATGCAGACTGACAATATACGCAGTCTCTTCCCTAAATAGCTTACAGAGAAGGTAAGCAGATTGAATCAGCTTGGGGAGCTCAGTCCACCCACCTTGGCCTCACCTCCTAGAGAATTGCCTTCAGGCACTGAGGAGGTACATGACTGGCCCAGGGTCTCACAGCTAGAATGTGTCAGGGCAGGATTTGAACCAAGAGCTTTCCGATCCCTGGGTCCATCAATGAGCATTGTTTAAGCACCTGCTGGGTGCCAGGCATTGGATGCACTAGGGATACACAGAAGGGCCAGAGACAGTCTGTGGTGCTGGGAGACCCCAGTCTGGTCCAGGCGGCTCCACACCAAAGGCTACAGGCAGTGCCGGGCGACTGGCTCTGTGGCACCCGAGTGCGTGAGTCACAAGTGACAGAGCTCCCGTTCTGTCCCAATTCCAGGTGACGCTCAGTGAAGGCCCGCACCACGTGGCCCTGTTTAAAGACAGCTCACGGGAATTCGACCTGACCAAAGAGGAGGACGTAAGTGAGAAAACAAGCCGTGCTGGGATCCGCTGATGCTCACTCGCTCAGTGACCCTTTAGAGCACCGTGCTGTCTGGGGGGGCGGCGATGTGCAGCGCCACGAGGCATCCAGGCAGGCGCCTCCTGACCAGCTCAGGGCCATGCTGCCAAAGTGGAGATCGTCTTACTCTCATTTGCTTTTTGGTCAAACAGCTTGCAGCATTAAGACGAGAAATAGAGCTCCGGATGAGGAAGAGCGTGAAGGAAGGCTGTACCGTGAGCCCTGAGGTGAGGGGCAACCCAGACGGCCGGCCTGCCAGGGCTTGGGGCTTGGCATGCCAATGATCCTGGAGGGGAACTGTGCCGGGCTCATTTCCCTGCTCATGCTGCCAGTCTACGTGGGTGGGCCTGGCTGTAAGCATGTACCCAGGGACAGTGGGCCATAATGTTCTTCAGCACACTCCACGACTGAGTCCAATCACTTAACTCTGGTGTCGTTGTGTAGACGATCTCTCTGAACGTCAAAGGGCCCGGCCTGCAGAGGATGGTCCTGGTGGACTTGCCTGGGGTCATTAATGTGAGTACACTTTAAGCACGTAGAAGAATTGTTCTGCGTTACCAGTATTGAAAAGTGAGTCACTTTACAACCTCTTCTTCAAGACGGTGACGTCGGGAATGGCTCCTGACACAAAGGAGGTGATCTTCAGCATCAGCAAAGCCTACATGCAGAACCCCAACGCCATCATCCTCTGTATTCAAGGTAAATCGAGAGCCTTGGTGCGCCTTTCACGGCTGCTGGGAGGGGCGTGGTGTCTGTCCTTCCCTTCGGTCCCTGTGCCAGCTTTCCTTTGAGGATACAGAACGTGGCATGGAGAGACACAGTCATTTGGGTCACCCCGTGTTCATTGGGGCAGCCTTGGCTCTTATTGTTTAGGCTATCCCAGAATCCCTGGGTGGTCTTGCCTTAGAGTAGACTCCACGAGAGGCTTGAGGAAGGGACCCTTTACTGGCCTGGCACTCATGGTTGTACATAAGCCTAATGTCTTTTGAAAGTAGCCAGAAACGTGCTGAAAAGGGCAGGCCCCGATCCCCTGCATTCATACCAGGCTAGACTGGTAGACTTGCTGATGTGGAAGTTAGAGCTCCCGCAGTGAATCTGAAAAAGAGAATGTCCTTGGAAGGGGTCCTGGCAGCAACGCCTCCTCGCCCAGCCTGTCTTCAGCACAGGAGCACTGAAGGGCACGCACAGGAAGGCCTCTCTTTATTACAAGAGGAGGGGGCATCACCCAGTCTCACCTGCTCCTGGGAGCAGAGGATTTTCACTACAGATTTTAGCCTTTCTCTTTTCATTGACTGACGATGATGATTCCATCACATGAGTACAAGCAAACTCTGTAAGGAAAGATTGGCTGATGTAACCCCAAGGCATGTATGTTGGGACTTGGTCTAAAAGGAGTCTATTAGATTCTCTCAGCCCTCGTTCCTTGTAGATGGGTCTGTGGATGCCGAACGCAGCATTGTTACGGACCTGGTCAGTCAGATGGACCCTCATGGCAGAAGGACGATATTTGTGTTGACCAAAGTCGACCTGGCAGAGAAGAATGTGGCCAGCCCCAGCAGGGTAAGGACTGGCCACAGGCCTCCAGCCTCGCCCATGCCCTGGGAGTGATGGATGGGAGGGAGGAAGACTGGGGGTGAAGCATCTCACATGTGAGGGCCCCTGCTGTGAGGGTCACTATGCCTTGGGATAAGCAAGAGCCTTACCTTCCTCATTGAATGGCTTTGGATGCCAGATTTCCAGGGCCTTGTTCCTTAACTGGAGGATGTGGCAGATGTGGGCGTGCTTTTGTGTCCCCAGGCTCTCATGTAGGTCCCAGATATAGCCCTCTAAAAGCAGCAGCTGCTTTCCTGTCCCCTAGCTCTCCAGGTCCTGCTCTCTTAAAGGACCAAGAGCCTGGCCCCCAGGGCAGGAAGCATGCGATGCGGTCGATGTGGTCAGGTCCTCCCCTCATCTCCTTAGAGTATTACTGATGCAATGTCTCCTGGGAATCCTCCTCACCATCCTGCCCACAGAATAGAACCTGGCCTCCAGGTGATGCCCAGGTGATGGGCCCTCATGACCCCAGAGCAGGGAGGTTCCTGAGTGGTCAGTCCTAGTGATGACTCATATTCACTTCACAGTAACCCAAAGAGGAAAGTGGTTTGTGCCACAGAACTCGTCACTGTTTGTAAGGGCAAGCCCCCTAGCACGCCCAGGAGGGCTGCCAGCCCAGGTTCTTGGATCTGCTTTTCTAAAGGAAAGCAACTCAAGAGGGGTTAACAATCTTACTTTAATCAAACACGTGTATCATTCACTTAGTACAGGGGAAAAGTCAGCACCCTGAACTTCAGAAAATACAAACTGAAGCTACAAGCAGACAGAAAAATACAGAGAAAAGAACACAGTTCAGCAGACCAACAGACAGGGCTTCCGGCTGTCTGACCATCACATCCATACAGTGTTAGGCACCAGAGAGGGAAGCAGCAACATCAGGGTTCTCGAAGCCGGGGGGCTCAGCGGCTGCCCAGAGTCTCCTCTGGCCTTCTCCAGGGTCAGAGGACATCACAGCCCTCCTGACCCACTGCCCAATCACAAAGTAACAAGAGGGGGGGGCCTTGTTGGGACCCTAGGGAGGCTCATTAGGGGCAGGGAAGACCTTCAGATTCCCTTGCCATTACCGTGGTTAGGCCCAGTGGCCAAATCCCGGCTTCCTCTGACTCCGTGTCGCGTCCCAGCCCACCAGTCCCCAGTCCCACCCAGTTAACACACAGATGCTTGCTCCTGTTTCACAGCTGTGGGCATCGAGGCTGAACAGACCCAACCTGCAAGGGCTTACACGGGCACCAGTCTTTTGTATTACTTGTAAGGAAACTGAGGCCCGCAGAGTGAGCGCGTCACTTCACATTCATTCCCCTGCAATCACTCACGAGTATTCGATCAGAAAGCATTCGTTGAGCTCCTGCTGTGTTCCTGGCCTGGGTGGCCATGGCAGGTCAGAACAGCACCGGGGTTTTCTGGCTCCTCCTCTGACGCCCTTTCCCTTAGACCCCAGACTGATTCATAAAATTGTCCTGGGATCTTTTATTTTTACATCTGCTTCTTTTCCCAAACCTTCTAACAAAGGAATAAAAAAGAGGTGGAAGCAAAACTAGCCAAGCGTCCTCCCAATTCTTCATCATGAGCAGCTCCGCCCCTACGGCACCATGTCTGTAACACGCCTCTGGGCCTCACTGTGACTTCCAGGAGAAAATAAGAGAGGTTTTTCACTTTGACGCACTCAAATAGGTCCCTGGGCCCAGGTTTCTTGGGGGTGCTAGTTAGGACCATCGGATTTTAGCTCTGCCAGGCCGGAGGAGCTGAGTAAATGTCCAAGTGTCCAGAGCTCGTGGTGGGCATCAATAGAAGTGGACAGACACACTCGCCCTTGGGGTCCGTCCCTCTCTTGGCTGGGGCCTCTTCCTGCCCTTTGTTACATATGGTCAGCTCTCTCAACTTGTCTTTGCCATGTGTTTCTTTCAATAGATTCAGCAAATAATTGAAGGAAAACTCTTCCCAATGAAAGCTCTGGGTTACTTTGCTGTGGTCACTGGAAAAGGTATGCCCTGATTGACTGATTGGGTTGACTTGTGATTTTGACTCTTCACTAAAGATTGTGTCCCTGTCTCTTCCCTCCAGGAAACAGCTCTGAAAGTATTGAGGCCATCAGAGATTATGAAGAGGACTTTTTCCAGAATTCAAAGCTCTTAAAGTAGGTGTACTGCTTGAATTGTAAGGAGTTCCACAAGGCTTAAATCAAAGTTTTTACACATGGGAGTGTTATTTAAAGCCTTAGTCTTTCCTGGTTGTTTTTTACTCTCTAGTTTTGACACTGATTTTCTAGTTTTCCAGAGTAGAGACGTGTTAGGTGAATGAATGCTCAGCTGCCCTTTGAAAGGAAATAGGCGAGAAAGTTGATGGCGTGATGTGATTATTTCTGGTGTGTGAGTCTGTGAGACCAAGGGTGGCCAGGCCAGCCTGAGGGAGGAAGCCCTTTGCTCTCTGTAGAAGTGGCCAAGCTCGTCTGTTAGCAGAGAAGCACAGAGGGCACAGCCAGGACACGGAGAGGAAGACCCTAGGCATGTGGGGGGGTTAGGGGCTCTTGGGACATTTGAGCTCTGTGGGTATCACTGGTGGTGGTGGGTGCTTAGTCCTTTGGAAATCGGGTAGATGTGCCTCCGAAACACTGACCAAGGGTGGGGCAGACCCCCCGAGTGGCTGCTTCCTGCCCTCTGGGCCCCAGTGCCAAGGGACAGCACAGGACCTCAGACTGCAGCCAAGCCCCGAGCACTGCTGGTCCAGGACTAAACAGGCATCTGCACTGTTCCCTCTTGAGAGCTGGGGTTCCTCTGCTCTGGGGCACCTTCCCAGAGTCTCCCTCCTGCCCTTTATATGCCAGAGTTTTTCCTCAGAAGGAGGGGGTGTGGGTTAGGGAAGACTTGAATTCCAATCCACCTGTGTTTCTATCTCTGAGTTCACGGCCAGTGCCCACCTCCTCACCTGGCCTACGTTTCCTCATCTGCAGCAACAGTCTCAGCCTTTGCTGCTGGAGCTGTCTGTCCCTTTGCTTGCAGACACCTTCAGAGCCCTGGGCTGACCACCCTGTTACTTCTGCTACCCCACAGTCTCGCACCGCCTCCCTCCCCCCTTCTCTCTTACACCATTGCACCAGCCTCCGCTTGGCCTCCTTGCCTCCAGCCTCTTCCTATGCAGTCTCGTGGCCCAGACGACCTTATCCCCTTCCTGTTGTCCACAGGCCTGCTCGTCCACTCCCGTCTTCCCCCTCTGCCGGGGGCCCTTCCCATCCCCTCCCCCGATTCATGCCCATGTCGTCTCTACCGATGGACAGAGTAGAGACGTGTGTGTTAAGGGTATGAATGCCGTTTGGCTGGGTGTGCCATTCTGGGCCGGGCATGCAGAGGGGGCCAAACAATTGCATGTCCATCAGGCGATCGGTCCATTGGTTCACACTGCGTGTTCACTGCTAGTACATCGGAACGTAGATGTGCTGGGCAGGGAGCATGTTTCTCCTTGTTTTGGATTCTGCTCCCCCAGATTTCTGATCCATCTGTACTGTGATTCTGCCTGTGTTGTCATCATTTGATAGAGTGGGCGGCCTGGTGGGGGGGGGGGGTGCGTGTGCGTTTGGAGACAGAGGTGGACAAAGCTTGAGGCCTGTTGCCGCAGCTCCAGCCTCCATCCTGGCTTCCCTGGATCCTTGGCTGGAAATGCTGTGGGATTTGCCTGACTCGAAGTGGGCTCCTTTGCAGCTCCTTTGTGTTGTGGTGTTCCTACAGGACGAGCATGTTGAAGGCCCATCAGGTGACGACCAGGAACCTCAGCCTCGCGGTGTCCGATTGCTTCTGGAAGATGGTGCGGGAGTCCGTGGAGCAGCAGGCCGACTCTTTCAAAGGTGAGCACGGCATGCAGGTGCTCCCAAGCCCCCAAGCACGCGCCTTGCTTTGATAGAGTGTGTCTGTGTCTGTCTGTATGTGAGTGTGTGTGTGCCTGTGAGTGAGTATGAGTGTGTCTGTATGTGAGTGTGTGTTAGTGTGTGTGTCTGTGTCTGAGTGTGTGTCTGAGTGTGTGTCTGTCTCTGTGTATGTCTGTGTGT
>NW_027185759.1:2934036-2983545 GCF_028583685.1 Petaurus breviceps papuanus | reverse complement strand
TGTGTGTCTGAGTGTGTGTCTGTCTCTGTGTATGTCTGTGTGTGTCTCTTGTGTGTCTGTGAGTGTGTGTCTATGTGTCTCTTGTGTGAGTGTGTCTGTGTGTGTGTGTCTGTGTCTCTTGTGTCAGTGTGTCTGAGTGTGTGTCTGTGTGAGTGTGTCTGAGTGTGTGTATGTGAGTGTGTCTGTGTGAGAGTGTGTGTCTGAATGTGTCTGTGTCTCTGTGTGTGTATGTCATGTCTGTGTCTCTCTGTGTCTGTGTGTGCGTGAACCTTTAGCAAACATAAACAAAAGGGAGCGAGGAGGAGAGTTGTGCTTCCTTTTGTCCCGGCGCTCAGCATTAAAGGACTGGGCGGGGAGACCTTGTTTGATTTTCTTCTAATCAGATTTAGGTTTTGTTAACCTTCATCAAGTCTTGACTAACAGTGGGAACAGAAAGGGAAGGACGGAGGTGATTGTGCAGTCTGGGCCACCAGAGATCTCAGTGCAAGGAGGCCGGCCCGTGGCTCTGAAAGGGCTTCCAGATAGTTAAAAGTGCATCCGGGTCACGCCGTAGGTGGAAAGTAGACACACGTGATGGCAGGTGGTAGAGGGAGATTTTATCGCCCTCTACCTTCTCACCACAAAAACCCTCCTCCCAGTAAACCAAGAAAATGCATCAGACTGAGGCCTGAGCAGGAAATCCAAGAAGAAATCATAGTGAGTCAGTTCTTCAGTCTAGGCTGGCAAAGGAAGTCTGTGGACACTAGGAACAGTGTCTAGCCCACATAAGGAGAGGCTGTATTCCAGGGTAAGAAGTGGTCTCCTAGCCAACCCCCAGGGACCTGACAGGATGCTGGGGGCAGGAGTAGGAGGTAGCTGGAGGCTGTCTGTCCGTCACAACCCAATTCTAGAGCACAGATGGAGGGCTGGCTGAATAGGTGAATGGCCCCTAGAGGGACTGAGCAGAGCAGAGCCTCCAGGCCAGCCTCTAGCCCAGCTTAGAGTCTGCAGCAGAGGAATGAGGGCTCCTCACAGGAGTCCTAGACAGTTGTAAGGAGCCTGCACTTCTGTCCCTCTGGACCCTCAGAGCCTCCCGGTCAGCTGAGAGGAACTGAGTCCAGCAGCAGTCTGTTGGAACTCCAACTGGGGCAGGCCTACCAGAGTGTTGCTTGGACTCCACTTAGGTTAGGAGCTTGACGAGTGCTGATGAGGAGAGCAGCAGTCAGACTTTGTCCTGAATCAGACCGCTCTCAGAGCCCCGAAAGCTCGCAGGTCCCCAGCCTGAGCTATCTCCGAGACCCTGGAATAGCACAACCTTCACCACCTCATGAAAACAGCAACAGGACCGTTGCAAAACTTCCTTCCAGAAATGCACAGAAGTCAGCTCTGACATCGTGTGAAGTCAGAAAGTATGTAGGAGGAATAAGTAAATAAAAATCCCACTTAAAAAGCTATTACTATGGCAGAGGCACACATGCCACAAACCCAGGAGAGAATGACTCCAAAAGAGCTATAAGCAAAGCCCAAACTAAAGCATAGCTTGGGCATAAGTTCAGCAAGAATTCCAGGAAGATCTAAAGCAAGAGTTTAAGGGGAAAAAAAAGTTTAAAATCTTTTTGTAGTTGAAATTAGAGGCCTAGAGGGAAAAATAGGAAAAAAAGATAAAGAGTTATGGAAGAAAAAATCAGAGAGAGAATTACAGGTTGGCACAAGAGACACAAAACCTTACCTATGCAGCAAACTTTCTAAAAGTGAGAATGTACGAGTTCTTGGGACCACAAGAAATCAAAAGACTTATGGAAAATAGAAGAACATGTGCCTGAAAGCAACTCAGCTGGAAAACAGATCAGGGAGAGAGAATTGAAGAATCATTAGACATCTGAATGCCGTGACAGGGAAAAAAAAACCTTAGGCATCATATTTTAAGAAATCATAAAAGAAAATTGCCCAGATCTATTAGAACCAAAGGGCCAAATAGAAATAGAATCCATTGGTTGCCTCCTAAAAGAAGCCCTCAAATGAAAACTCCCAGAAACATTATAGCCAAAATCCAGAATTTCCAAGCTGAAGAAAAAGATACTGCAAGAAGCTGGAAAAAAAAGGGTGTAAGTGTTGTGGAACCACAGTCAGGATCACACATAATTGGGCAGCTTTCACAGTAAAGGCGTGGAGAGCTTGGAATATGATGTTCTTTTTAGAAAAGAGTATGGGTTTACAGAAATAATCTACCCACCAAACTGAGCATAATCCCACAGAGGACAAAGTGACACTTCGGTGAAATAGATTTCTAAGCATTCCTGATAGAAAGGTCAGAGCTACCCAGGAGCTCGGAAGGGCAAAGACAGGAGTCATGAGAAGCATAAAAGGCAAACAGGAACAATCAAGAAGGACCAACCAGGAAAACGTTTGCATTCTGATCTGTGTGTCCCCATCAGACCAAGCCTGGGAATGGTTCTCATTCTTAAAAGAAGGATGGGAAGGAAAAGGAAGGGCAGGAAGGGCAGGTGACAGCCTCCCTCTCTTCAGAACTGGCCAAAGCAGCTGATAGGGAGGAGAGAGAGGACTTCAGAGTCAGGAAGGCCTGGGCGGGTCACCTTCCCCCCACCTCCCAGGTGCTCCGGGCCGGCAAGAGGGCCCTAATGACGTCACGGGTTGGTCCAACCCAGTAATCTTCCCAGGGCAGTTTGCTTTGATGATGTCAGATTTTAACGGAGGACCCCCATATTCTGGATCTGATTCTCACCAACTGGGAAAAAACAATCAATGGGGAGGAAGTGATGGGAATCTTGTGGTAAAGTGACTGTAACCGGAGACCCAGAAGGACCTCTGTGTCCTGCATTGGGGGAGAAGCTCTCTGGGGATCTGTCTTGTGGGTGGGAACATGTCAAGTGTGAGCTGCTGGAAGCACAAGGGAGATAAGCCTGGGAGGGAAGAGGACCACATCCCAGTAGGGACCTCAGAGGTGCACGCAGGAGGAGAAGGAAGGCAAATACCAGAGCGTGAATAGAAAGGGGCATGCCCAGTCCTAAGCTAAGGAAGACCAGGGGAGATACCAAACCAGTGCTTGGGCAGGAACCAGACTGCAGAGGCTGAGCTTGTGAGGGGGCAGAGAAGGCTTACGACAACGAGAGAGCAGAGGGAGTGACCGGCCCAGCAGAGCTGAGGCTGTCCAGCCGCTGGGGGTGATTCTTGAAAGATGGCGGAGAAGGGAAGAGCTGTGTCTCACAGGACAGGGGGCAAAAGGCACTCGTGGGTGTCCCAGGGCAGCTGATAGATTGTAGGACGATGAGGCTTTGGGCTCCCCTCAGAGTCCCAGGACACACTGCTAAAAGCTCACTTAGTGAACAGGAAGGAACGTGTCAGGACAGACTGGCCCTGGCTCCCTCTTTGTAGATGAGGAAATGCCGAGAGTCGTCATTGACTTGACCTTTGACGAAGGCCGGTTCTGGTCTTGTGGGAGCAGAGCAGAGGCGCAAGCAGGATGGCAGTGGAGTGGGCCCAGGGCTGTGTCTGGAAGGCTCTGGAAGGAGGTCGTCAGTGCTCTGTGCATGGCCCGGCTGCTCAGCACTTGTCTGCTGGTGACTGACTCGGACACCACTCGAGTTTACAGGGGACACAGCCGAGAGGAGCTGACACACAGAACGGTCCAGTAGGATAAAATTGAGGAGGCATGGGCTTGAGATTGGCTTCACAAGAAAAGCGGGGAGGGGGGGACAGGCAGAGACAGCGTTGTGCCCAGGAGGATCGAGGGCTTTGGGGGGTGCACACGCTGTCCCCTTTGGCATCTCCCAGACCCCCAAGTTGCCAGGGCCTCGTTGGCAATTCCCCTCGGCTGTATCGTCACTGACTGTCAAGTCCTGTCCCAGGGACCATAGCTCACACATAGCAGGGAGACGCTGGTCTGGCCGGGCACCGGCTCGCAACCTGGCTGCCTCCTGTCCCAGCTCTTAACTGACCCGCTCCTGGACACTCTGTGCTCAGCAGTCTGCAGACACCATTCTTTTCCCCACTTTGAAAATGAGGCCATTTGACCTTCCCAACACTGTGTTTAGAGGCCCCTGCCCTTCCTGAATCCCTCACTGGGAGTCCGCAGTGTGGGAAGGCATCTGAGAAAGCGCCTTCAGTCTTAGTCTGGAAGCTTCATCTGCTGGACAGAAGGAGGAGTTGCCTTAGGCAGTCAGGCACTATCTCTTCATAAGCAGAGGGGTGATACAAGCCCCATTTCAGATTGGATCTCCTGGGGGAGGTGCCTGGGGTGGACCAGACACACCTTAGGAGCCCAGTGATGGGCGGAGTCACTGGGCCCCACGGCTGCAGGATCTCTTTGGGGGGAAGTCAAGGCTGCCAGCTTGCCTATTCTGCAGATGAGGAAGCTGGGGGTTGGGGCTCCTAGCCCTGCCCAGACTCTCCCAGGTCCTCTCACTGCAGCTTTGGTCAGACAATGGTTGATGGATGTTTTTCCTTCCTCAGCAACACGTTTTAACCTTGAAACCGAATGGAAGAATAACTTTCCCCGTCTGCGAGAACTCGACCGGGTAATACTTTCTAACTTTATATCTTCTGCTTACACCCTTATGTGATTCATAACAAAACCTGCAGTTGCAGGAATCGATGTAAAATCTATTTTTTTTTCATGGTTAAGTTACATCTGCCCTGAAAAAGGTGACATTTTAAAATGTGAGCTTGCCCCCTCACCACCAAATCCAACAAACAAAGGAAACCTGCTTTCTGAGTCACGGCCTTTCTGCACCAAATTGGAAAGCCTGACTATTATTCCCTAGTACAATATACTTTGTGCCAGAGGAAATAAAAGTCATAAAGTAGGCTTAGCTGGTGACTAAAGACCGTCTACAAAGGCTGACCCAGTTGAAGCTCCCTGAGACTTGGGTATCTGCATTGGGAGCTGGGGGCAAGGTCATGGAGGCACATGATGGAGTCCCTTCCTCTAAGCTGGATTTCGCTCCTTGGTGCTCCAGGATGACCGTGGCTGTACAGAGAGGCTGTGCCTATCTATGGGCATGCCCCTCTGGGGGTCCCCAGGCCTAGCCCCACCAGGCTCTTTGGCAGTCTGTCCACCCAACAGAGGCCCTCTTCTGGGCTTTTTGGGAATACAAGGGAGGCGCTGTATTTCTCTGGCAGTTCCCTGATTAGCCTTACTTGGGCTGTGGGGCAGTCCCACCCCATTTTCCAGGCCTCTGTTTCTTGGGCATCATTTACATCCTGGCTTGGCGGTGAGTCAATGCCAGGTGGTAGCGTGCCCACACTCCCCTGGGCCTCCAGCCGAGGTAAATGGGTTTATTTCTAAGCTCTCACTCCCCTGTTTCTTTATTGCCCAGAATGAACTCTTTGAGAAAGCCAAGAATGAAATATTAGATGAAGTCATCAGCCTGAGCCAGGTGACACCAAAACACTGGTAAGCATTTGTTCGTCTTGTCTGAGGAGAGCCTTCCCTCCTGGGCTGGATGTCCAGGCCCAGAATGCCTGACATGAAGCTCAGCTCTTCCCAGGCCTCCTGTCTGCCCCTGACCTTCCTTGTTTGTCTTGACCTTGAGCTGTCCCCGATTCCACACCCCCCCAGACCTTGGATCCAGTCCCTTGCCGGGTCTCTTTGGGTTCCTCTTCCCCATATTCCTCATGGAATCGCCTCCCCCCCCCCCCCCCCCCCCCCGAGCTGTCACTTGAATTCAGGCCCTCATTCCCTGTTGCTGATTCCCATAGCAGCCCCTGCTTGGCTCTCCCTTCCTCTGGAATCCTCCCCTGGGGCCAGACCGATCTCCCCAAAGCATGGTTAGCTCCCAGGCTGCTGTGGCAACTCGTGGGATGAACTACAGACCCAGTGTTGGCACATGGTAGGCTCTCTCTGGGCTCACCCTCCCCTCTGCCCCCCACTTGGGCCTTCTGAGCCCCTTCTGTTGTGGAGCTCGTCTTCCTTCCTCAGCTGATTCCGCTCACCTCCTCCTGCTCTCCGATGAGCTGACTTTCTTGCTGTTCTCCAGACAGGCTTCCACACCCGCCAGCTCATGCCCTCCCCGCTCGCCTTGCTGCGCCTCCCTCCTCCCCCCAGCTGGCAGTGCTGCTTCTGAGGCCTGCCGAGTCAGTCAGGCAGTGACTTGGCAGCTCATGCCCTGCTAGGCGTTGTGGAGAGACTCCCGCCCTGTGCCAGGCACTGTCCTAAGCCCCAGGGACTCAGAGAAAGCCGCAGTCCCTGCTCACAAGGAGCCCCGTATCTTGTGGGCATCCAGGAGGCAGGAGGCACGAGGCCCCTGCCCCCCTTGGCTCTGCCTCATTATCTAGGTGGGGCAGCCAATAGAGCGCCAGGCCTGAAGTCAGCAAGACCAGAATCCTGGGCCTTGGGCAAGTCACTTCAGCTCTGCCTGCCTCAGTTCCCTCCCCTGTAAAGTAGGCATAATAACCCCAATTTCCCAGGACTGTTGTCACTGGAGTGGCTTGTTTTTGTGTTTTCAGAGCTTAATCGGGAGGTTTCCCATCACTCCTGAGTTCATTTCCCTGTGGAGCTAGAGGCCATGACAATGGCCCGGCCCTTTCTCCATGTCCTTTGCAAGGGATGGAAAGAGTGGCTCTCTCTCTTCTTCCTGAGAGCTTTTTGCTCTGGCACCACTTTCCCCCGGTTGTCAGAATCAAGTTTGGAGAGAGGAATAGGCAGGGAGCCCCAGAGCGCTGGGAATCCCTATCTTCAGGGGCGGCAGCAGCCATTTCTAGCCTCGACCCAAAGCGGTGGGCCAGCTGCAGACCCCCGCCTGCCTCGGCCCAGAGGGTGCATCCTCCTCGCCTTTGCCTCGTGGCCTGCCTGTCTTTCTAGCAAAGAGCTTGGTGCAGTGCCTGGCCCCTGGGAGGCGCTCCCCATAGAGATGCCAGGGTGATGGCGATGTAGGACAGTGCCAGCCTTTGTGCCCCTCGGCTGGTACGTGCTTCATCAGTGTCGCCTGGCTGTCATTGGCAGCTGAAGAGCTGCTCCAGGCTGGGGGGCAGGGCTGAGCTGCCAGAAAAACAGCTTTTCTCGTGCATCCGTCAGGCAGGTGTTTTCTAGGGGGCCATCTCCGGGCCCTGGGTCACTCCTCCTTCTCTGGGCCAGACCTGGCGTGCCCGAGGGTGATGCACATGATGGCCAGATGGGGAGGCCGAGCCTCGATGCAGCCCGGGGCCCTCGCACCCGAGCTAGCGCCCCTGACACAGAGTGGCCCGGAGCGCCTCGCCTGCTGCGGCGTCCTCATGGTGCTTCTTGTTTCAGGGAGGAGATCCTGCAGCAGACACTGTGGGAGAGAGTGTCGACCCACGTGATCGAGAACATCTACCTTCCGGCTGCCCAGACCATGAACTCGGGGACCTTCAACACCACGGTGGACATCAGGCTGAAGCAGTGGACCGACAAGCAACTGCCCACCAAAGCAGTCGAGGTTGGGGTGTCCCTGGTTCAGGGCGGGGAGCTCTCCCCCTCGTTCTCGTGGTCAGACATGCCGTCTGTTCTGTGGGGTTCACTACCCTGCGGACAGTGCCCTTTATGTTGGAGCTCCCTGGGGGACAATGCCTCCCCCCATTTAACCGGCTGCTGGAAGGAGAGAATTGTCTTTCCTTCTCGAGCACTTAATTTCTTGTGAAATTGGAATGCAAACTCTGGAAATGCCTCTCCTGGGTGCACATAGGGAGTGCAGCCTGAGGCAGCTGACGCCCAGATGCCGGGAGGCGCACAGTGTGTGGGGCGTCGGGGCGACCTTGCTGAGTCAGCCCCTTGGGGAGCTCTTTCCCAGCTGCCCTGGGAGCAAGGTGGCCTCTGCCCGTTTCCCCAGAGATCTCTGCCAGATATTAGCTGTGCACCCCGGCCCTTTGGGCCCTCTCTGGCCCATTGATAGCATGTAACACTCTGGGATTTGGTCGGCCCTGGGACCATTTTCTCTGCCTCTCTCTGGATCCCATGTCCTGCGAGAGGGCGTCAGAAAAGTGGGGGGATCTGCTTGGGGGCCCCAGTGGCCCTTGGTCCCTTGTTGGGGGGAGGCAGGGGTTGGTCCTTGTTAGTCCCTCCTTCTGACCCAGAGGGTCCAAAGCTTTCTGTGACAGAGACTTCAGTTGGGAAGACAGCCCCATCCTCGCCTAGCTCTGCTAATGAGCAGGCGTTTATGGTTTGGAACGTGGAGGTGGCTGCTTCGTGGATGGAGGTTTGGGTTTGTTTTGTCGAGGGGTCTTTAACGGCGTCGGTCCTGGCGCCCCCTACCGGGTGTCGTGCAGGCTCCGCCCGTTCTCTCCCGCTGCAGCGCTCTGCTCTCCCTTCTCCACGGCAGGTGGCCTGGGAGACCCTGCAGGAGGAGTTCTCCCGCTTCATGACGGAGCCCAGGGGCAAGGAGCATGACGACATTTTCGACAAGCTCAAGCAGGCGGTCAAAGAGGAGAGCATCAAGCGGCACAAGTGGAACGACTTTGCCGAGGACAGCCTGGTAGGTCACCGGCCCCTCCTGAGCCGTGTGGGGGCCCTGGCGCCTCTGAGGCCCCAGCCCCAGAGTCCTGAGAGGCCTCTCTTGGGTCATGGTCACAAAGGAGGCAGCAGAGGGAAGGCCGTGGGGGCCACGGCGGGGATCTGTTACGTAGTCTATACGCAGGTTCTGGGGGCGGTGCTTTGTGTAGTGGCTTGAGACTCTCGGGTCGTGTGGCTCTGGGAACATCCTCCCAATTGCTGTGTGTGTGACATGAATTCGAGACCATTCCCAGTGCTCGTGGCCTTCTTTAGGACACTGCTTGGCGTCCAGAACCGAACCCCAAAGTGAAGTCCGATGAGGGGGAGGAGCATGGGACCGTTGGCTCCCACCTCACCCACTGCTGACTCGTGGGGAGCTAGTCAGAGACCTTTTTCAGAACAACCATCTTCCCCGCTGGTTTGTACCCATGAGTAAGATTTCACATCGAAGCCCTTTGCATGCGCCAGACGCCATGCTGGGTCTGGGGTTAAAGCACGGAGCAGTCCCAGCTCAGGATGAGCTCATGTTCTCAGGCCTCGATTGTTCGACTCAGCTCTGTGGTTACGGCTCCAATCCTGTCGGTCAGCCTGTGTGTTCTTCCTGCCTCTGTGCGTCGGCTTGGTCTCCTGTGGTCAGGGCACGTGAGCGTCCTCATGGAGAATGTCCGTGCCCTTGGCCCCACCCCGTTCCATAGGGGCCTTGCCCGTTTCCTCTGATCTCATGCTGGCCCATCCCACAGTTCCGTTCTGTTCTGTCTGGGTTGTTTGGCCATAATTTGTGGGGCCATTTCCCAAGAGAGACCTGCCTTGAGTCTAGGAGCGCAAGCAGGAGGTTTCAGTTTCTTTTGGGGAATCATTTCCAATCACTCTCCAGGACAGATTCACAGCTCCACCAACAATGCATGAGTGTGCCTGGCTCATTTCCCTCAACTGTCCAGCATTCCTCCTTCTCTGACTTCGAGCAGGAACTGGCATGGAATCTTCCTTTCTTACGGGATTGTTGAGGGCCTGGCCCTTCCCTTGGAGCTGCCTCTTCCGTCCTTGGGCCATTCACTTTTTGGGAAATGGTTCTTCGTCTTAGACACTTGAGATGGTTCCTTAGGTGTCTTGGTTATGAGACCTTCATCAGAGAAGCTTCCCTTCTGCATTTACCTGTTTGTTTTGTAAAAATGTTTGGGTTTTGCAGGCTTTTAAGTTCTCCCTTTTCTCTCATCGGTCCTTTGTATCAGCTGTTTGGCCTTGAGCTTTTCCTGCCTGTAGACATTAAAGGGGGTTTCTTCCTTGCTCCGACACTTTGCTAAAGTCGCTTCTCTTGTCTCAGTCCTTCATCCATTTGGACTGAGGAGATTGGGGGGATAGGAGCAGGATGGAGTGAACCATGCCGAGTCCCCAGGACTTGGTTCTGGATCAGAGCCTTTCTGTTCGGTTATGGGCCTAGTCTAGTGTCTGTCTTGGGAGACAGCTTCATTCACTTAGGGGAACTGGGAGAAACATTAGTGTGTGGTTTGAACTGAGGTCTGCATGGCTGGGAAGCCAGAGCTGCTCTTCCCGCCACTTAGAGACCCTAGATGGAGGACCTGGTGTATGGGACCAGAAACCAGGCCAGATCCACGGGTTGGCACAGGGAGTGTCCACCATCGCGCCTCTCA
Source organism: Petaurus breviceps papuanus (assembly GCF_028583685.1). Classification (NCBI taxonomy): domain Eukaryota; kingdom Metazoa; phylum Chordata; class Mammalia; order Diprotodontia; family Petauridae; genus Petaurus; species Petaurus breviceps. The sequence goes on along the minus strand of NW_027185759.1, from coordinate 2,973,453 downwards.
GTAGCCCATGTGTCTCATCAGAAAACTGTCCACGCTCGGGTCGTTGGTGACCCTGTCCACATCCCTCTGCTTGTGCACAGACCTCCGCGGGACAGGAGGGGAGGGGGCGCCGCTTTTCTACTCTTCCCCTCCCAGCTTGCAAGGTCCCCAATCTTCCCTGCAATTAGAATTTAGACTGCCTGAGCCTGGTCCTGGGTAATTTTCTTAATTAATTGGTCTTATTTGATTAATTGTTTTTAAGTCCGTCTGCTCAGAAGCGCAGCCCTTTGCTCCCTCAGTCATTTCGCCTCTCACCTGCTGCGTCTTGGTGTGCGGCGTGTGGTGCTGGTCCAGGCTCCATTAGGCCAAATGCTCCCCACCTTTCCCAGCAGTTTTTGGCAGGCCCTGCTCCTGAGGTGGCTGTGCGGGCTCTCAGTGGTGGCTGCTTCCCTCTGCTGACCTTTGCCAGCCTCTCGTTTCCTAACTGTTTCTAGAATTTTCCCTGGCCCGTAGCCTGCAGAGTCTGTGTTCTTCCCTGGCTGGAGCTGCTGGCCCTCTGGGCACCTGAGCTGGTCCCAGACGTCTCAGGCCTCTCAGACATCAGCTCCCTGCTAGCCTTTCCCCTTCTTTTCAGTGCATGGGTCACTCTCCTTGGAGGGAAAACAAAAGCAGACTAAAAGTCGCACCTCTAGGCCTCTAGTCCGCTGTCACCGGCCCATCAGCCAGGGGTCCCCTCCCTGCCCTGAGCCTTCTCGTTCTTCCTTCCCTTCCCGCTGGCTTCTCCTGAGCTCGTCCTGATGCTGTTTTTACAAGTGTCAAGCTTGGACAGAAAAAGGAAGGCGTGAGCCCAGGCGTGGCATTCTGCCTCTCTTTAGTCTTCAGCCAGTTTTCTGTGTGCTGCTTTTCCAGAACATCAGAGCTATATCAAGTGAGTTGAAATGACTCTCTTCTCTTTGCCAGTCTTCCACTGGAGAAGGAAAAAAGTAACATGAGGCAGGAAGGAAAAAGACAAACGTGTCCCATGAGCGTCCACACGTGGAGCCTGGCCCAGAGGCCGGGAGCTGGAGGCCCCAGAAGGGCCAGTCAGGCCAGGGCCTCCATCCTTCCTCAGACGTTCTTTCCCATTGTAGAGGAGGCCTCAGACCTCTCCCCACTCCCGTTTTTCAGGCAGTAGCTTGTGTGGGTTCGGGGCTGACTTGACGCGTCTCCTGTTTCTTGCCTCCTTGGGTTTTCAGAGAGTTATCCAGCACAATGCCCTGGAGGACCGCTCCATCACTGACAAGCAGCAATGGGACGCTGCCATCTACTTCATGGAGGAAGCCCTCCGAGGACGGCTCAAGGACAGTGAGTAGAGCCAGGACGGGCCAGTGCCCCTGCCCAGCCAGGGCATCGGCAGCATGGGGTGATGTGGCGCGCGCGGGTCCACAATCTGTCCTCCTCGGCATTCTCAGGCTATTATCCCCATGAGCAGGTGTTTATTAAAGGCCTGTTTGCCTCCCACCACGCTTATCACTGGGCACACAAAGAAAGGCCCCCCCATGGGCGAGACGATTGTGCAGATGGCCTCTGCCCATCCCAGAAGGGCATGTACGGAGGGCAAGTGGCAGGTCACCACAGAGGGTGTGAGAGATGAGGAAAGGCATCAGGTAGGGAGATGTGGGGTCATGGGAGAAGAGGAGTTCAGTCACTAGGTCACCGGGTACATGGAAGGGAGGGAAGGCTCAGAGAGCCAGGCTGAGGGTTTCGGGGTCCTGGAGTTTATTGGGTGGGGTGGAGGTGGTCCGAGCTGCACGTTAGGATGGTGAGCCTGAGTGGGGAGCCAGGGGGAGGCTGCAGCTCCCATCCAGGTGTGAGAAGATGAGGCCACAGATGGAAGAGGGCATAGCTTCTGGGCGCCTGGAGACCCGTGAGTGGGATGGGGAGCCAAGAAGGACACCTAGACAGGGGAAGGAGGGAAGAGTTTGAAGGGAAACAAGGAGGTCTTTTTGGTCAGTTGGTGGTATGAGATTGGAGGTCAGGAGAGAGAGAGAGAGAGATTAGGACTGGATAAGTAGATGTGAGGGTCGCCTGCCTAGAAGTGATCATTGACCTTGGGAGAGCTGCTGAGACCACCACGCACAAAGAAGAGGGCTCAGGACAGGGCCCTGGGGGACAGCCGCAGTTAGTGGGTGCAACGTGAGGGCGGGTCCAGGAGAAAGGACCTGAGAAGGGAGGTGGAGAATCAAGGAAAGGGCAGCTGGTCAGCAGCACCCTGAGCAACATGGGGCCAAGAAGGATGAGGACGGAGGACAGGGGAACAGAGACAGGCTGTGTTATGGGCAGCCTCTCCTGGAGTTTGCTGTGAAAAGGGGAAAGAGACATGGCTCTGGCAAACTGCACTGTGTGAGGACAGGAGAGGCCAGGAATGTTTGTGGCCATCAGCGAGCATCCAGAAGACAGGAAGAGGTGGATGGTCAGTGATAGAGGGGGAGGGCAGGGGGCCAGACTTCTGGAGGAGGCAGGAGAGTACACGTAGAGGGTCAGCCTCGGCAAGGGGGCGGGCGCCCCTTGTGCTGGGTTCTCTGACCATCGCTTTCCAACACCTGAGGACAACATCACTGCATGCAAGGACCACTCTAACTGGGGAACCACCACGGAAATCTTTTCCGTACAGTTAATACTGAATCCATAAGCAGTTCTGCCATTTGTAGACAGTTAAGTGAGCCTGTTACCAAATTGGATCTGAAGCCTTGTGCCTCGGCCTTGTACTTGAATGTGAGTTCATAGGGAATTGGAAGATAAGGAGATTGCAAACATGTCACTGTCATACTAGTAAAGTTTAGTAAGTAATTTAGCTTCATGCTCTCAATTTTCTTCATTCTAAAATCCTATGTTCTAGCGGAAACTGTCCTTGAAAACATGGTGGGTCCAGATTGGAAAAAGCGGTGGATGAACTGGATGGGACGGACCCAAGAACAGGTAAGGGCCATCCCTTGCTGGTGGCCCCGATGGGGCTGCTCTTTTCATTCTCACCTTTATTGCTGTGATAATAAAAATAATTGTCCAGATTTTTCCAGTCTTTGAAAAAGCCATAGTGTGCATACAGTGAGTAGAGTGAGGACAGCTGATTGTATAAGGATTTTTTTAAGGAAAACTCCTCTTTCCCCCATTTTGAAGCTCATTTCTCTTGGCCAGCTCCAGTTCTTTGGCTGTGCATTTTGAAATATTGAACAATGAAGAAGTTAGGGCGTTGGTTTTTTCCTGCTGGGGAGGACTAGAGGCTGAGACAGGACTCGGCTCTTTGAACCTTTCAAGAAGACAGATCAGAGCGATCCAAAGGGGCCTGCAAGGAATTTGGTAGCAAAATGGGGCTGGCCCTCGGCAAAGCCACTGGAAATGGTTCTTCCACTTCCCAACTGGCTGAAGGTGGCTGTTTCCATTGACCGCCCTCATCAGAAACGATGTGTGTCTCCATGAATGGAAAGTGGCTCTCCTTCCTGGGCGCAGTGCGTCTGGGGAGGGCGGTGCCCATGCCACAGTGAGCTCAGGGCCTCCTCCCCATTTTTGTGTCCCAGCCCCCGTGGGTGCCTGTCAGGCAGGGCCCAGCTCCCTTCTCAGGAGCATGCTATTAAGTGTATAAAATGAGCACGTGGGACCTCAGAGGAAGGAAGAGTATGTTGGCATAGAGTGATAGCACTAGGAGAGCCACAAGCTCACAGACCCTGGGGCTAACGTCTGAGTTAGAGGCTAGTGAAAATAAAGATGGAGTTGTTTCCCACCCAAGTTCCCAGACTCCAGGTTGAGGCTCCCTGGCCGAGCCCCAGAAAGGAGTGATGGCGGTCCATCAGGCCCACGGCCCGCAGCGTGCTCGTCGGCCAGCGACCAGCCGCCTGTGTCCTTGGCGGTCTGTATCTGGTGTTGGAGCGGAGGCCAGTGGGCTGCCCACGAGGGGCCCGGGTGGGGCCGCACATGCACCTGGCAGCCCCAGAGTTGCCGACCCTCAGTCCTGTTGCCTTTTTGTTTATTTTGTTCAGTGTGTCCCGGTAGCCTTTGAATCCGGTTCCAGCCCCCCTGGATGTGTTGGGGTACGAGCAGGCCTGCCTGGCCTGGAGGACGGGGATCAAGCAGCAGTGATTCAGTCTTTAGTCCAGACCTTTCTGTCTTCTGTGTAAGCAGTGAGAATTAAAGTCTAATGCCTGTTCATTTGCATTGCCTTTTTAAAAAAAATTTAAGTCTGTCCACAACGAAACAAAAAACGAATTGGAAAAGATGCTGAAATGTAACGAAGATCACCCAGCTTACCTCGCCAGCGACGAAATCACCACTGTCCGCAAGAACCTGGAGTCCCGAGGCGTCGAAGTGGACCCGTGCTTGGTAATGACCCCCAAGCCTCAAGCCGATCCCCTGGCAGGCTTCTGCTGTGGCCGTGCCCTCAGACGCTGAGGCGAGCCTTCTGGGGGGTGTGCGTGGTTGTATGGGTGAGCAGTGGAGATAGGGGTTGGGTCATTCCAAAAAGCTGGACACAGTGGGATTTTCTGTCTGATGAGGCTATGGTTCCGTTTGGTCCTGTGCCGGTGCATGGCTCGTTCCATTTCTGAAGAGCAGCCTCTGAGATGCCTGGCATTCTGGAACGCTGAAAGCCGGTTTTAGGAAACCCTTAGCCCACCTTGGGCATCATCCCTGCTGTCCAGGCAGGTGATGTCCTAAAAGGGATTAATCATTCGTAATGTTAGCATGAGGAACACAGTCCTAGGGAGAGAATCAGCTCAATGCTGTGACCACATGAGGCCAGGCATTAATGTCCCAGAGACACTTCTCTCCCATCCTGGCCCCACTTCCATTGACCCGAATCTGAGTGCACTTAGTACTGAGTCCACCAGAGGGCAGAAGAATCTCACAGCCAGAAATGGTGAGAATCAGTCACTTTGTAACTCCCCAAAAGTTGGTGGTGAACTTAAAGAGATGCATTAACATAACAGGCAGAGAAGGGATTCAGCGGCCCCTGGCTGATTCTGCCAGTCACCAAGGGCACTGGGCCGGCACGTAGTTAGACATTCTCAGTTTAAGTGGCTGTTAATTTGGGCATTTTAGCAGAACGGAGGTTGTCCAGGTTTTAGTCGTGTATAAAGAAATGTGGTCTTGAAGCCTTGGTGTGCGAGATTCGCCTGGCGTCTCTCTCTGTCTGGGTGGGTGTCCTTTGTCCCTGCCAGCCTCAGGCCCAACCAGGCTTTCCTCACTCCCCTCTTTAACTGCACAGTGTAAGAACCTCCTGGCTCACCTCCCCACCTTCAGCGTCTGTTCCCCAGACATCGGCCCTTCTCCCTTGTGCCCAAAGGAGGACCTCCTGGGGCCCTGAAGGAGCTGGAGGTTCCCCTGCCTAGGTCAGGACCCCCCCCCCGGAGCCCCGGGGCGTCCCAACCGGGGCCTGAGGGCCCGCTCTCCCCACCCCCCCAGCAGGGGGCCCTCCAGGCCTTGCCTCCTCAGGCTCCAGTTCCCTTTTTTCCAGCCTTCTTCCCCATGACTTCCCTTCTTGCCTGGCCTCAGTTCCTTCCAGAATTGATGGGCAGTTGTTGGCTGGGTTGACTTTGCCACATGTTCCTTAGGCATGCACTTAGGTGCATAGTCTCTGCTCTGCACCCAGATTGCATACCCTCCTCTCCCTTGGGAGCCCTGCTCAGCTGCCCCCCCCCCACCCAAGGGAGGGAGCTGCCCTAGAAGTCCTGGCATGTCCTTTGTGTCTGGACACTCGGCCTCCTCTGGAGAGAGGGGCAGGGGTCCCCCAGCGGTCAGCGCGGCACCGCGGACTGCATTAAGATGCTGACTCAGTATCCACGGGTCACCTCTGTGTTCAGGCGCTGCCCCACGCCTTTGCTGTCAAGGCTGGCCTGGCATTGGGTGGCCCATCTCCCTGCTGGGCACGGGCACCCCTGAGGGTGGTGCAGCGGGTGCCCATCTCCCTGCTGGGCACAGGCATCCCTGAGGGCAGTGCGGCAGGTGCCCCGGTCTCTGGGCCTGGAGGATTGGCCCTCCTATCCGGAAGCTTTGGGTGCTTCCTTAGTCCCCAGAGGGAGTGCTGGGCTGGCCCAGGCTGCCTGATGCCCTCCGGGGCTTCCTGACTCTCTTCTTTTCTCAGATTAAGGACACATGGCACCAGGTCTACAGAAGACATTTCTTGAAAACGGCCCTGAGCCATTGCAATCTCTGTCGCCGAGGCTTCTACTACTACCAGAGGCATTTTGTGGACTCCGAGGTCAGTGCTCTGGGAGTGGGACAGAACCACAGGGGGTCCTGGAGGCTTGTTTGCTCTGCCTGTGCCTCCTCCCCCCGCCCCAGGACACAGGCCTGGGCCCTCAGTGTCCTCGGGGAATGGGGAGAGGACCCTGCTCTTCTGCACTGCGATGGCTCCAGGCACCCCACCCCTAGGCTTGGCCTGCGCCAGCCGTGCCAAGGCCCGGCTCTGGGCATTCCGACCTCCTCTTCTAAAAGGGAAGCCCCGTCTGGGAGGAGTGCAAGCTTCTCTAACTCACCAGGCTCCTCCAGACAGCAGAGGTTAGATTCTGTAAATGAACTTGGAGTGACCTGGCAGAGGGCATTGTGGGGGCCCTTCTCCTCCCGCAGCACGGGGCAGGGCAGAAGCCTTCCCCCCACGGCTCTTGGCCGTATCCCAGGGCGCATGGCCTCAGCAGGGCAGGCGAGGCCGCCATCACTGTCCACGCCCAGGCTGCTTCCAGCTGCGCCCTCGGCGGTCACTTACATGCGACTCTGGGCTTTTTCAGCTGGAGTGCAATGACGTCGTCCTGTTCTGGCGCATCCAGCGCATGCTGTCCATCACGGCCAACACTCTGCGGCAGCAGCTCACCAACACTGAAGGTGAGGTGCGGCCTGTCCCACCTCCCTCTCTGGGCCTTTGGGTGGGGGGCAGCGCAGGCACCTGGCTGTTCTCAGCCCAGAGCTCTGTGTGATGCCTCGTGGCAGGGCTTGAGAGATGGATTCGAGTCTTTGACCCTGAAGAGGTTCCATGGGGGGGCCGTGCCTCTCATGGTTTCCCTTTGCTTCACACAGTCAGGCGGCTGGAGAAGAACGTCAAAGAGGTATTGGAGGACTTTGCTGAAGACAACGAAAAGAAGGTGAAACTGCTCACGGGAAAGAGGGTCCAGCTGGCCGAAGACCTCAGTGAGTAGCCCCTGCTGGGCGGGGGTGGAGAGGCCGGGGGCCCAGAGCTGCCCCCTGCCCTGTGGGCTTTGTGACCCCCTCAGGTGACTGACTGGTGCGCCCTGGTGTGAGCTTGTGGCGGCAGGAGGTCAGAACAGTGTCCTTGGGAAACTGAGGGCCAGGGCATTTGTTTCATGTCCTGGACACGTGCTAGTCATCATCCCCCTCCCACAAAACAGAGCGCGTCAAGGCCCATGGGAGTGTCTGTCGGCTCTAAGCCTCCTTCGAGGGGGAGCTCCCCGGTCCCAGCAGCCCAGGCCAAGGCACGGGGAGTCTAGAAGGGCTCGGGCCCCTCTGAGCCTCCGCTGGGGGGCATGCTCCCACCTGTGCCGAATCAGGAAAAGTGGTTCATGTGAATGACAGTGACAGGTGGTGGGCAGGAGGCCCTGGGAGAGTTCGGCCCAGACGGAAAGGGAGCCTGGCCTTAGCCTCCGAAGGCTTTGAGAAGTCCGCCAGCGAGTCTGGCCCTTCCTCTGCCCAGCCTCAGCTCCGGGAGTTGGACCCACTGACACTTTACTTCCAGTGGAACTTTGTCACTAGTTAGTGCTGGATTTGGAGAATGCCGTGTCTTCATTGGCCTCCCCTCAGGAGGAGGGGCTCTCCCTGAGCTCCAAGGCTGTTTTAAGCCAAAAATATCATTGAGCATTTCGCTGAAGTAGCTCAGTGGGGAGGAAACGGCCCTCGAACCTTTGGCTTCTGCCTGTCATTGAGGGGGTCTGGGTGGAGTTGGAAGGGTGAGGGGCAGGGGGCCAGGAGAATGTGGCTGTGAAGGTGACCTTGAGGACCTGCTTTGTGGCCCTGGGCAAGTCCCATCCCCTCATCTGTCCCTGCCCAGTGTCCTGTGCCCAGCATGCACTTGGGTGCCAGCCTCAGCATCCTGAATGATACAAAAGGCTTTGGCAGCTTCAGCTCTGGGGGGTGCACAGAGGGCCCAGCCAACCAAGGGGAGAGTCTCTGCGTGGTGCCCAGGGTGGGCGGGCCTCTGTTGTAGCAGTAGTCTGGCTGTCCCAGCATCAGTGCACAAAAGCCCAGCCAAGCTAGAGGTCACAGCTGATGCAGGTGTTTCCACCCTCAGGCCTAGCCAGGTCAGCAGCCAGCTGCAGAGAGGCCATCATTCTGAAGGGAGACCCCATGGCCCTGGTCATTGAGGGGACGATTCACAGAGTGACCATTGTCGCTGAGGTGGACACATGCTTCAGAACCCTCTGGCAGACAAATCTGGCTTCCCCTGTTGGCATGCAGGGTGTTGTGCTCCTTCCCACCTTCTGTCCTTGAGCCCCCTAACTCCCTAGACCCCCGGAGACCACCCACCGTAGTGGGCGCCTTTGAGCTCAGGACAAACGCTCGGTTTGCCAGGGAGCCAAGTCTGCCATCTTTTCTGCCCACCCATTTCTGTTCTTTGGTGATGAGGTGCACGAAACCCCCTGCTGCCGTCACTTCATTAGACCCTGCTAGGCCCTGGGCATACGAGGGCAAAATCCCTCCCCTCTGCTGGGCATGGCAGAGGGGAGGTCAGGGACGGAACAAGTCTCTCAGCACTGCTCTCCCTCGGGAGCCCTTATTGTCTCCTGAGCCAAAGGAAGAGGGGATCGGTGCTCCCTTTGGGATGCAGTGGGAGGTAGCTGAGTGAGGGGAGTCCTCCCTGTGTCCCCTCACCTCTCCCCCTCATCCTGTCCCGGCTGCTTTGGAGTCAGCAACAATATCATCTCGAGAGGGAGGCCGGCCCCTCCTGGGGGTGAATTTGCTCTGATGATTTCCTACACGAGATGGCAACAGCTGGCCCTTGTCCTGGCCCTTTGAAGGATTAGCGGGCGCGGGAGCAGCAGGCCCGGCCTCTCGCCACTGTTGACGCGCCTTGGCCGGCCCATGCCTCGGCATCTCCCAGGCAGCCACCAATTGTTTCTGGAAATGTAAAGTTTGTTCTCTGGGAGCGCACACTTGGCCACGCACAAAGCTGCTGGGACTTGTCCCCGGGCCGCCCTCCCTTCCTCCTCTGCTCCCATTGTGTCTGGAGTGAACGTAAAGAAAGAATGCAGTGTGGTGGGGGTTGGGGCGAAAAAAAATTGGGCAGGACTGACCGGGCTTTTTAAAGGCATGTAACTCAGAAAATCAAGCTGGGCTTAGGTGTTGTGATCTCTTTTTGACTGAGAAAGTCTATGTAAACTTGAGATTAACTTTTAAGAGTTGGGACCTGAAAGTGTTCGGCTATGGAAGAAGGCTGAGCCCTTTTCCCTAAGCTGCCACCAACCCAGTGATTGTGGTCACTGTTCCATTTTAATTAACACTTGGTGCTTATTGAAGTTGGATGGTTTTGAAAATAGCCTTTCTTTAGAGATGAGAGGAGACGCAGAGTTTGCTAGGGAAGAAATTTAAGAGACCAAATTAGGAGAAGAAACAGCGGCTTTAATGCTGAGATGAGAAGAGGAAGGAAGCCCCCCGGGGGGTCGTCTGGGGCCACGGGGCTCCTGGAAGGGGGAGAGCCCACAGTGTAAGTCTGAAAAGCCCCAGTGGTAAGAGTAGGGTTTGACCTGCACAATGAGCAGGAATCCGAGCAGAGCTCTCCAGTCTAGGCCTCTGCAGACCAGAGTGTTCCCCCCTGCCCTTGGCAGCAAGTCCGAGCTGGACTCTGTCCTGAAGCCGTCTGGGCGGCATCCCCGCCAGGACAGGAGCTCTCAACCTTCTGTGCCGTCTGGCCACGTTTGCAGGAGTGCTGGGCTTCAGGTGAAGATCGGGGACACCGAAGACCCCTGAGGCCTCTCCAGGCCCCAGGATGAGAACGCTTGGTGCAGGGGACACTGTTCACTGATGAGTCTGAAGTGGAGGTTTAGGAGCTTCGATGATGTTAACGACTCATTCTCCAAGAAGCGAGGGACCAGAGGGCGCTTGTGATGACTCCAGCTGTGCCTTCTGGTCCACACGCGCTCTCGTCATCCAGGCCTTGCCTCCAGGATCGTATCGGACGGTTCTCCGTATCTCTGTGTCCTCCTCCTCAGATCTGGGGAGGCTGAGTGACGTGTGCTGCAGTGTGCCCAGACTCAGAGGAGGCCTGCGTTGCCGGGTGGTCTGGCTCATTTTGAAGGAACTGGCAGTTGATTGTCTATGACTCTTTAAATGCTTTCCTCTGACTTGGTGCAGAAAAAGTCACCGACTTAGAAGAGACCGGGAGGGAAGGTGACCAGTCGCCTCTGTGGGTGGGGCAGAGAAGACTGTTGTGGACGTGTCGGCCGGAGGAGCAGCACCCGGCCTCTGTCTGTGGCAGATGTGGGCTGGGGGCCACCTCGCTGCCTCACGACCACCTGGCGGCCCCTTTGCCACCTTGCTCTTGGCTGTCCGTCTCTCACCATCCCTTAAATGACCCTTTCATGAGGCCGGTCATCATTCTTATTTCCTCTCAGCCAGACCACTGGGCAGTTCCATTCTAGGTCCTTTGTCAGCGGCCTCCCTGAGCCCATCCTCACCTGCCCATCCCTCCTCTCCGACAGGGCCTTCCTTCCTCGCGGCAGCCCCAGGAGAAGGCTAGTGGGCCGTGTGGCCATTCCCCTCGTCGTCCTCCCTTTGCCGAGGGATCGGAGGGATCGGCCCATCGTTTGTCTTTCTCCTCTGAGGGGGTTGTGGGGCCCCCTGCTCCCGGCCTCCCTTGTTCTCCGTCCTTGGAAGGAGCCTCATTTTCTTGGTGCTGCTCACAACCCGTGGGCACCTCTCCTCTGAGTTGTGGCCTCTTGGCTTCTCCGTGTGGCGCCCCTCGGAAAGCAGAGTCGCGCGGTGGGCCGAGGAGAAGCTTGCAGCCATCACAGGGCCCGGCCCCTTTCGCAAGCTAAGTCAGACCGTTGCGCTCCTCTTAATTCTAGGCTGCGTCCATGTCCACTGTGGCTGTTTCGCCCAGGCCTGTCAGAAGAATGACCCTGGAGGTTGTCGTCTTCAGCCCTGGGTCCTCCCCGCGACTTTGCCAGGCCGTCCCTTTGGGATGTTCACAACCCCTTCCCAGAGGCTCGACACCACCCTCTTCAGTCCCGGGCCAGGCCTTGGGAAGAAGCGCCCCGGCTCCATGCCTTTGCTGACGTCAGGCGCCATGGGAGGACTCACACTGGGGTCGCTTCTGTCCTTTCGGGGAATCTCCAGTGCTTTTGCTTGTGGATGGGAGACACGCTGCTGGTCAGCGGCCTCTCGGGCGTCTTCTCTCCTACCAGACAAAGGCTTGTTCAGGATCCATGGCCTGAGAGCTGCAGGTCCCCCAAGCCCTCTCCTCCTATGCGCACACAGGGGAAGCCTTCCCGTGACGTGTCCAGCCTCTGGACAGCACTGAGGGTCAGGGTGTCGCTGTGTCACCTGCCTGCCTTCCCTCCTCTAGCCTGGGTGGGCCCTACCCTGGAGCCAGCCGGAGGAAGGCCGGGCTGCGGGTCCTGGCTCCTCCCTTCTCCAGGCTGCCCTCTTCTGGGCCCTCTCCAACTTAGCATTTTTCCCATTTCCACCGTGCTGTCTTAAGAGTGAGTGTGGTCCTCCAGACGAAGTCTGAAGGGGCGTGGGGCAGTAGGACGGTCACCCCCTGGTCCCAGGAGTCAGGAGGACCTGAGTTCAAATTCGGCCTCAGACACTTAACATTTACTAGCCATGTGACCTTGGGCAAGTCAATTAACCCCAATTGTCCTGCCTTCCCCCCTGCAAAAAAAAAAAATCAGAGTCAACAGCTTGGCAAAGGGTCGAGACAAAAAAATACTGAAGGAAATAATACCTTCAAAAACAGACAAGGCCAAATGTTAAAAGAGGCCCCAAAAGCCAGTGAGGAGAAGAATGCTTTAAAAAGCAGAATTGGCCAAATGGAAAAGGAGATATAGAAGCTCTCTGAAGAAAATAATTCCTTCAAAATTAGAATGGCATAAATGGCAGCTAATGACTTTATGAGAAATCAAGAAACAATAAAACAGAACCAAAAGAATGAAAAAAAACAGAAGACAGTGTAAAACATCTCATTGGAAAACAGATCCAGGAGAGATAATTTTAAAATTATTGGACTGCCTGAAAACTATGATCAAAAAAAGAGCCTCAACATCATCTTTCAAGAAATTATCAAGGAAAACTGCCCTGATATTCTAGAACCAGAGGGCTAAATAGAAATTAAAAGAATTCACTGATCACCTCCTGAAAGAAAATGAAAACTCCCGGGAGTATTATAGTCAAATTCCAGAGCTCTCAGGTCAGGGAGAAAATATTGAAAGCAGCCAGAAAGAAACAATTCAAGTATGATGGAGCCACAATCAGGATAACACAAGATTTAGCAGTGTCCACATTAAGGGATCGATCGGAGGGCTTGGAACATGACACTCCAGAGGACAAAGGAGCTAGGGTCACAAACAAGAACCGCCTACCCAGCAAAACTGAGTATAATCCTTAGAGGAAAAAGCGAATATGCAGGGAAGTAGAAGACTTGCAAGCACTCTTTTTTTTTTTTTTAATAAAGCGATCGGGGTTAAGTAACTTGCTCAAGGTTACACGGCCAGTTTTTTCTGGGTGTGGTGCTGAGTGTCCGAGCCCGGGACTCGATCCCAGGTCATCCCGATTCTGGGGCCGGTGCTCTTACTCGCTGTGCTACCTGGCCACCCCACAAGCACTCTTGATCAAAAGACCAGAGCTGAATAGAAATTTTGGCTTTTCTAATACAAGACTCGAGAGAAATATAAAAAGGTGGGTTTTAACTGAAGGAACTGGTGGGTTACTTTTTCCCAAGAATAATGAAATGAAAATGATTCACAATACCTTTCTGGGCTATGAATTTGATAGGTTCATCTGGCCAAAAATAAAAAACCTATTGATTAACAGCTCAGTGGCTGTTGTTCTCGGTCACAAACTCTGTAAAAAATAAATGTTTTTCACCCCTCCTCCCCAGGGGAGATGGCAGTTTCTTCACCCAGGTTACAGAAGATTAACTTTCTCAGGCTGCCTGGTCAGTCATGACAGTGCAGATCATTACAGCTGTCGGCCAGACCAGGTTTTTCCCAGTGTTATTAAAGGGGAAAAAAAAAAAAAACACTTAAGAAAACCCACCAGGAGAAAAATTTCCTGAGTCAGCAACTGCAGCAAAGTGTTGGATTTGATAAGAATAGACAGGTCAGTTTTGGCCAGGCGATCTGTGAGTTTGAAGGCGTAGCTTCTGTTTAAGGTGGCAGGGGATTTCTTAAAATGTGCCCACAAAGAGTGAGTCTTGACTAGCATTTGTTTCTTTCTATGAACTTGGGCTAATACTACTTACCATGGTGTCAGGTTGTCAGGGAAATTCCACCTGAATAGAATGTCCGAGGAAGGGAGGTTCCACCTCCACCAAAAAGTCGGCTGTCATCAGCATCCTCCTTGAATTCTCAAAGGCTGTGTCAGCACAAGCCCTGGCAGAACTTAGCAGCCTGGACTCGGAGAGACCCATGGGCCAGGTGGTCACAGGGTGATGAGTTTTTTTTCCATCCTGGCAACTCTCCAGGACCATTTTAAAGTTAGTTGAGCCAATATTTTTCATCATCGACTGTCTATGTGAAAAAGATGTCGTAGCAAAAGGGAAAGGGGGAGTCATGTCCTGGTTCCAGAACATACTTGCTTTGTGATTATGGAAAATTCATCTGACTCTCTGTACTCCGTGGCAACCTCTAAGAGGCCCGTACACACATATTGGCAAGGCTGGTATCCCAAAGAACAAGATGTAGTCATCCACATCCCCAGGAGACTGCCATCTCTTTGTCCCCTTTTGAGAGCACAACTTGTTGGATAAAGACGAGGACATTTTGAAGAAGACAGTGACAGCTGTGCAGTGCCTGCTAGGCCACCGAAGGAAAGCTCTCAAGAAGAAAGGGGAGGGGAGAGAAGACCAGTGGGGCCTGTATGGGGAGAGGCTGTGGCCAGGGGCCTGGTGGAGCCAGCCGGCACGTCAGAGATCAGCATGTGCTACAACCAGAGCTCAAGTGTTATTTCATTGATGGTCTAGACTTAAGAAATGATGTAGGAGATGTTAATAATACAGATGAAAGGGGCGGCTGGGTGGCGCAGTGAGGAGAGCACCGGCCCTGGAGTCAGGAGGACCTGAGTTCAAATATGACCTTGGACACTTAACACTTACTAGCTGTGTGACCTTGGGCAAGTCACTTAACCCCAATTGCCCTCCAAAAAAAGTAATACAGATTAAAAATAATAAAAAAAAAAGTAATAAAGGTCATCTCAGCAGGCTTTTATCAAAAGGCTTGCTCAAAGCCGCTAAGTGCCAGGGGTACGCAGAAAAGCAAAAATAGTTCAAATGGAGGGAAGAGCCTGTGGACAAGCAGGGAGACGCTGGTCAGGGCCACCAGGGGCCTCCTGGGGTAGGTGAGGTTGGAGCCGAGTCTCCAGAAGATGCCAGGGAAAGCTAAGATGACTGGCATTGAGGGCCTCAAGCCTGCCGGGCCTAGAGGATGGCAGATGCCAGTGTCTGGAGACAGGAAGGGGGCAGCAAGGGGCTGGGTCATGGGTACCCTGTAGGTGATCGAGAGCTGGGGAGGGGGCAGCGTCAGAAGCAGAAAAAAGGCACAGGATGGAGGGGAGATGGGGAAGGCTGCTTAGAAGAGGAACAGCTTACATTTCTGTAGCTCCTGCTCAGCTGGTACCCCATTCTGGCCTTCTGATGCCCTGGGAGGTAGGTGTTACCATCACCCCTTCTTACAGTGGGGAAGTGTCTTGAGGCTGAATTTGAACTCAGCTCCTCCTGATCCCAGGTCCAGCACTCTGTACACTGGGCCACCTTCCTGTACAGGGGCAAGAGACAGAATTAGGACCAGTGAATAAATATTACAGCAACTCACCAAAATTACCACCACAGAATGATTCTGGCCAAAAAATGGGATAAACTGCCCACAAGCTAATGAACTCCTTGTCCCTGGAGGTCTTCAGAGATATATATGTCAGGAATGATGGAGACAGCAGTTGGACTAGACAGCCTTGGGCCTCTGGGGCCTTCAGTGTCTTCCTCTGGACTCAGTCTCTACCATTGTCTCTGGCCCCTTAGGTTATACCCTCCAGCTCTGAGACTATTCAAAGGATACTCTTCTGCACATTGATAGAAAGCAAATATTATCACCATCCACATAGTGAGAAAATACTAATACTGCCAAGAATGTTTGGAAAACAAATGAAAATGGAATTAATGCAAAGAGATGCAGTTTGTTTTGTCTGCTTAGACAGTGAGGTCAAAGGCGTGTCATCTATACTTCTTAACAAGAAAAAAACTTGCTTTGAAGTTTATAAACTTTGTAAATTTGAATGGCTTAGTGAAATGAATCTCTTTTTGAAATGAGTTTAACATTGTTATTAGCCTTCTACTTGACGACATCTTTCAGGGAGCTGGGCCTTTTATTTTGATTTTAACTTGCAGAATACTTCTGTCCTAATTCTCGATTTTGAAAAAGCACTTTTCAGGTTGGGTCCTAAATCCAGACTAGACTACCAGACCCCTTTCTTCCCCTTCCTGTGCTGTGGTCTCCATGCTTTCTTTCGTTGTGCTAATGAGCAGACAGTTTAAGAAGCGGCTGTGATTCCTCCTCCTCCCCCCTGTGGTGTGGTTGGGTCTATGAACATCTCATGACGCACTGTTCTTGGGCACAGTTTGACAGCAGGATGAGGGCCAGGTTATGTCGTTGTTGGACTGGGGATGAGATACCTCAAACAAGTAGCACATGCTGTGTCTGACTCCTGGGCCTGTTGACGACCCCTTGAATTCCTCTGGCTTCCGTTCTGAACAGAACAGGAGTTGCTTCTCAGTCTGGAAGCCTGCCTGGGTGGTTTTCCTTTTAAAAAATTTTACCTTCTCCCTCCTCTGCCAAAGAGGGAAAGGTGCTTAAGAACAGGAGGAAACAGCAAGGGGAAAAAAAGATAAAAGATAGATAACTTTTAAAGAGCTTTTAAAAAATAATGATAATAATGCAGTAGGAGATGATCTTGCACTCATTAGTGATATATTATCTTTGTTTAGTTTTCATCGTTGTCTGAAACTTGTAATAAGGGCATTTGTGTGAGGAAAGGAGGCTTTTGGGGGGCTGCCATTGGGAGAGGGGTAAAACTCTAACATTTCTCGAGAGTGAGGCATGTTTTTGTATTACATAAAAGACTGTGGTGTAAGGAAATTAGCCATAAAAGTTCTCTATTAAAGTGGCTATTTCAGTTCACTACCAGCCTGCCATGTGTAGGAAACTCCTGGCACAGGACAGACCTCGTTCTTGCTTCTGGGGAGCTTGTTCTCCCTTTGGGAGCTGCCCTCATCATGCAGAGAGACAAGAACACATCACTCAGCATGTTGGGGCTTTGGGCTTCAAACGCTTGAAAGACTTGCAATCACCCAAGGGGCACTCTAGTGAGAATCACACACTCGGCTGGTCAGTCAGGCGCGGTTTTCTCCACCATCTTTGTTGATGCATGTTGGTACTGTCCTTTCTTCTGTGGCACAGAGAGCCCTCCTATCTCCTTGGCCTCTCCAAGGGCTGTCTCTGATGTCCAGGGAGTGATGACAGACCCTGCAGGGCCACCCTCTGTCTTGCTGCTTTCAGAAGGATCTCTCCCACCAGAAAGCTTACTTTGGTCTGAATTCCCTGGCAGGTGGGGATGAAAGTGCCAGGAGCACAAGGAAGGTGACTCCAGGACCAAAGAAAATCTGCTCAAGAACGTGGCCTCTAACACTTCAGAAGCCAGTCCTGGGCTGGGGAGAGGTGGCAGAAATCCTAGGAATAGCCAAGATTTTCTTTGGGTAGCTTTGTAAAAGCTAAGCTAGTCAAGTCATGTTTCTCCCTGGAAGTACAGTTCTTTTGAATGATTAAGCGCATGTTCAGCAGTCAGAGTAGCCGAGCAGAGCCGTGGAAGCCTCAGGGACCTCGTTTGGTCCTGGGGTCTGGCCTCAGTGACAAGGTCTCTTCCAGCCTTCAGCTTCTCAGATAACTCGTTAGCCTCAGATGAGACTGGGGTCACCAGGTGAGAGAGGCTGGAAGCCTGTGTTCTGCTCACTAAACCTCTTCCAGAGAAGTGGGTTGGGCTTTCAGAAGCAGCTCTGCATCTTCAGAATTCACTTAGGGTTTGGGGTCCTTTCCCTGATCACCCTTCTTGTGAGGAGGGCAGTCACAGCTTCTCACCTTCCGTTATTAGAAAGTCAGGGGCTTGACTGGATTTCTGGGCACGTCCAGGCTCCTCTTTCCTTCCCAGACTTGATGCAGTTCTCTCAAAGCAGTTTCCTGCCCGCTGCCACCTTCCTTTTCTGGCTGCCTGTTTAGCACCACGTCTGGGCACCAGGATCCAGGTGCCAGCATGAGTCTCCTGAGCTCCAGTATTTGGCTATGTCAGTCCAAACACATAAACTGCAGGAGATGTGGTGGGCAAAAATTGGTTGGGTAAGACCACCTCTAAAGCCCTCAGGGGAGGTGGTGCTGGCTGTCCCTGGGAAGGACACTTAACCCTCTCTGAGATTCCTTTCTTCATTTCCTTTATGTGTGCAATGGGCAGCTCTGAGTAGGTCCCTTCTGTCTTGGATGGAACCTAGGGCCAGCTAATGGTCCCTGCCTCATCTGGAACCCAGGAATGTTCCAGAAGCCTCATTCTTGGAAAGTGCAGGGCCCAGCATCCTGTAAATGGTCACCACCACACTGCCAATGACCCCTCCTGCCCCAGCCCCACAAGGCTGCTAGGGCAGGGTGCCTTGTAGCTGGGATGGAAGGATTTAATGGGGGAGAGGAGAAAAAGAAAGAGGGAGAAAGAAAAGGAGGAAAAGAGACATGGAGAGAAAGAAAAGGAGGAAGAGGGAAAGAGAAAGGAAGGGAGTAAGAGAGATGGAGAGAAGAAAAAGGAAGAGAGGGAAAGAAAAGGAATAAGAGAAAGGGAGAAAGAAAAGGAAGAGAGGAGAGAAAGGAAAGGAGGGAGGGAGAGAAGTATGTAAAGAACTTGGTACTGTCAGTCAGGGCAGCTCTGGGCTCAGTGATGGGAAGGGCTGCTTGGCCTGGAGTTCGAATCATGCCCCAGGAAGGGAGATGGTGCCTTGTTCTTGGTGCATTCCTTGATTGGCTCTGTTTCCTCTTCCACAGCGCAATTACCCTTCTCTTTCTGTGCCTTCATCATCATTGTGCCACTTCAGTGTCTAGGTTTTGTTGTTTTTTAAACAGGCCTTGAGAACAGTCGCTTCTGATGGACAAAATCTGAAGTTGGAGCTAGTTCAGAATGAAAGGCCAGACAAGGCCTCAGACCAAACGGTTCTGATCCACAGTGCGAGAGTCGCAGGGAGGGCCTCCTTGGGAAACACTCTTGAGTATACCGTGCAGACAGAAAGTTCAGAGCTCTTGCACTCTGCCCATACAAGCTGACCCTGAGTGGATACGTCGGCTTAAAGTTTGGTTTTTCTGAATGGCAGCCTAAGAGAGGAGGAAAGGGTCCAGTCTTAGCTTTGTGTCTTTCCAGACTGTAAAATCACAGGGAGATGGTGACGGGCTCCCACGGGCTTTCCCCTTCTGGCTTTTCAGCCCCGCCTGCCCGCGCCCCATGGTCCAGCTCCCTGCCTTCCCCCGCTCTCTCCACCCCTTGGCCCTTTGTACTGACCGTCTCCAGTGCCTGGTCTGCTCTCTCTTCTCCCACCTCACCTCCGCCTCCAGGATCACTGGTTCTCTTCCAGACCCGGCTCTGACACCACTTTGTGTGTGCGGGAAGCCCTTCCTGGTGCCCCGAGCCAGCTGTGAACTCCCCTTTTAGAGAGAGCGTGTGCCTGGCTGTTCTGGGCCGTCTTATGGATAGAGATACTTCATGGTAGCTCCAGGAGGGGGCAGAGGGGCTGTTAGGACTTTGTCTTTCTCTCTAACCCCTGCCACAGTGCTGGGCAAAAAGAGCTCAACACATGCTTAATTATGGCTGAATCCAGTCAGTGTTTTTTGCTGATTAAAATGTGCTTTGATTATTTTAGAAGTGATTTGAAGTGATTTTAGAAGATATATTTTTAAGTATTTTAGAATCTTTTTTCATGTTTGTATCTAGATGAAGAAAACCACTTAGAACGGCCATATAATTTTTAAGACCATTTTTTTGTCTGTAAAAAGATTGAACACTTGTGTGGAAAGCATTAATGGAATATAAACCAAAGTTTGCCTCTATAAACTGGAAGCCCAGGGGTGCTGGGCTGGGAGGCCTGGCATTGAGTCAGAATCATGGCTATGAATCCCAGCTCAGCACTGCGACCTTTGCTCCCTCCTGAACCAGCGACTGATCTTGGTGGGCAATTGTTCCTTCATCTGTGAAATAAGGGGTCCTGTTGAGCTCTGAATAACAGATAATAAAGATTCAGTAAAGTTTTATTGTGCTCTCCAAGACAGAAAATATAAAGTAAACAAGGTGTTTATTTCTTTCTTCCTAGAAAAAGTTAGAGAAATTCAAGAAAAGCTAGATGCTTTCATTGAAGCCCTCCACCAGGAGAAATAAACGTGAGTAAGAGATGTTTCTGAGCTGTTCCTCCACTCACAGGGGCTGGGAAATGGTTTGGATGGTGCTCTGCCCTCCTGAGGGGCTCCCTTCAACTTTGTGGGCAGAGCCGGCTGGTGATGTTCACGGCAAGGGCCTTTGAAATGGGAGTCTAAAGCCCCAGGTACATTAGGCGGCTTTGGGTAACACAGTGACCAACAGTTCAACCAAGAACAGTCCTCTGGATGTGGATTCCCTGAGAATTCTCATGTATGTGAATAAAGGGCAAAGAGATTTCATAATGTGAAAGCTGCGGGTAGAGGTCATCAGGAGCTTCCCTGAGGCTGTACAGGGGAGTCAGCAGACCATGGTCGGCTGTCCTCTGTGTGTCCGTGTGTGTGTGTGTGTGTGTCTGTCTGTGTCCGTGTGTGCACGCTCACGTGCATTAGTAAAAGCCGATAGACATGTTGGTGGGCTGCTGCTTTTCGTGTTTTAAAATCCAGTTTTATTGATAGCTTTTGTTTCTAACTCATCCGCACCCCGTCCCCTCCCTTGTCCCAAATGAAAGAGAAAGAAAGTAGTTCAGCAAAAGGAACCTACCCCCAGTCAAGTCAGTAAAGACAGCAGAAGCAAACAGTGAGTGTGTGTCTGGATCGTTCTACCTGGCTTCGGTGGAGACGTTTTCTGCTGGGCTGGGTCTCCCCTCCTGCCGCAGTAATAGCAGCCAAGCCTTCGTTTGGGCTAAAAGAAAAGTCTGCCCAGGGCAGATTCCAGTAAATGTCCTAAGCAGCTGTTCTCCTCATGGATGGGGTAAGAACCTCGCTTGATTGTCCATAAGTGATGAGCCATCCTTGCTGTTGGTGTGATTCACCTGAGATGGTGATTTCAGCCCTGAGTCCCTGCAGCCCAAGAGAGGGGAGCTCAGGGAACACTGGAGGAGAGGA
Organism: Petaurus breviceps papuanus; assembly: GCF_028583685.1. Taxonomy (NCBI): domain Eukaryota; kingdom Metazoa; phylum Chordata; class Mammalia; order Diprotodontia; family Petauridae; genus Petaurus; species Petaurus breviceps. Next base: position 2,952,916 of record NW_027185759.1, on the reverse strand, counting down.
GGGAGTGGTCCTGGGGTCGGTGAAGGAGCCGGAAGCTTCCCACTCCCTGAAGGGCACCGTGATTTCATCTGCACTCCTGGGGATTCTCAGGACAGGAAGCACGACATACAAGAAGTCCCTCTCAGGCTACACACCAGCCGTTTTTATCTTACTCTAATAGTAGCACACTACTTGTGATCTTCCAAACGTGAATGTCTGTGTATGTACATATCTTCCCTCCAATGTAGAAAGCACTACTGGAGAGCCTTTGCTGATCGGCCAGCCGTCTTCCCATCTGGAATTGCCACCATTACCTTTCCCCTCCAGATTTGACCTTTGCAGTAAATACAAACAAATCAGAGTATTGCCCCAAATGTGGGAGCACAGAATGGGGTCACCCCTCCCGAAGGGTCTCTGCTCTCATCTGTCCTCATGCCCCTGGGCTCATCCTTGTGAGAACCGGGTGATGGGCAGAGCGGGGTTTTCAGGAAGCGGTGTCCAAGGCTGGGTGTCCCCAACGGGCAGCGGGGGCAGTGAGAAATGGGAAGGTGTGTGTGTCTGTGTATCTGTATCTATAATGGGGGTGGGTGGCACCGGCCGTAGCTTCCATCACTCAGCCCCTTGGGGGTGGTCTGAGCATCAGGTCCTCGGTGACCAGGAGGTGGCGCACGCCTCACAGCTTGGCTGGAAGTCCCACCTGTTGTTTTGAGATCATGGGGGAAAGTGAATTGTCGTGTGTCTTGAACACTTTGTACATTTTATGCTGGGGTTGATCAGGGCAGCAGACAAAGGCCTGCCTTGAGGGGGCATCGTGTGATCTGCAAGGCTGGTCGCAGTGCTGGGCCAGAAGGCACCAGAGCCTCATGCTCCCTCGGATGGTGGGCCTGGGGCCAGACAGCTGGACAGCCGAGGACAGCGCCCTGTGGGCTTCACCTCCTTGCCTTTTTTCTGATAAAGCCTGGACGTTCCTAACTTCAGCTGTTCTTCCTCCAACAGAACAGAATCCCTCCCAGTAACAGCTGCCTCTGAGTATGGTGAACACAGAAAACGCCTTTCAGTCTTGGTCCACCCTTCCTCCTCAGAGGGCCCTCGTGGAAACACACCTTGTCCAGGATTCCTGGTGGGTCCTCTTTAGTGACAGCCCCCAATGTTTATGTTGTTGAAGTGACAGCTTGGGACATGACATCGGCCGCACAGCCCATTCAGTTCTTGCCTTCTATTTCTAGCCTTCCTCCCTGGAGGGGCAGGGTCTTCTCCTGCAGAGACTGGTTTACCGTTTCTTTTCCAGAAAGTATTGCTGAGTGTTTGAAATAAAACCCTGGAGCAGTACTGTCATTTGTATATGAAATACTCCTGCCCCCCCCCCCCCCCCTAGAGTCAGGGTTGGGATATGTGGTATTCTGTCAGACGATCGTGGATCACCCCGCTTGGTTCAGACTCGCAGTGTCTTTGTCAGGAAATTGTGAGTTTAATATCCTTGGAGTTTGGGTTTATGATCACATGAGCAGTGACCATGAGAGGAAGAGGTGTCTCTGGCCGTTCATGGCCACCTTAGAGCGTAGCTCAGGAGAAGCCAGCCTTCTCTCTGGCCAAAGGGGAGAGAGGGAAACAGTCCCCTGCCATCAGCCGGCTGCTGACTCAAGAGAGCCCCTCCAGATGTGTGTGGGAATAATCAGCAAGAGAGAGCTTTCTTCCCTTTTAGAAGTGCCCAGAAGCCTGTGATGGCCAGTACCAGCCTACATCCGCACATGGGCAGTGATCCTTTTAAAGGCAATTAGTGATAGGAACCTGGGGCCGGGCCTCCCTCCGCCCTGCTGGAGGAGTGTCCCACCGAGGCAGGGCCTGGCTCTCTCTGATTGTTTACTTCTCTCCACACTCAGCTCTGTTCTTTGGCTTCTAATAAGAACTCCCACCTCAGGACAGTCAGCTTCTTCCAGTCCACCCCTGGTTCCTTTTCCTCAAATCCAATTTTTCAGTACTAGCCTAGGAAATTTTTCTTGTGTGTTCAAAGCATTCCTGACCATCTGAGGGAGCGTTTCTCAGTACAGGGGGTCCCACAAGAAAGTCTGAAAAGGGACTTCACTGCGCTCACAACAGCATGGCGCATTTTGAGAATTTGTTAAAACTTGGGGTTCTGGTGACGGAACCAGCCCAGATGTGCTTTCTCTTTGTGCTGGGATCGAGGGACTCCCTATTCCAGGCAGTTTCAGCCTTGGCAGAGATCAGGAGTAGAGAGAGCTCAGATCTTTCCTGAGTCTGGAGGAGAACATGCATCTACTCCCACCCCCAACCCTCTGTCTGGGTGGAAAAACTCCTCCTCCTCATAAGGACTGGGGGATGGACGTCCTGGTGGCATTTATCTGGGGCCACTAGAGAGTGGAGGGGCGTGTTTAGAAGAAAGACCTTAAGCCAAATACTCCAAATGTCAGCTGAGAGCGCATCTGCTGGAGAAAGTCAGTGTTTGAACCCTGCCCCACTCAGCCTCAGTGTCTCACCTGGCGCCAAGTGAGCCTTGACGTTCGAAAGGCCCTGCGGCAGACCAGACGGACTTCCACTCGATATTTCTTTATAACTGATCCCAGCTAAGTGTGTTTTTTTTTCTTTGAGGGGGTGTATGGAAACTTAGGTATTTATTGAATGCAGAAGTAATTGAAGGAAAAAATAAAATTCCTTTCCAACCCCTGGAGCCGGGTGTGTTGTGTCTCTGGCCTAAAAAGTAGACATTTCTGACACTTCAGTAAATCCAGGTCCAATTCTGAGAATCCTGAAGCATCCTTGTAGCTAAAGCTTTCGCTATCTAAAGTGTAAGAATTTCCAAACAATGAAATGATGAATGAATCTGAATTAGGAGGCCTGAGAACAAAGCCCAGTCTTTGAAAGCATACTTGGGCCGAGTGTTGATTTTAAAAATCAGAATCCTCAGGCCAGACTCAGGAGGAAAGGAAAACCTTCCTGTTGCACTGTTGAATAAACTGTGCCTTAGGGAGTGCTTATTAGGAATTTGCCGACTAATAAATCTAGATGTCTTTGTGGAAATACAGTTGTCACAGGAGAGGCAGCCTGGCATGATGAAGACCCAGATTCTGGTCCCAACTGACCCATTCGGGCTGTGTGGCCCAAGCCACTTTCTGGGTGAGAAGCTGCAGAGAAAGGGGTGACCTATGGGGCTCCAGGGGCTCCCCTCAACAAGGACTTCCCACCAGTCCAGTCCCTCTCCCCCACCTGATTGTCCCATAAACCTTGTGGTGTGCATTTAACTGAGTCCTGATGAATGCATTTCAACTTCTTTGGGCTGCTTTCCTCTTCTTGTATAAAAATTCATGAATTAGATTAACAGTCTGTTTGTCTGAAAGGTAGTGTGTTCTTTCATCAAGCTACATGGCAGGCTCACCAAGTATGTGTGGTCTGTTATGTTAATACTGCATATATGTGCATTGTATATTATTAAATGTGTGCATGTGCACACGGCTATCAAGGTGTGAAGGCTGAGGCTCCCAGGGCGGGGCCACTTCATGCTCAGCACTAATTAGACTAGTTTACAAGCTCTCCAACTTTGGAGAAGAGTCAACAGCAAAGCTTCAAGAAAAACAGTTTTAAGCCCTAGGCAATGAGAGAAAATGAAGATACTCAAGATTCTTTCATCAGAGAAAGAGCCATCCACAGCAGTTTATGAAGGACAGAATTCGGAAAAAAGACTTCATGACTTGGGGTTTTATTCACAACCTCCTACATGTCCGGGCCACTGGAGATAGAGGACATAAATTAGCCACTCTGCCCTTGGGGCACTGACATAGACAGAAATTTATTTCACAATGGCACCCAAAGCAATTTCTAGGGAGACAACACTGACAACTGGGGTGGGGGTGGGGTCAGAACAGGCTTCCTGTACCAATCTCAAGTTGAATCATAGGCCATTTGGGATAAGAATTCTTAAATATGGCCACTGTTGACTTGGACAACCGAGGTAGGTCACTCAATATCCCTCTCCATAGAGACCTCTGTAGGTTACATTTTATACCTTCAGGAATATGTCTGTGTAGCTTTGAGTTGATGTTCAGATGATGGCCTGGGAATCATTGGTGGTCAGGCCCCCAGACTGACCTCACACTGTAATGTTGATACTATCACGATGTCTGTACATTTTGTTTCTGGCATGAAGATGTTATGATATTTAATAAAATAAGACATTTGCTGTCTCTTGAAGAACAGTACCATTTTTTCCCCATTAACATTTTTTGGAGGGTGGAGGGAAGGAATGATTGGGAAGAGGGGGGCATTGGTCTCCTTCCTACTCCCCACTACCTACCACTGTTGGCACAGTTCATGAACTATAAAAGCTTGTGAAGTAGGCCTTAGGTGAGGAGGGATGGAGGGAGTGGCCAGCTGTGACACTTAACTGTGCCATCGATCACCAGGGTCATCGATCAGAAACACTCTATTAAGAATCTGCTGTGTGCCAGACACGGGTGCCAGGGGTGCAAATAGGAAAGAAATTGCATGGATATAGTCCCCTAGAGTATGCGGAGAGTCGGACCCCGCTCACTAGTACAGTGTTTCCCCCAGTTTCGAAGACCTAATACCCAGATTGGTGGTCTGACTTGGGGAGAATTAGTCTGTGACTGGATTAATTAGGGAGGAGAAGAAAAGGGAGCTGTTGCTTAGGTTGGGTCCTGTAGGGCTGGCTCTAGGCAGGCATGGCCATGCCTATGGGGCTGGAGAAGATGCCACACTGGTATATGGCCAGGTGTCTGCTCCCCCGCCCTGGCTGTTTACACTGCTCACTAGTGAGGGGGTCACAGTATCCATCATGTCATGGCATATGCCCTGACTCTCTGCCTCCCTCGGCCATGTTAAACCTCCCAGAGGCTCCAACAGGAACTCTTGTGTAGTGTCCGTACCCAGGTGCTGGGCTATCATCCACTCACCTCCCTTTCCATCCCACAAATCTGTGGCATCTTCTGCATAGTGTGATGAGAAAGCTGGAAACCCTGCCCTCTGCATCCTCGTTTAGCCTTGGTCCCCTCAGGGGGAGGACTGGCATCTCCCTGTCTGTCCCTGCCTTGGCAAGCCTGTGTTTCCCGGATGGTTTCTGTGCTGCCACATCTGATGTGTGAGGTCTGGCCCACTCACACACCTCTCCCAAGACTTCCGAATCACCAGCAGTTTGGCTCTTCAGAGATTTTCAATGAAGCATCCCTGAGGAGATATGGACAATGATGCTAACTCCAGTCCTGCTATGAGGAACAGATCCGAGGGCCACTGGGAAGACTGGCAGCTCATTGGAATAGTGGAGAGAGTGCAGAGCCAGAGTTAGGAAAGAGTTTGTCTCCTGCCTCAGGCACTTACTAGCTGTGTGACCCTGGGCAAGTCACTTAACCCTGTTTGCCTTGGGTTCCCCATCTGTAAAATGAAGACCCTGCAGAATGGCAAACCGCTCCAATATCTTTGCCAAGAAAACCCCAAATGGGGCCACGAAGTCACAACTGGACTGTAAGAGTGTACCCCTTCATTTTTCAGCTGAGGAAATTGAGGCAGAGGTTAGGTGACTGCTCAGGATTACACAGGTAGTAAGTGTCCGAGGGGGGATTTGAACCCCGATCTTCCTGACTCCAGTTTCAGCACCCAGTGCACTCTACCAAACCCTTTCAGCTTTGAGTAAAGGGAGGGTCATCATAGTAGGGTCTGCCCTGGGCTCCCTTCTCTCCATTCCTGCACTTGGTGACCCCCCTGGTCCCATGGGTCCAATTACCATCGCTCTTCAGTTACTTCCCAGATCTAGGTAGCCAGCCCTCCAGTCTTATGTCAACAGCACTTGATAATAAACTACAGGGACTAATAGCCAGATTCGGGATTTCAATGGCATGGGGATCTCCCAGGCACGGAAGTGCTCCCCTCCTATGAAAGTGAGCACCCTGCCTGCAGTTTATAGCCCTGAAGAGCTGCCTCGGACCACCCCAACACCAGTCCTTCCCGGCTTTGAGGGCGGCTGATGACAAATAAATGAGTATTTATCAGGTCTCCAATTGCCTGCCGGCCACTCTAAACTCATTATTCCATGAGGCGCCTCTACAATCCAGACAAACTGGTCTTGCTGTTCCTTATACGAGGTGATGGTCTCCAGTTCTTGCCAGTGCGGAGAAGGCAGAAGGTCTTGACAATGCCACTTGATAGCCAGACAATGAACTTGATAGCCAGGTCCAGTGGAAGAGAACTTAGCCCTGGGCGGGGAGTGAAAGGAGGCATTTCAGACAGGCAGATGTAGGCTGTGTAAGGAAAACCCTCCTAAGAATGTCCAAAAGCCACCTGGGAGATGCGCCAGGAGTCACTGAGTCCCGCTTTCTAGGAGCCTTCAAGCAGCGGGTTGTCAGGGACATCTAGCAGAAGCGTGGTTGTGTCTGGACTGCACCAGACCGACACTCTCCCAGCTCTGATAGTCTGTGAATCCAGAAGGTTCCCAAGCTGCTCTTCCGGAGGGCAGAGGCGGGTACATGGGAGCCACAGAGGCTCCGATTCCCACCGGCTTCAGCAGCATTTCCTGTTCTTCCGCTCCTCCCTCTGAGATCCTCTTCAGTTCCACACAGTGGTCTGTGTGTGTGTCTCCCCCAGGGGACTGTGAGCTCCTTGAAAACAGAGGTTGGTTTGGTTATTTCTTTATTCATTTTATCATTTATTTATTTATTTGACCTTTCTTCCTCTCCCGCGTGCGTAGCCCAGTGCCCGGCGCCAGGAGCCCCTTCACTTGACTTGTCTTGATCCCCCACATTTCCCAGCATACTGAACCCGGGGTGAGTGTTCTACTTCCATTAACTTCCAGACTGATAACGTTTTCCCTGAATGTCCCTGTGTAATCAGGCGGTTAGAGCCCCATGTCCTTTCTCCCGCTCACTAATTGGCACGTTCTCCCCGCCATATACTGGATGATTGGCCCCGGCTTTTGATGTGTTGATGCTACATGTTGGCCACAGCCCCGTCCTCCATGGGCCCGTTCTGGTTCATGTGAAAATCCACCTCCTTTTTGTGTCCCCCGGTGACAGGACGTGACAACACCATTAGCATTTGCAAAGGGGCGGCTCGGTCGCCGAGCTCGCCCCCAGGCCATGGGCTGCTCAGTTTGCGCTGCCCCATTATGTGGGAGACACAAAGAAGGCGGAGGCCGGCCCAGGCCTGTCAAGCTGGACGCGGCGCGCCGGGCCCCAAACGTCCTTCAGTTCCCTGAGCCGGGCTCAATGGCTCTGAGGTAGGTAAATGAATGCGGGGCATGGCCGGCACAGGATTCCTTTCTGACCTCATCCCCGCGCCGTTTGTTTGCAGGCTTGTAGGGGGAGAGGAGGACATTGGGCAGCTTTTGTCTCCCATCATTTTCTTGCAGGTTGGGGAGTTAATGGAGCCTTTGTCCCGAGGCAGCCGAGCAGAAAGCGGACTGCGGCCGCTGGCAGCCGAGTCGGGCCACCTCGCCAGTGCGCCACGGGTGCAGGGAAGTCATGCTCTGGGCCTCCGTGGCGACTCCTCTCCAGGCTTTGTGAAACTGGTGAAAAAGGGGCGCCTGCTGCCGCTGGAGCCCCACCAGCCCCTTTCTGACCCCCCCCCTCCCCAGCTGCTGGGGCCTCCTCCGGCTTCTCTCATAAACATTTACACGTGTACAGGTTGTTCTCCCAAGGAGCCTGGAAGCTCCTCGAGGGCAGGAACTGTTTTCATCACAAAAATGAGAATATCCACAACTATAAACCAGAGTCCAAGTGCTTTCTGAGCATCCCTGACCAAGTTTCTGAAAGAACTAATGGGGTATCGGGCCCTGAGCATGATTCCTTCCTCCATCCTATCACAGATCTAGGTAGTAGGGCCTTAAAGGCCATAGAACAAGATCCCTTGGACTCACAAGTGAGAAAATTGAGGACCAAAGCAATGGAGGAACTTGCTCAGTAAATGTGTGAGACAAGACTGAAGCCACACCCAAGGCCAGAGCCCCACTCAGTGTGCAGGCAGCCCTGCCCTGACTCACCACTTAAGCAGGTGGGCTCAGACTCCATTCGGCAGTCTTGAGGGTTTGTCATTCAGGGTCAGATGAGGCTGGAGCATGTCAAGGCAGAACCCAAGGTCAGAAGCCATCCCCAGGCTCCTAGAACCAGCACCAGCACCAGCCTGGCCACCTGCCCCCAGGAATCTCTCATGGAACCCAGCACAGGGAAGGCATCTCCTCTCCATAGGACAGAGGGGACATTTCAGGGGAAGGTGAAGGATCTAGGCTGATGCCTAGGGCATGAGCTGAGGAGGATTGGAAGGGTAATGGTGTCCCCAACAGGAAGAGGGGAGAGTTGGGGGAAGGGGGAGATGATTTTATATGTATGTGTGTATGCATATATACATACATATGTGTGTGTGTGAATGGTTAAAACTATTGACGGAAAGGTTGCCAAAGAGTGAGAAATGGTCCCAAGACTTGAGGATAATGCGACCACTGGTGGATTTGGAGAGGGTGGTTTCATCTCAGTTATGAGATGGGAAGCCAGTTTACAAAGAGCTGAGAAGAGAACAGAAGGGACAGAAGGAGAAGCAGCAAGTGTGGATGGCTATTTTTGAGGGGGGATGGTGGGTAGCAATGGGGGATGACAGAGACTTGGGTCTGTCCACAGGCAGGATGGAGTTGGGTAGTTCAGAGAGATGGAAATTAAGAGGAAATGGGAGGGTATATGAGTGAAGAGAGTGACCTTGGGTCAAAAGAAAGGCCGCAGAAGTTGTGGCTTTGGCAGAACTGGAAAGAAGAGGCAATGAAGGATGGAGAGATGGCCTGTTGTCTTGGCATGGCCCTCAGGTGAGAGCAGGCTTGAGGAGAGCAGAGCAGGCTGCCAGGGGGGATGACAGAGAACACCCAAAGGCCACCTTTCTTGCCCATCCAAGTGCAGGTGACAGCTTCCATCAGCTTCTCCCACTCAGAACACTTGGGTCATTTCCCCTACCCCACGAGTACAGAAGTGTTCAAAGGGGAGTAACCTGGGTCTGGTGTTTGGCAAGGCTGGGTCACCTTGGATGGGACCCAGGGGTCAAGAAGCCAGAAGAGAGCTGGGATGGTTTCCTGGGGATTAGAGAGGGGCAGGGGGAGAATGCTGCCAGAGCCAGCGAGGGTGATGGCCTCAGACAAAATGGAGGGGTCGGGACTGCAGGCCACAGGGTGCAACAGGCTCTGGAGGAGGGATTTCAGACTCTCCATTATGGAGATACAGCTCTTGTGGGTGATGGGGCCATCAAGGTCATGACTGTCCCTGCTGTGCCTTTGCTGGGGGGAAGGTGAAGGTCATGGTTGTGGAGGAGGTTGGTCAGCTGTGGGTTTTGACGTGGAGTCCAATGACCAAGGTTCAGATCCTGCCACTGAGACTTGGTGTTTCATTTGACCTTTCACAAGTCACTTCACTTCTGTCATCTGTAAAATGAGGGGTTTGGGTGGGGTGGTCTCTGAAGCCCCTTCCCTTCTACATCTGTGATGCAGGAGTCTGTAGACCCAAGTCCTTGGGCGTAAAGGCAGGGTGTGGAGTGCAAAGGAAGGCTGAATACTTCTAGAAAAAGGGAAGGAGAAAGGGGGACCTGAACTGAAATGGAAGAATTTGTCTGGAAAAGCCCAAAGACTCAGCATTAGATTTCCTTTGGGGTCATTGTTAATGGATTCTCCATCAGATAGTCAGTCAACAAGCATTTCTTAAGAGTTTGTTCCATGCTGGTCTTTAAGACATCTGCCTTTCCCTTTTGCTGAATGACTTCTGGTCACTAAGCCTGTCCAGAGCAGCAAACCTCTTTAGGGGAGGTGACCAGCAGGGAGTGAGGAAGGCAGGATACTGGGAATGAGCCCCAGGAGATGACCCATGTGTCAGTGAAGGGGCAGGGGAAGGGGAAAGGGAGAAAAGGGGAGGCCAGAGAGCAGCCCCCCTCCCCTGGCTACGAGTGGGGTCCAGATTTACCATGAAAAGGAGGCTTGGTCTGTAAGGATTAGGGGAATATTCATGACTCAAAGTTCAGCCGGTGACACCTGAGGGCTGACCGCTCATCCTTTGGGCAAACAGTCACTCCGTCAAGACTGGGAGGCAGTAGGCTGACAGTGGGGGCCTCTCCCTGGCCTGGTCTGGCCTCCCTTGCCTTCCCCTCCCAGGAGATTGTCCCTTGGACTCGCCTTTCTTTCCTCCCACCCCCGACTTGTCCCGAGCAGAAGCCAGGATCGAGCCTTTCATTCCCCAAAGGAAGAGGGGCGGGAGGGGGGCGGGGAGCAGGAGTCTTGGGACATTACTTGACAAACAGAATGGTATCTTAGCATCGGAGACCCCCCTCAACAAGGGGAAGAAAAGGCCTTTCTCCAGCAGTGGGGGAGGCTTTGTCCTTCCCGGGCGGGGGAGGGGAAGGGACTGGTCCCGAAGTCTTTGGGACAGAAGCCTCAGGGAGCCATGTTTCATTGCCACTCAGGGAACTGGGGGTCTCCCCTTGGGCCCTGGGCAGAGGGAAGGGCTGTTTGAGGACTCATGGCAGCTGGGGGGCCCCTTTGGAGCGACCCCTGTGGCCTTGAAGGCTGACACCAACTGCACCTCGATGGGCATTCACAGGATCCCGAGAGGTCTCCTGGGCACCTCCACTGGCCAGTGCCCACCCCAGAGTGGGACAGCATTCTCCTTCTGTCTTTCTGAAGAAGGCAGAGGTGGCTGGATGGTGCCGGAGATAGCGCCCTCTGCCTGGAGTCAGGAGCCCCAGATTGGGCAGGTCCCACCACCACTCTTGACCTCCGTCTCTTCACCTGAGACATGGGAACAACAGACGCACTCCTCCCAGAGTCATGGTGAGGGCCCAACGAGAAGACAACTGTGAAGTGCTTAGCACAGCGACCCACTCAGGGCCGGGCTGAGTAAATGTTAGCGACGATTATCGTCACTGATTATCTGAAGTAATAAAGGTCATCCCTGCAGATTTGGATGGTCCTCTGTGGGAGTGGAGGGCAGGCCAGTCAATCCGGTTTCTCTCCTAATTGATGAAGTTAAGTCAACAGAGCGAGGCGGGCCTGGCTCGTCCTGGGCTTGGCAAATATTGAGCCAAAGTCTTCATGACTGGAACGGTGTTGACAAGCACAAGATGATGGCTTTGTGGTCTTTGTAGCCATGAAGTGCGTTGGCCGAGTCTGGCCTAACGCCCTCTGTACACAGAGGAGAGGCTGTGACCTGGAGTCGGAGATGTTTACTCGGCCAGTGTAAGCCGACGCCGGCTCTCAGAAGCCACACGCGCTCTCTTCTTCCCTGGTGACTCCCCCGGCCCTCCAAACAAACCCACCTCTCCTCTTCTCCTTGCTACGTTTTGTTTTGGGGGACAGAAAGTCATCCTGGATGTAGCAGTAGTAGGGAGCAGGACCTGACCTCTAGGGAATTCCCCATTAAAGAAATCACTCCCACTCATTCCGAACAGCACCTCTTCAGCCCTTATAGTCTGGGAGAGTCTCTGAGAGTGTAAAGTGCACAAGTGACTTGCCCAGAGTCACACAGTCAGAATGTGTCAGAAGCAGGGCTAAGCCCAGGCTTTTCTGCCCAATAGGCCCCTGCTGGCCCTCCCAGAATAACACAGATGGCAGCACAGCCTTGTTCAAGTTGCCCCTCAGTCCCAGGTTCTGATTCAGCAGCTTCCACAGTGACCTCAACAATGAGAAGCTTGTCCCCGTGCCCTTCCTTCGCCCTCCCCAAGCAACTCAAGGATGGCAGGTGCCACACTCATAATGCTGAATGGGTCTCTAAAACGTGCCCTCAGAATCACCCCCAAAATGTCCTGGGGCACAGTCAGGCCCTAGCAGAAAGAAATACTGATGAGATGGGGGTGGAGGAGGCCTGCAGAAGCAGGAGGCTGGGTGCCCAGTGGAGATTCGCCCGTCCTCATGGCAGCCGAGCACAGCTGGAGTCCTCCCTGATGTTGGCAGGATTGGGGGCTTCTTGCTGCCCTGCCCTGCCTGCCCCAAGACCTAAAAGGACATCTGTCGCTTCCGTGGTTCTGTTTGTCTGCACAGAGCTAAGTTGGTGCCCTGGGTTTTCTGATAAGAGCCAGGGAAGAATCTCTCCACTCAAGTGGGGTCTCTGGAATGAGGCTAAAGAGAGGACTCTTACCCTGGGGCCCAAGAACTTTAAAAATATATGTGCAACGATTTCAACATAGTTGGGTCTCTTTATAATCCTATGTACTTGCTTTATGCACTTAAAAGCTTTATTAAATGTAAACAGAATAAAGGAAATGACTCCAAAGCCATTATTCACAAGGAAGGCTGGGAGGGAGGCCACCAGCAGATGGGGCAGGGAGGGATCGAGCAAATCTTCATCAGAAGATGGTGCTTGAGGGGAAGGGAGGCTCTCTGAGAGCTGGAAGTCAGCAGAAAGCCAGGTATGGGGGCAGGGCCAAAGCATAGAGCAGGTACCTGAAGCATTGGTCTAGTCTGAGGGAGGAGCAGGAAGAAGGCCAGGAGGACTGGGCCATTGACTGTGGGCAGCGGTACTGCTGATATGGTGAGACTGGAAATGGCATCTGGAGGGAAGATTGGGAGGGCCTCAGAAAGTTTGCTGAAGCTACTCAGGTACTCAGAGAGAGGGGAAAACAGACAGACAGACAGACAGAGACAGAGGAAGGACAGAGTCAGAGAGAGACAGAGAGACTGAGACAGAGCAGTGTGGAAGGTGGCAAAAGAGAGTCTGAGGTTGCTGTTCTTGTCCTCCAGATGGGACAGAGAAAACCCCCCCACGCCCCCCAAGAATTCCAAGATGGGGTTGTCAGGTTTAGGCTTACTGTTGATGTTGGAACAAGCTTCTTAACAACGAGAACTGTCCCAAATTGGAAGGGCTCACCTCAAGTAGTGGTGAGACCCCCATCCTCAAAGATGTGCAAGTAGAAGTTCATTGATCCTTGGTCAGAAAGGGGATGCTTGCCCAGAATCTGTTCAGATGGAAGTCTCCAAATATCTCCCAGCTCAGAGCTCTAGGGTTTTTACTTACTGTCTTATTCTAGGTCACTCAGCTGGGAGAAAAGACACTCAAATTCCAAATACCTTGTGCGGTTTTGTCTGTGCTCCCCTGAGATGAAAAGAGAGGAAACTTGCAGTGTGGGAGTGGTTGCCTCCCCTGTACTGAACTCCCACACCCTCTAACTACCCCTTCCTGGAAGAGACAGTTCCCACATGGCCATTAGTGTGTCCACTCTGGAGAAGGACCTGCGACCTCTCTGGTCCTCAGTTTCCTCCTCTGTAAAATAAGATTGCACCAAGGTCCCGCCTAGCTCTGACCTAAGAATCCAGAGAAGAGTTGGTGAGTTTGGTTTCCTAACTGTTTAGAACCAAACAATGAATTAAGAACCAAACAAATTACTGGAGATGAGAGAGACAGACTCAAATACAGCGAGACAGACAGAGACAGACACAGAGACACGATGACTTAGAGGTTGAAGAAACCTTGGAGCCTAACCCCTTCATTTTACAGATGAGGAAACTGAGGTCAAGAGAAGATAAATAGCTTATCCAACATCATATAGATGGGAAGTAGTGACTCACCAGCCAGGGCCCCTTCCCCGCCCCATTCTGTCTATCCTGCCCAATCCTCCCGGTTGAGTCTGATGGAACATGTCTTATTGCCTTCTTGAACAGCAGGGGCATTCTCATGCCACAAACCTATGCTAGAGGAGAGCCTTTCTCTGGCACATGCATCTGGATGAGCCTGTGACCATCATCTTCTTTCCAGCTGGCCGGATGCACCCTTCCTTCACTGTTCAAGGCGGAAGCTCCTTGAGGGCAGGGACTGTCTCTAGAGGTTCCATAGTCCCTGGCACCATATCTCACATACTCCCTACTCCCTACAGTGACTCCATATGACCTTCGGTTTAAATACAAAATTTTCTGTTTCATATTCAAAGCTTCATGACCCACCCACCCCCCAGCCTTCCCAGTCTTCTTACGCCTTTCTCCCTGACACACACCATTCCATCCTCTGGTGCTGGCCTGGCTCTTCCTCCCACAGGACCCTCCAGCTCCTGATTCCTGGCATCCTCTCTGACTGTGCCCCATTCCTAGGACGGATGCTCTCCCTCCTCATCACCACCTTCTGGCTTCGCTGGCTTCTTCCGAGTCCCGCCTAACTTGTCGGCCTCCACAGGAAGCTGTCCCTGATCTTTCTTCATTGCACACCCTTCCCTCTCTCCCTTACTTCCTGTGGATCCTGTGAGCTTCTGTGTGCAGAGCTCTTTCCGTGTTAGACTGGAAGCGCCCTGAGGGCAGGGACCGTCCTTTGCCTCTTTTTGCAGCCCCATAAGGTGGGGCACTTGGTTTGCACCTGACGCCTCACTTCTTGCCACTGTCCTGGGCTCAGGCACAGATCCTGCCCTGTGAGGTGTGGGAAATCTCTCACAGTTTTGGTCATTACTCTCAATGTCAGTCAGTCAGACAACTAGCATTAAGTTCCTACTATGTGCCAGGCACTTTGCTAAACTACTACAAAAAGCGTCCCTGTGCTCCAGGAGCTCCCAGTCTAGTACACGAAAGACCAGGATGAGGCAAGGCTGCCTGCTGGCCGCGGTCCCTGAGCAGGAGCCCGCGCAGGCTCTGTCTCTGCCCTGCTCAGGAATGATGTCTGCACACTCATGCAGATCCTCAGGCTTCCACAGCCCCACCGTTCAGGGGCATCTGCAAAACCAAGCGGGCGAGGCCAGGTTCTGACGGTGCTTGGAGACCTCAGAGGACACCCCCTTGTCATACTCTGTTTACTTCCCTTCCCTTCTTCATCCCATAAATATTTACTTTTGTTCAGGGAAAGGAGGAAGCTGCCGCATCCAGAAGATGTGTCTATCAACCCACCTTGGATCCTAAAGCACAATCTCCAACAAGTCCCAGGAGGTTCTTGAGGCCCAGATAGCAAATGGTGAAGAGTCAGGGCCGCCCTTTGAATCCCAGCCCTACTGAGGGTTTTCCAGGATGCCCATCCTGTGCCTTCCTGCAATGTCCTCAATCTGCCCCTTCCACAGAACCCCCAGTCTGGGGGGCCCAGGGAAGGGTCAAGCACTAGTGTTCCTTTGCTCTATTTCTGAACTGGCATTGCTGGAATGGAGGCCCCAGTCTAGAAATAAGGATCCTCCATTGCATTGACTAGTGGGTCGTTCAGCCCATTAGGCAGACCAAGCCAGGTGCACTCTGGGTCACGTTTTCCTTGCTGGTCCTTGCCTTACCACTGTTGTGTGGGCCGGCCTGGGGCTCCTCCTGTGGCCTCCCTCCTCCTCCCCACTGGCCATTGATCATGTGGACTGAAGACAAAGTGCTTGGTGTCAAGCAAGCACTTTGGGGGACGGGGGCCTTATTGTCTGCATGGTTTCTTTGACCACAAAGGCAGCTGCTGTCAGCTCTCCACCCCAGGAACCAAACCAAGGCTGGAGCTTTCAGAACAGAACAAGGGCTTGACTGTACAGTCAGTTTGCCTGAAACATTCACAGCCAGGACAGCCTCATCCCTAACTTACACTGGCAACAAAGACATTCCCCCCATAGCTGGACCTTTCATTTCCCCTGCATCTGGGAACAAAAATGGGGGCAGTGAGGTGGAGATGGTAGTGGTGGGGGCAGGGCTCCAGCTGGCCCGGAAGGAAGGGAGGCTTCCCAGCCCACACCTGGAGCACCTCTGGTGAGCAGGGAGACTCAGATTAAGGCACCATATCCCCAGTAGGGTAGGCAAAGACTCAGACCTATGAGAATATAACTACAGCCTCCCCCAGTTTTTCAGATGGTGAAATGTGGTGTAGGGAGGTTTAATGATCTTCGCAGAAAGAAGCAGGTAGGAAGTGTCTGCAACAGGACTTGAACCCAGGTCCTCCTGATTCCAACACTATCCACTACTCCGTGCCTCCTCTCTCAAAGATACAGGGGCCACCACTGCCCCAACTTGGTCTTTGAGGATGATGGGGACCCTGGGTCACCTGAAATTCAGCTCAGAATGTGAAGAGAGACCAATGAAACCATCCCCATGGCTTCCAGAAGAAACCTGAGGCTGTGGGGAAGATCCTCCCTCCCTCAGGGTCAGCGCTCCTTCCTATAAGTAGCACCTGGTAACCTTTTTACCCAGACAAGCTCTTCCAGAAACTGCACCAAGTCAGTCCACTCTCCTCTGGGACAGGGGCCTCAAGTATTTTCAAAGCAAAGAAAGAGGGGTGAAGTGCTCAGAAATGGACAAGGCTTGGAGCCAGGGAGGCCTGACTGGGAATCAAATATTTGCTATCAAGGGCAAATGCTGGGTGCTCACTGACCTTCAGTGTCCCCACTTGTAAAATGGGAGTCACCTCATCTGTAGTGTGTCTACTTCACAGGGCTTTCAGGTGGGCAAAGTGATTTGGTGGAGACATTGAAATGCTGCAGAAACAGCCATAATGGTTATTCTTTCCTCCCCTGAGATCCCCAAAGCACCAAACAACAAATGCCAGTGGGCTCTTGGGTCCAAGGCAGCAAAGTGTGAACCATGAACTAAGCAGATATAGACACACACACAGAGACATACACACATGCACATGCAATGTGTGCACACACAGATACGCATAAAGGCATAGGCACATGTTCGTACATGTATGTGCGCAGACACACATAAAACACCTGTGCCCTCACAGCTACACACATACACACCCCCACATATAAATACACACACCCGCATGAATGCACACAGATGCACACACGCACATACTCACACATGAAAACTAAAGATGAATGTTGATCCTCTGTCCCTTCTTCCCTGGGCATCACCTTCTACCTGTCACTCAGTCTTTACTTCCATTTTCTTCCCTTCCCTTCCCTTCCTTTCCCTTTCCCTTTCCATTTCCCTTTCCCTTTCCCTTCCTCTTCTCCTTCCCTTTCCCCCTCCCCCTTCTCCTTCCCCCTCCCCTTTCCTTTTCTCTTTTCCCTTTCCTTTGCTCCCGCTTTCTCTCTCCTGGTTCTTTTTGCTGTTTCTCCTGCCCTCTTCCCCTCCAACAACAGTATTAGAATGGAGTCTGTTTTCTAGTGTCTTTATTTTGAAAAGTTCTTTGATCTTTGCTCTGAATTTTAAAAGCAGGTGTGATGGAGTCGGAGGGCCTTCTCCCATGTCTGTGTGTTTGTCCCTCTCTGTGACCTTGGTACAAAGAGGCTCCTGTCCTATTGGTAAAAGCCTTGCGTGCCTGAGCTCAGTCCCCATCTCGACCCTGAGAAAGTGCTTTGGGCCACACTGCTCTCTCTGCATGGAGCTGGCCCTGAAGCTTCTTGTCTTGGGCTAGAGACAGCCTATTCAGGATCCCACGGCTCTTAGGTAATGATGGAAAACCCCCACTGCTTCCTCCCCAGTGTGAGAGAAAGGCCCTCCCAAGAAGGGCTGGGGGGAGAGGAAGGAAGGAAGAGAGGAAGGAGGGAGGAAGGAAGGAGCTGCCCCCAGGAGACAGACCTGCAGAGAGGAGAGAATGGCCCCGGCATGCCACAGTGAAGACGGACACAGGGGCATGGGCAGCTTGGACAAAGACCTGGAAGAAGCCATTGAGATTTAATTGT
The DNA here is from genome assembly GCF_028583685.1 of Petaurus breviceps papuanus. Classification (NCBI taxonomy): domain Eukaryota; kingdom Metazoa; phylum Chordata; class Mammalia; order Diprotodontia; family Petauridae; genus Petaurus; species Petaurus breviceps. Next base: position 2,935,405 of record NW_027185759.1, on the reverse strand, counting down.
GTAAACCCACGTGGCTGATTAGGAGGGCCCAGGAGGGGCTGTCTGGGCTGCTCTCATGCTTGCTAGGATTCTCTGGGAGGTGTTCTTTTGAAAAAGGACAAAACCCCAACCAAACTCTGCTGGGCGAGCACAAAGGGACAGCTCGGGGGTGGCGGCCCCCTCGACGTTCCCAGGAATGGCATTCCCAAATGACCCCGGTTCCTCCTGCCATACAATAGCCTTCCCATGGAGGCCCAGTGACAAACCCCACAAGGATGCTGGACACAGCCAGGCCTGGCTCTGCCCCAGGCCTGGGCCTCTCACGGCTGGCTGGAGGCTCGGGGCTGACATCCGCCGGTGCCGGACAATGCCGCTGCTGTTGGGACCATCCGAGGTAACGGGTGTCCAGGGAGGAGTCCTTGCCATTCCATCTCCCACAACACTTGGCCACATGTTTGTGGAATGACTGATCCTTCTCCACAATTACAGCTGCTTGTTTGGACCTCTTGGATTCCTCTGTAATTCACCATCAGAAGCACTGAGGCCAAAGTCCATCCAGGGTCAGGTCACCTGTTAAGCATCTGAGTCAAAGAAAATCCTATCAAAGAACAGCCTGGAGGAGGGGAAGGGGACAGAGGGCAGCCCTCCAGGCTCCCACCACACAGCTCAGCCCAGAGGTAGAGCCAGACCCAAGCAAAATCACAAAGGGGGGAAGATAGCGCCCTTCAGGCCTCTCTCCTCTCAGTGCGCCTTGCCAGGGCACTCAGAGCCCACATGCTTCTTTGAGGCTTGCTGGGGCCCCACCTCAGAACGGGTTCCTAGCTCCTACTTTCATCTGTCAACCTCAGAGTCCCACAAAAACCTGTTGGGGATCTGCTTACTGAGAAGATGCTAATGGCCATGCAAGATGGAAGAGGTCCTCCATCCCAAATCTTATGTATGCATTTTAATAGGCGCCTTCAGTGTCTGGACAGAAGGGAAGACGCCAGTGGTGGGGGTTTGGACACTGCAGCAGGACCCAGAGAGAGCTAGTCTGGGAAAAGGCCCTGACCATGAGGGCCTGGCATAAGGTATATACTTAATAAATGTTTGTTGATTGACTGAATGATTGTCCAGGGTCACTCAGAGAGCAAAGGGTGAGGCTAACCCTGCTCCAAGGGCTTTATTTAATGATGTGAGGGATTTTAAACTCCAGACCACTTTGGAGGCAAATGCTACAGGCCCAGAGCAGAGGAAGCACTTGTGAGGAGGAGGAAGAGGAGGTTGTAAGTAACTACTGAGGATGGGGATCCTGACGTCCAGGGGAAAGGCCCGAGCACAGGTCACCCTTATCTCTAACACTGTGTGCACTGAGAAAACAGAGAGAGAGAGACAGAGACAGGAAGGGAGG
>NW_027185759.1:2886668-2933936 GCF_028583685.1 Petaurus breviceps papuanus | reverse complement strand
AGGGAAGGAGAGAGACAGAGAGGGAGAGGGAGGGACAGAGAGAGACAGAGACAGAGAGAAAGGGAGAGACAGAGAGATAGAGAGGGAGGGACAGAGAGAGGGACAGGAAGGGAGGGAGAGAGACAGGAAGGGAGGGACAGAGAGAGAGACAGGAAGGGAGGGAGAGAGACAGAGACATACAGAGAGGGAGGGAGAGAAACAGAGAAATATAACAAATACTTGTAATACCTGGAATGAGAGGGGTGGAGACAGACACAAGAAATGGAACCAGGCAGATAGACAAGGAGTGAAAAAACAGCTGAAACTCAAATAAACAGAAACCCCACACACACATACAGCCACCCACCCTCCTCGCCTCAACGGGGACATGCCCCATACCTGTACACACAGACACAGACAGACACACAGACACACCCCCCCTCCTCCCACCATGGCATGCACACCCTCAGGAGACACTCTCATAGCATAACATTGTTAGCTTCTGGACTGCCAAGATCCCTTCATTCAGAACATTTCAGATGACCTGACAGCCTGAGTTTCCTCATCTGCAGAACGGGCACCCTAACTTTGCTTCACCACCTCTCCCCCAGCCTCGCCACGCCCCACCACGCCCAACCGGTCCTACAGGTGACAGTCGAAGGCAGGGCAGGGCGTCTTCCTCCTGAGGCAGCGCCCAGGAGCTGTCCCCTCCAGGGAGTCCTCCCTCCACTTCTGTCTTTGGTTCTAAACCCTCTTCCATCTCTAGCCTGCCTCCTGCACCCACAGAGGAGGGGGCCTTACTGTGAGCCGACGATCTCCAGGTGGCAACCATCCCTCAGGGGCTGGGCCCCGATCCATGAAGCCCCTGGCACTGAGAAAGTGCTGACCAAGTCATTACAGCTGTGGCTCCTCTACACTGGCCCAGTGCACTGCCTTGATGCCAGACTTTCTGCCAAGGGTGTCACATGGGCACACATGGGGCCTTTCATGGGTCCAGGGATTCAGCTGTATGTTTTTTTTAATTCTGAGGACCCTCTAGAAACAAGGGTGTTTTCTTTTGGAGTTAAAAGAGTGGCTTTTTCAAGATGGCACCTGTGAGCATGGGGTGCCGGGTTTGCTGAGTCGAAGGTTAGGGGTCAGGAGAGAGCTCCCGGCCTGCGGCATTGGCCTTCATGTGTGGAACTCACATTGCATGAGGGGGGGTGTTGTTCAGTGCTGGTCTTTGAAGGGGCAGACACAGGAGCCCCAGGGCCAGGGCTCACCTTCTGTAGGGCTTCATTGCTAAGGCCTGAGTTGTTATCTAGCCCTTGGAGCTGTTAGGACCATCTGCATGGAGTGAAATGACAGCTCAGAAGTAACCATGGGAGCAGAGATGCCCCCCCCCAGCCCCTGCCTTAGGCTGACTCCCACATGCCCTGGGGGCAGGCATCTAATGCCCAAATCAAGGCAGACCCTCTTAGGGAAGAGAGAGCTCCCAAGGAATCACAGCCAGCCTTGAGGAAAGTGCTTTGTCTACTGGCAAGAGTGACTTGTGGGGTGCTTTTGTCCTAGTGTGTGTGTGTGTGTGTGTGTGTGTCTGTCTGTCTGTCTGTCTGTCTGTCTGAGCTGGGCCTGGGCAGGGACTAGGGGAGCAGGGGGCTGAGGCAGTCTCTGACCTTCCCTTTCTCTGGCCGCCTCAGTGCCAGACTTCAAAGTGGGGCTTAAGGGATCGAGAGCTTCTGTGTGGCCTTGATGTAAGTATTACAAGCCGAAGCTGGTCCCCCCAGTTGGGGGCTTTCATTAACTGGGCCTGTTAAGCCTTGCCGAGTTTGCATAACTCAGCCTGTGGGCTGGCCACTGCCTCGGCCTCCACTCTGACCTCCCAAAGCAGGTTTAATAAACTGGCTGTTTATGGGGCCCATGGGCATTCTGGTTCTGTGGCCCTGCTGCTTCCTGGGCCTCTCACTGCCTGTCCCCCTCCCCCCTCTCTCTCTCCCTCTCTTCCTTTTCCTGGGATCCTGCCCTCTTTTCATGTAGAATCAAAGGATTTCAAATAGTGAGGACAGTTGGTTCAGAAACAATAACCAGGGCAGACAAACAAGTGGACTGGGCTGGAGAGGCCCAACTGGGCACCAGGCCTCCCTCTGCGGCCTGTAGGCAGGGAGCTTCTCACAAGCCCCAAGGAGTTTTCCTTCTGGGGCCAAGTGCTTTCTTTACTGAGCTTGACGACGATTTTGGTAAAGACAAGTGTTGTTGTCCATATGAGGAAGTCCCACTGGGGAAGACCCTCCACCGGTGCAGATGTCAGCTGCTCCTCTGAAGCAGCCATGTCGGGCATCCAGCAGGTGCTCACTAACTGCCTGGGGCTGAAAGGTGGGGAGGGACTCACTCGGACATATGGGGCAGGGGCAGCACTTGGACTTGGGTCTTACCAACTCCAAGGGGGCCCTCAGTCTAGTAAGGCACGTTCAAGCAGTGCCCAGGAGTGCTATTCATTGGCCGCTTCTGCTGTGGACCTGGACAGGGGGAAAGTCAGTCAGAGCCGGCTTCTGCCCCCTTCATTTCTGCAGCTGATTTACCTGGCACCTCCCTCTCACATACCTTCACCTCTAACGCTCAGAACAAACGGATGAAAGAATGCTTTACATGACGTTGACGATGGTTCTAAGTGTGCTTACATTGATCCCTCGGCCATCCCAGATCCTTTCCCTGTTTGGGGGCCTCAGCATCTGAACAGTGCCAGCAACCTAGAAAGGGCAAGGCTTGTCTAGGGGGAAGGGCTTTGGGACTCTGGTACCAGGTTCTGGTGCAAGTTTTTCTTATTTTCTTTTGTAACCCCCTGAGATTTCCCTGATGAATCCATTTCTTACTCTGACTTCACTGTTATCTTGAGAATGGGCATGTGTGAGTGAGTGTGTGTGTGTGTGTGGTGCCATGGACAAGACCTTGGATGGGCTGCAGGAGAGGAACCTTGGGTTGGACACCTGCTAGCTGTGTGACCCTGGGCGAGTCCCTCCACCTCTCTGTGCCCCTGTTTCCATAACTGTAACTGAGGAAGTTGGACCTCATAACTTGCACGGTCCCTCATGTAGCTCCGGAGGCCTCGCACTGCGTTGTTCCATGCCTTGTGAGTTTGGCACTGCCAGGGCACCCCGAGCTACTTGCCATAGATAACAGTAAGAAACAAACTAAAGTCAGCTATGCCCAAGGAAGCCCTGGGCAGGGGCAGTCACCAAGGCTGCTTTCCTCCTTGGTCTCTTCCCGTGGTCTGCCTGAATCAGGGGACACATTATACCAGGGAAGCAAACCAGCCCTTCCCAGGTCTCCATCAACAGAACAAGCTCCATGCATCTTTGTTACCTGCTTTTGCTCCCTTGGGCCATCTGGCTTCTGTGGGAATCCGCAGCCCATGGGCTCCACGCCCAGCTATTGGCAGGAATCAGCTGTTTTCTCTCTCTCTCTCTCTCCACCCTTTCCCCAAGACTCCTGTCTTTCTGCACCATCCACAGGGCTCAGGCTCTGTGCCTTCTCCATCCTCACACTCTATTTCTACCATAGCAAAGGCATCTCAATTTGATTCCACAAACATTTATCTATAAAGGCAGCCAAGAATGAGGTGCTGGGCTGGTGCTTCCACACAAAACAGACCATTAGGAGGTCTCTGCGCCTCGAGGAGCTTACAAACCATGGGGAGTAGGAGTGGGAAGGCGGCAGGTCTTGTCTGCCGAGCTTTTCGTCTCTTCTTTTTCCACTGTCTTCTCAGATTTTCTCTCTTTGCTCCACTATGTTCACCTTGAGTGGGGACTCAATGCCTCTGCTCCCTAATCCCTCTTCCAGGGATCTGCAAAACCCATGTCTGATGATGTCACTCCCCTGCTTCTGCTGAAGAGGCTTCTACTGACCTCTAGAAGAAAGCTCAAACTCTCTCCAGAACACGACTCGGTCTAGACTAACTTTCCAGCCTGATTTCACATTCTTCCCCCACCCCACAATTCTGCATTCGAGTCCAAATGGGCCAGACTGCTCCCCATCCCTGGATTTCCATCTCCCATCATGATGGGCTCAGGTTCTGGGGTTAAATGACTTGGATTTAGATCTTATTCTGTGTAATGTTAATGAGATAAAAGATCTTTTCTGCCCATTAATAGGCCTCAAGTTGAGCCCATTAAAGGAAGCTTGCTTGGGGGAGGCTTGCTTGTAGGAAGGCTTTCACACCTTTAGTTAATTTCTAATTAGGTCCTGAGTCATGAGGGTTGTGAGGCCCTCTGACCCTGAAGATAGGTGTGTATACACACACACACACACACACACACACACACGCTCTGAGGTTAGCATTTTGCTTTAGGGCTCACTCACTGGAAGAAAGTTCTTGTGATTTGACCGGAAAAGATTTTGGGTAGCCATGAAGGAGCCCCCCGGCTTTGAAAGACCAAGATGTTGGTGCTTCTCTCTCTGGTAACTGTGTCTGTGTTGCCTCGGTCAGACAGTTGGATCTGTCTGTTGATCTGTGCTAATTTCTCAGACAGTGAGAAGCCCTGTCTGTTGGTCTTTATTTCTCTACTTGTATTTTCTCTATTTTCTTTGTTTGGATTTTCTCTGAAGTCCAGGGTGCTGATTTTCCCCCTAAACTAATGAATATAATTGAAAAAGATTATTGACCCCTTGAACAGTTCTCTTTCCTAGTAAAGCAGACCTAAGAACCTGTGCTAGCAGCCGTGCTGGGTGTGCAGGTGTGGTTGCCACTGCACCCTGTTATTGCTGTTAGGAGAGGGAGGAGCAAGTGCTCCCCTGTGGTGTAAGCCTTGAAACACCTGGGTACCTTCCTGAACATATCACCCAGAATCAGGGACGGTTTTTCTGCCTGAGCAAGGCAGGCAGGTGACTGCATATTTCAGCATCTCTGGGAAGCCACTTTTTTACCTAGTTCCCTCTCTCTCCCTCTCTCGTCAATCATTTATGTCTGAATGACACAAGCCATTAGAACTTTATTCCTGGACTCATGTCAATCAACTAACCAACAACCACTCAATAGAGCTCCTACCCTGCCCCAGTCACTGTGCCAGATGCTGGAAATATAAAGACAAAGAATAAAGTAGTCACTGTACTCAAGGAGCTTACGTTCTAACAGGGGAAACAACACAGATGCATGTAGATGCACAGGAACAAGTACAAATTATAAAACGGATTTCAATACTGGACAGTTCGGGAGGAGGGAGCCAGCAGCTGGGTAGCCAGGAATGGTTTCCTGGAGGAAGTGACACTGGAGCTTTGAGGGAAAAGAAGTTTCTAAGAGATGACTCTGCATAGGGAGAGCATTCCTAGAAGAGGGCCTGCCAGTGCAAAGATGCAATGATGGAAGATGGAGTGTTGTGTGTGAGGAACAGGAAGAAAAGGTGGACTGTTGAGGTTGGGAAGGGGAGTCATGTATGGTGAGACCAGGAAAGTGGACTGAGGCCATGGAGTGAAGGACTTTATATATTTACAAATAGAGGAGTAGTCATAGTTTATTCTAGAAGAAATAGGGACCCTTGGGGGTTTGTTGAAATAGAGGGGTGACATGGGAGATTATTTTTCTTCCAGGGGTGTTCCAACCAGAGGGTGATGATGTAAGTACTAAGAATAGAGATAAAATAGATTTTTTCCTAGTTTAGTTTTATAGGATACCTTGAATCCTTTCCATGATTTCTGAATTTTCTGTGGAGTAGAATCCAAGAAATGCTACAAATACATTGTTACCTTGTGCACTTGCACAGGATCTAGGGGGCCTTTTACTCACATCTGTGGAGACTTAAAAATGAATAATATTTAATCTAGATTTTGAGATTCCAAATAACCCTGGATGGGGGTGAAATGCCCCAACAAGAAAACTTGTTTGTTTGTTTTTGGTGGGGGGAGGGCAGGGCATCCAGAGACTTTTCCCTGGTCATTTCGAGCTGGATCTTCTCAGATCTCTGAGGGCAGATGATCTCTCTTTTTATATTTGTAGCTGCAACACCTGCTTCAGTGCCTTCCACATAGTAGGTGCTTCATTCTTTTTTGTCACATTCCGTTGAATTGAATTCTGCATGAGGACTTGGGCTGAATGTAGCAGCCTACCCCACCCTGACCTCCAATGACAGCAGCAAAAGCAGCAAATAACCCAACAGGACATGGTCCTTCTGGATGGTGGGTTCTGTCCCCTGCCCCAAGCCATCCTCCCTCCCCACATACACAAATAAACAAAAGCTCACACTCACATGATGTGCGTAACGACAGATCAGCCTGGTACTAGTAGTTAACAGAGAGCACAAAGGCATCCAGACCCCATGCCAAAGATGATGCTTGAGGGATTGCCCAAAGTGAGAAGACAGGTTGTTGATTTTGGTCCCCTTCCTTCTCAGGATTTGTTTCCTTTCCCCTATTTTACTTGTTGTTCAAGTAATTTTCAGTCTTGCCTGACTCTTTGTGACCCCCTCTGGGATTTTCTTGATCAAGATACCGGATTGGTTTGCCATTTTCTTTTCATTTTGCAGATGAGGAAACTGAAGCAAACAGTTTAAGTGACTTGCCCAGGGTCACACAACGAATAAGTGTCTGGGGTCAGCTTTGAACTCAGAACAAGTCGTCCTGCCTCCAGACCCAAAACTATATCCTCTGTGTCACCTAACTGATAATAATTAGCTAGCCAACACATTTACATGAATTATTTCATTTGATCCTTATAACAACCCTTTAAAGAAGATAATGCTATCACTGTTTTATAGGCAGGGAAAATCTGAGAGAAGTGAAGTGGCCCCAAGGTGCCTGAGGTGAGATTTGAATTCAGAACTTCCTTATTCCAGAGTCAGTGGTACCACATGGCTGGCCCTGGAAAGTAACACAAAGATCCAGGATGGGACCTGATTCCCCTCTAGTCCCACTGTCAGCAGTGATGGAGGCAGGAGAGGCTGCTAAGCCTTCCAAAAACTGAGCTGGGGTGCTGTCCATTGTACTTTCGGCACCATCATCCTGGAGACAGTCAGGAGTTCTTCTCCCATGACTGTCTCCAGCACTAGGTCCTGCATCCTGGTGCATCTTTGCATCTTCCCTTAGAAGGGAAGGAAACAGTGAAGGGCTCCAGTCACATCTCAAATTAGCAGCTATCTTATGGAAGGGGAGCCAGTGAGGAGCCCTCCCTGCCCCAGCCCCTACAGTTCCCCCCGAACAATCAGATAATGGCTTTAATTGACAGTGAGTTGATTTTCACTGATTGAATTTCCTGAAAGAGACAGACCAGAATCCCCTTGGCATTGGGGTGGGGGGTAATAAATGCATTCCCAGTACATAAACCTTCAGAAGTACTTATCCTGTGAGGACAGGGATGATGTTCCTTCCATGGTCCTTCAGTCCAGTGACTACAGTTACTAATGTTTTTCTGAGAGGTCCCTGAAAGCCAACATCTTCTGACCTGCATTTACAGTCTGGCAAAAGGCAGCAGATATATAGTCAGGAGAATCAATGACCTAGTCTACATAGGGAGATATTTCCAAAATTAAAAATGTTCAGGAGTGATCAATGTAATATGGTACTATGGGAACAACCCTCTATGGGGGCAGACAGGTGGGGATGGAGTGAGGAGACTGCGTGATTTTGAGTAAGTCCCTTCCCCCTCTGGACCTCAGTTTACTTTTCTGAAAGATGATGAAATTGGATTAGATGGTCTCAAAGCTCTTTTCCCCTCTAAGCTCTTTCTATGCTTTATGAAAATAATGAGGGCTGGTACTAGGAAGAGATAGGTTCTCCTAACCTTACAATGCTTGAGCACAGGGTGTCCTCTGAATCATGTGAGACATGACCTTGTGGCAAATGAAAAGCAGAACCATGATGCCACAGAGAATCAGCTTGACCCCCAGAGGTAGGGCAGGTCAACAGGACTGAATACTGCATGAGGAAGGGCTGTGGCAGCAGGGTCCTCATCCAAGACTTCCAAGCTGACCTCAGTTGGCGTGTTGCAGGAAGAATGCTTGTTCAGGTCTTGGTTGGATCAGACACCTCTAGGGGCCCTGCCAGCTCTGGACTGCCAGCTGGGTTAGGTGGAGGGCTCCCTTTCCTGAGGCATCACAGATGCTTTTACACTTATCCCTGTACAATGAATTGTGTGTATATCGCAGAGCCCACATATTCTGGGGACTCATGACCTTTTGTTATGATTGTCCCAGCAAGGCTAAGGTCAGCAAATCTTCTTGCTGAGGGGAATGAAGTGTAATGTTAATGGAATATGAGATCTCTCCCTCCTCCCCCAATTAATAAGCCTCAGTGGAGCCCATTAAGGGAAGCGTGCTTAGGGGAGCCTTGCTGGAGGAAGGCTTTCACACCTTTTGCTAATAGGCACTGAGTCACCAGGGCTGGGATGTCCGCTGGCTCTGAGGAGTGTATAAATACTCTGAGTAGATGTTTTGCTTTGGAGGCTGCTTATGATAAGGATCTTGTGATTCCCCGATGTTCTGAGCTCCCCAACTGCTCAGATGTGAAGGCTTTCCATCCAGGGAGGTATGTGAAGTGTGTGGTTGATTCAGGCAGTCAGAGCCCTGTCTGTTGGTCTTTATTTCTCTGCTTGTATTTCCTCTGAAGTTCAGGGTGCTGCCTTTTCCCCTGAACCAGTGAGTGTCATTAAAAAGACTGTTGACCCCTAAACTGCTGTCTTTCCTAGTAAAGCAGACCTAAGAGCCTGTGCTGGCAGCCATCCTGGGGATGCCAGTGTGTGGTTGCTGTCACATAAAGTGGCAGAGCTCAGCTTTCCCAGCCTCCTTCTCCAGGTGAGCCCTGGCTTCCTATTCAAGCCTCCAAGCCCTGACTCAGGACCAGTGATATGCTCTAGGATTGTAAACTGTGCTCCAGGGCTGGAGGGCGTCTATACTTCCTGCCTCCCTCCCACTATGACAGACATTCTCCAAAGACAGGAAGTGCATAGAACTTCAGGCAGAGGATACCTACAAAACCCAAATGGGCCACGCTCCCCCACTGTGGCTTCCGCTCAGCAGGCCTTCCTGCCCCGGAGGCTGGCGATCACCTCAGCTGCACCAGACTCTGCCTTGGGCATCGATAAGGACCATGGCCATTTTTCAGAATATTCGGATGGCTGTAATTGAAAAGGCGTGAATGGTTCCCCAGAGACTCCCCCCCAGCTCTCACAATCGTCTGCGGCTGGAAACTCTATAGACCAGCACCAAGCCATGGATCATTGCCCCCCCCTCCCCCAATAACCAGCTAATTACTAAATGAAACAAGCCAGCTTTCAACCTGATTAGCCCAGATTAATGGCCAGCAGCATGTTTCACTCTCCTGGACAATTTATCACAGAAAAGACCTGCGTCTTTAACGATTTACCTGCTGAGTGCATTGGGACTAGCTCTCATCCATAAAGCTCCAAGGCAACTTAATTGTGTATCTGAGTTCATGGCCTGGAAAAGCTGCAGTGACAGCTGCCGTTAATGGAAGCAGATCTCCCCCAGCCCAGCTGGGGACAAAGGCCGGCAGGACTCCGGCTTCATCAAGGAGACAGATGGCGGTCAGGCCCCTTCAGTCCTGTGCAGCCCAGGGGGCTTCACATCACCAGGGCTCTTCCTGGGCCTCTTGGATTTTCTCCCTTTTTTATGCCCGGCCCTGCCCTACCTGGAGAAGAAAACAGCAGCAAAAACACTATCTCCACCGGGACCTTCCTGGTCCCTCATAAAAACGAGTCAGTTCCAGTGCCTTGAAGACCCACTTCCTCACACTGTGTGGCAGCTAAGGAAGCAGAGGCCCGCAACGCTGACAATTATAAAGGCTCCTAGCTTTAGGAACGGAAGGGCCCTTAGAGGCCAATCTCTCCCCAACTTCTGTTTTGCAGATGAGGAAACTGAGACTCAGAAAGTTAAGTGACTTGTCCAGGGTCACACATCAGAGACAGGATTTGAAGTCAGGTGCAGTGGTGCTAATCCCAGTTCCTTTGGGCAGCCTCCCAGCCCACTACAGTGACTTGGGGCTGAGGTTCTGGTGACTGTGGGGAGTCACTTCCTTAGCCTCCTCCCTCAGGATTGCTTTGCCCTGAGGCTGCCCACCCCTTCCTGCTTCCTCATTTTCCCAATTTTGCTGGGAGCATGGCGACTTCCGTGTTGAAGTCTTCATTGCCTGAAGCCATACTTGGCACGTGGGAGACCCTGAAGGAACCTTTGTTGACAGATGAACCCACAAAGGATAGCTCTGTTTACTTCCTGCTTAGGCTCCGGCTGCAATTGGGCTGGGCTGCTCTGTTACTTGTCTGGAGCTGGCAGGGTTTGGCTCCTTTCCTAATGGCTGCCAGCCTTCCACAGCCCTGGCTCCCTCTGTCATCTGAAACTTTCCCTTTGGTTTAGTCACAGGGGGTAAAAAGTGCAAAGAACAGAATTCCATTCTCTGTTTTCATTCTTGAGAGGCAGAATGTCAGGCTACAGAGAGGCCATGGACCTGAGGCCCAGACTGCAGATAGGGCACAGGCCTGAGGGCCAGGCTGCAGAGAGGGCACAGGCTTCAGGGCCAGGCTGCAGAGAGGGCATGGGCCTGAGGGCAGGGCTGCAGAGAGGGCATGGGTCTGAGGGCCAGGCTGCCAGGGCAGCAACTTCTCCAGGTCACCTTGTGTGCGTGAGGGCTTGAAGTCAGGAAGAGCTGGGCTCTGGTCTGTCTGTCTCCAGGCACTTTACTGGCTGTGTGAGCTGGGTGAGCTGCTCACCTGTGTAAACCTCCATTCCCTCAGCTGTAAACTGGGGCATGTTGGGTTTTCCAGCCTCTGGGATCCAATGCCACACCCTCCTTCTCAGCCCTCCCCACTGCTGGCACTTGGGCACTGGGCCACTTTTTTTCATTTTATTAGCAGTTTGTAAGACAAACGTCTGTTGATGAAGAAAACAGATGAAGAAAGCAGTCATTGGAGCAATGATGAGCCCAGCAGTGCACATTTCTGTACAGTTTTAAAATGCCAATCACTTTCTACTATTATCGCCTTTGATTCTCATTACATGCCTGTGAGGTAGGTACTAACCTCCACTTTACAGATGAGAAACCCAACACTGCCAAGTTAAGTGACTTGTCCAGGGTCACCCAGGCAGGAAGTATCTGAGGCAGAATTTGAACTCAGCTCCTCCTGCCCCCTCTAGTTACTCTGGGGATCAGAGGATGCCAGGTCTAGAGCCAGGAAGGTCCTTAGGAGACTTCCAGTGAAAGCCCCTCCTCTTCCAGACAAGGAACATGCCCAAGGAGAAGAGATACAAACGAAAGTGTGAGAAGTAGAAAGTGATCTCAGGCCAGAAGGAGGTGGAGGGGGCTTTCAGCTGGCACAGTCTGGGGTGGGGTGGAGGAGGCAGTTGCAAGAGGTTCCTAGAGGAGGAGGCTGGGGGCTGGCCGGCTGCCAGGAGGTGAGACAAGGGCACTCAGGCATCCTAGGGAAGGATGAGTCCCACAGAGACACATCAGAGATGGAAGGCACTCAGAGGGGACCAGCCTCATTGTCAGGGTAAGAACTGAGGATCCTGGGAGAACCACAGACCTCGAGATGGAAAGACCTGAGATGTCAAGGAGTCTAGGGGAAAGGAAGATGGCCCAGAGAGAAGTGACTTTCCAGGTCATACATCAGAAAAGGGGTTGGAAATCCTCTCTCTCCTCCCTCTCTCTCTCTCTCCTGTCTGTCTCTCTTCTGTCTCTCTCTGTCTCTGTGTCTCTCTCTTCTGTCTCCCCCCCTCTCTCTCTTTCTCTCTCTGTCTCTCTCTCTGTCGGTCTCTCTCTGTCTCTCTGTCTCTCTGTGTCTCTGTCTCTCTGTGTCTCTCTCTGTGTCTCTCTCTGTCTCTGTCTCTCTCTCTCTCTCTCTCTCTCTCTCTCTGTCTCTCTCTCTCTCTCTCTCTCTCTCTCTCTCTGTCTCTCTCTCTCTCTCTCTCTCACACACACACACACACACACATTTTGAAGGGGATAAAACTAAGCAGAGATGGAAGGTGACTTTCCCAAAATCACCAGACAGTAATGATCAGACCCACAGTTAGGGCCCAGTTCCTTTACCTCCAGATGCAACGTTATTTCCCCTGTACCACACTGCCTTAACTGGAGGCTGGAGCACAGCCTGAGAAGAGTCTTGGAGTCTGGAATAAGTAGCTCATGCTTGGAAGACAAGGGGAACTCCTGTCCCTCCTTCCAGCTCCATGGGAACATGACAGGCATGGGGATGGGGAGTCTTCAGAGGCAGCAGTGGCAAGTCAAGTTGGCTAGGTTGACCAAGTCAGCCTGGGCAGGGCTTTGAATGCCAGGGTGAAGATTCTCAGCATTAGACTTTAGAGCTAAAGGGGTCTCCCAAACTGTGTACTTCATCCCTCTAGCTGTCCTGCTGAAAGCCTGGGTCAGTGGCTGGCTCAGAGTGGCCCATCTGGCTAGAGGTAGAGCAGGTATAGAAGCCAGTTTTCTTTCCATCATCTGAAGGTCACTGGGTCATTGGCTGGGACTTAGTGTACTTGCTTGTTGCTTGACATGACCCCCATGGCAGTTTGCTTTGAGGAGCCCACCCTGTTTTTATAGCTGGAGATGCGTCGGATGCGTTCATCTTGTTGACTCCAAATGACTGATGTCCCTTGAGAGTCCCAGGTGTCCAAGCCCAGAGAGTAGACATATGTTACCACTGGGAGAGCTGGCAGACATTCAGTGCCAATTCTTGGGTGTGGACAGCTGGAAATGTCTCAGGCAACAGAGGATTCCACACAGTGTGTTAGCTTTCTAATCTGGAGCATTCTATGGGTAAAAACCACCTTGGAGAGGGATGTCGGGAGGAGAAGCCATGGCCCTTGACTCAGAGAGCCACCAGTCTGTGGGGTGTGGCAGGGGGGGGGGGGGGAGGCGCCGGGCCCCGGCCAGCCACGGGCCAAGGGGAGGGGGGGGGGGGGGGGGGGGGGGGGTGGTACCTGTGATGGCTCAGACACAGAGCTAATGGATGGCATGGCCCTGGGGACGCATTGGATTCAAACCGCTTTGTCCCAGGTTGCGCGGTGTCCTGCACTGAAGGGACCTTGGAAAGAAGGGAGCGCTCAGAGCTCGATGGGCTTAGCTGTAGCCCCCAGTCATGTGTGCAGTGGCTGTCTGGGAGGGTGGAGACTTTCTTGATGTCGCCCATGTGCATCTGTGATATCTCAGATCAGCCCCTCTGATGGCCCCTGGGGCCTTTGATCATGGCCTGGGACAAGCTTGGATTGAACAGGGACAGGTGAAGCTCTTGTGGCTAATCCTTGACCTCCATTCCCCCCATCTGGGTGGAGGGGGCTGGGGCTTCTTGGTAAGGCATCCCTCAGATCCTCATTTCATGATGTCACTGAGTCTCACCTTCCAGCCCCCCCTCTCCTCCACATGTGCTTAGGGGACTCCTTAATGGAGCTGTGAAACCTCTTGTGATATCCTCCCTCTTGCCTCTGCCCGGTGTGCTCAGATCAGACTCATTCCCATTTCCCCAGCCGAGCCCTCAGGCCATCTTCTGGTGTCTCCTTTCAGTGACCCCTGCAGGCAGTGTCCCCTTTCACCATGAAAGCGAATGCCATCCCCCAGGCTTGTCTGCGGCTTTATGGGTCAGGGCGATAATTCAGGATTGCGGGCTTGAGGGGGAGGAGAAGGAGATTGTCTGTTTTCTTGGAACCTAAGAGCCTAGAGAGATAAAAAAGAAGTCTTCCTGTTCTGGGTGGGCCCCTATGTGCAGGCAACTATGTGCACGTGTGTGCATTTTACCCATAAGGGCGCATTGCATAAATGTATGCGTGCACTGCGTGTATACATGTGCACGTGTGTGCATTGCACCCATAAGGGCGCATGTGCATAGATGTATGCATACACTGGGTGCATACATGTGTACGTGTGTTCATTGCACCAGTAAGGGAGCATGTGCGTAGATGTATGCATACACTGGGTGCATACATGTGCACGTGTGTTCATTGCACCCGTAAGGGAGCATGTGCGTAGATGTATGCGTGCACTGGGTGCATACATGTGCACATGTGTGCATTGCACCCATAAAGGCTCATGTGCATAGATGTATGCATACACTGGGTGCATACATGTGCACGTGTGTTCGTTGCACCCGTAAGGGAGCATGTGCGTAGATGTATGCGTGCACTGGGTGCATACATGGGCATGTGTGCCTGTCCATAATATTGAGCCGTGTGCGCGCGTGCAAGCACGTGGGGACGTGTTGGTTTCATGACCAGTTTCCAGCCAGTTTGAGGAGCAAGCAGGTGGGATCCATCCTCCCTGGTCCAGTGGAGAGGACCTCACCCAGAAGACAGGAGGCGGGACCTCGTCCTGGCCTGAAGTTCTACAGAATGTGAATGTAATGGACCATTATTATGCTCTAAGAAATGAGGAAATAGGCGATCTCCAAGAGCTGTGGAGAGGTCTGTATGGACTGATGCAAAAGGAAGGAAACTGAGGCAGGAGACCCATCTCTGCTATAGCATCGATATTATAAAATAGAGCAGCTTTGAGGACTTTCCTAAACTGACGCAGAGTGGGCAGTTTGCACAGCAACAACAGCGACGTGAGACAACACGTCGGCAGCTCCGGGCTCTCGGAGCGTCCAATGGCCGTCCGCGGTCTGGAGGACTCCCCAGAAAGGCGGCCACCGACCTCCTGACAGACGGTGCAGAGCCGTGGTTGGACCGTACGGATTTGCTACAAGGAATGTGCTTTGAAGTGGGAGGGACTTAGATTTCTGTTCATTAAAAAAATAATAACTAAAAACCAGATGGAATCCAAGAATCATAGGATGCTGGAGCTGGGAGGAGCCTGAGCCAGAAGCCACCCAGTCCAGCCCCTTTATTCCGCAGGAGAGGAGGGGAGGAAATGACTCGTCTGCGGTCTCGGGCGGAGGAAGGGCAGGCGTGAAGCTAGCTAGCCCCGGCCCCGGCCTGACTCCAGCCTCTTCCGTGCGTTCGCTCTCTGCTGTGATCGCGGGGCTCGGGGACATCAGAGACTGCGTTCTCGGGGGTCAGGCATGGAAAGGGCTTGGGGAGGCCCCTCAGCGGCTCGTCCTGCCTGCTCCCCCGTCGGGGCCGACTGTCAGGCGGCATGCTGTTGTGCCTGTGGCTTGGGCTGCCTCGTCAGGGTCGGCTCCTGCTACCGAGCCCGGCGGTTACACTTCGGGAAAACTTTTTTTCTAGAGACATTGTGAATTTGAAGAGCAGCCTGGTTCTCAGGCTGCCGGAAGCCAGCCAGCTCAGGATTTATGCCTGATCGATGCCTTTTCCCCCTAGAGGGGAATCGGCCTGCTTTTGAAATCTCTTTCGCGGCTAATGAAGGCGAGATAGAGCCGTGGAGGTCGAGGCAACCAGGGAGCGAGGCCCCAGACGTTTCTCCATTGAACTTTTTCTCCATTCGCTATAGATCTTCATCATCCTGACCGTCTCGCTGCGCTCCAGGCCAAGCGAGGCGCTTAATGACATGGAGAGCTTAAGAAGAAATGAGCCAGGGCCCTGAGCGGTCAGACGGGAGATGGAGGCCGGCAGTGACGTCCCCACAGGCCCTGCCACCCGCTCGGCCTTGGAGCCTCTCGACCCAGTCTGAATGGGAAGACCCCAGGGAAGCCTGACTTGGCCCAGGTCTTTCACGTAGTTCGGCCTGAGCCAGGATTCCGCCCCGTCCTCCGGCTCCACTGCCAGGTAGAATGCTCCCTCCTAGGCGATACCTGTGGATGGAGGGAAATGAGATCACGCTCTGAGATCCTGGCTCTGCCCCTCACTGGCTAACAGGACGGTCATTGGCCGAGCCCGGACAGACGCCCTGGACTGGGAGTCATTGGTCTTGGAATCAGGTTCAGGCTCTGCCCCTCACTGACTAACAAGGTGGGCTTTGGTCGAGCCAGGACAGACGCCCTGGACTGGGACTGGACAAATGCGCTGGGAGTCATTGGCCTTGGAATCTGGTCCTGGTCCTGCTCCAAGCAGGGAGAATCTGGATGAGTCTCTTCCCCTGCTAAGCCTCAGTTTCTTCATCTGTAAAATGAGGGGAGACTGGACTAACCAGTCCATTTTATAGATGGGGAAGTGGAGTGTCTGGGAGAAGTACCTGCTGGCTAAGGTCTCCCAGCTCTTAAGTGTCGGTTTCCGATGCCTCTTGTGCCCCCTTCCTGCCCCCTAGACACTGGCACAGCAATTCGAGTAGCTTCAGAGGCAGGGGCTTGGGATAGAAATGTTCCCTGCTCCCCCACAGGCTTCGAGGCAGGGGGGACTCCCACCAGGCTGCTCCAGGCTTCTCTCCATTTGTTAGCCCCAGTAACCAAGGCCAGAGGGACTTCCTTAGGAGAGATTTTTGTTCTCCCGGCAAAGCTTAAATGCCAGTTGGGCCTCTGGGCAGGATGAGCTTGGCGTGCTGGGGACAGCTTCAACCATTCTGAGGTCCCCACTGAACAGTCAGGGCAAGCACTGCAGGGCCCAGGAGAGGACTCTGGGGGACCGCTGGCCCCTGTCTTACCTCTTTCATCTTAGATTCCAAGAACTTTCCAAAGGTGGTAATGATCAACCAGTCAGTCAACAGGCATTTACTGAACTCTTACTACATGCCACATGCTAAGTGCTGGGGATACAGAGAAAGGAGACAGGCCCTGCCCTCAAGGAGCTCACAGTCTAATCTATATACAAGCTAGACAGAGTAAACTGGAGATGATACATAGAGGTAAGGCTTGAGCCTTGCGGGGAAAGTTGATGTTTCTATGGCTCATTCAGGTTTTCCAAGTGCTTTACAGACATTATCTTATTGGAGTCTGTAATGTAGGCACACAGTTTTGCAGATGAGGAAACTGAATCTCAGAGAGGTAAAAAGATTGGGCAATCATCAAACTTCTAGTGGATGTTACAGAGGTCTTCTTTGGTCCGGTGCTCCCAAATCCAGAACAGTTGGCCTGGGGCCAACCACTTCAGGTGCAGGAGTCCAGGTGGGAAGTGGTTGAGGCCAGAGCCTGTGGTCAAATGAGTGGAAAGAAAGGGACTGATATAATGACTGAGGACTGACAAGGCTTGGCAAGTGATTGATACAAGATGGGCAGAGAGGGAGAGGGAAGGGAGATGGTGTGTGTGTGTGTGTGTGTGTGTGTGTGTGTGTGTGTGAGGAGGGCTGGGAGGAAGCAGCTTGTTAAGAACCAGATTTCAGTCTGCAAACAGAGAGCCACTCCAAGTGGAGGGATTGCCTGCTGAGGGGCTGGGCTCCTCCTCACTCAGGTCCTCAAGCAGAAGCTCAGTGGCCATTTGTTCTTGGCCTGTTCTGTACAGCACTCTGAGGCTCCGTGAAGCTGGGATTTGGGAGACAAGGCTATGATATGTCTTGTACTCAATGTGTGCTGTCCACACAACCTGGAGGTAAGAAAATGCTCCTGAGGAGGCATGTCCAGTCTGTCTTCACCAAATAGCCTGATGAGATAGAGCTGTTGTCCTGTGTCCACTCCACCCCCTCACTTTTCTGGAGAAGTCCAGGCTACAGCTTTTCCTTTCCCTTGGTGTACCTGCCATGCCATTGCCTAGGGAAAGCTGTCCAACATTCAGGAGAGATTTCTGATCCCTTAAAAAGGCCCCTTTCCTAGAAGCACAAACTCGTGATTCACCTGGGCTTTATTGCCTTCTCTTATGAAGATGTTTTGTGGGGATTAGCTACGAGCTGGAAAAGATGTGTCCATCATGCGGAATGAACTCCAGGCCTCGTGCCTTTTAAATGCTTCTTCCCAAAGGGTGCTCAAGCAGTAGCCGCGAAGTGGGACTTTGGTCCATGCTGTTTCCCACCACACTGGATGTTGAACTTGAAGGACCTTTCCTGCTCTAGATTGGTTCATTCTCAGATAATAGGAACTTCTCCCCTCACTCTGCGGCCTTGAGGAGTCTTATCTTCTGCTGCATCTGAGGAGGTCAGTCATAGGTTGCTATGGAGGGAGCAGGTCAGGGTCAGGATGAGAGCCTGGGGTCTGGCTTTGTCCATAAGAAAGCATTGGGAACTTGTGAGGGAGCTGGGTGCCCAGGGCTCAAGAGGGGCTCTTGGGCTCTTTCCAGAGTTTGTTGGTGCTGCCAGGCAGCCAGAAGCTGGGCTGGCCACTCATCAATTCCCCAAGTTTGAATTGGCCAAGTTACAGAAGTGCTTTTGGCAGAGCTGAGTGAGCGAGCTGGGAACCTTATGGGAGTGAGGGCAGGAGCCAAGATTAAGCCTCAGGTTGGGTCCGTGCATGGTGGGGCCCTTCCAGCCAAGCCTTCTGTCCATCCCCACCAGCTGCCAGCAGCATGCCACCAGACCGACTGGGGAGCAGAGGCCACTCTCAGCTTTCAAGGGGCCGGTGGCAAAGAATGCCTTGGTGGCTTTACGCTCTCTGCACTCACTGGGTAGCCATCTCCAGGGCGAATAGCCAATTACTGCCCATGGCAGTACATCCCTTTTGTGGGCAGCAACAAAAGCTATCTTAGGCAAATGCAGTCTAGTCTTTCAGCAAACATTTATTAAGCACCTACTGTATATGGAACAGCTAAGCAAGGAACTGGGAGAGGTAGAGGCTTTAGATAACACACAGCCAGTGCCTGCCCTCTAGAGCTAATATAGGGAGTGAGGCATAAATGCAACGATTCCTGTAAACACATTCCTGAGCTAAGGATAGGGCTTCCTGGAGGAGGCAGCTGTAAAGGATGAAGAGGAATTTCACAGGAGGGGGGCATAAAGCAGAGAATAAGGAAAGGCCAGCAGGCCAGGGAGTGATGGAAAAAAGCACCAAATATGCTCAGGGGAAGACTCAGAGAAGTGGAATGGGTAATGCTACTGCTACGATTTGGATGGCCTGGGATGTCAGAAAAAAGGAATAGGGACCTGGCTTGGTGTGAGAGAGGAATCAGAAGAGGGACACAAAGAGGTCTGCACAGGAGGAAAATGATCCCGGCAACTGGAATTAGTCAGAAAGCAAAGGCGTTAAGCCACCCAAGGAGAAGGCTAGAGGTGAGGGGAGGGGATCAGAGGAAGGCTGGCAGGGGGAGAATTCAATCCATCCGCTCTTCATTAAGTGTCTGCTCTCCAAAAGTCGAGGGGCTGGGTGGTTCAGTAGGGACAGAGTGCTTGTCCAGAGTCCCAGCAGCCAGAAGGTCAGCAGAGTGACTTGACCTTGTCATTTGACCGCTCAGTGCGCCAGGCAATCCTGTGAGATTGGATACTGCTAATCTCCTCAGTTCCGGCGGGGTCACTCACTTCCAAGAAAACACCTCCTAAATCTGTGGCTGCAGCTCCTAGATCTCTCCATCTCCAGCCCCATCTGGACTCTCCAACTGGCCTCTGAAAACCTCCTCTGAGTTATGTGAGCCCAAGGATTGGCCCCTTCTGGACTTCAGTGCTAGGCAGGCCTGGGGCTGCAGGCATCTTCTAAGACAGCCTGGGCCACTTGGGCAGCCGTCGTAGCCTGCTTTCTTCCTGGGCTTGCTAAGGATGATCAGTGGGTACAAAACCAATGCCATCCTTTACATGGCTCTGCAGCCTTTTACATGAATAGCCCCAGGAGGGTTAGAAGTAAGAAGGGAATGAAATGAACAAAGCCAGTTTCTCTTTGCCGTGAGGGAGAGTCTATGGAGAATGTCCTCGGGTTCCACCGTGATGCCTGTGCTCTGGCCTCTTGCTAAAGGGCCAGCACGAACAGCTGACCCCAGAGGTGAAGCTGCAAAGACAGGGAAGATAAAGACAGGTGGGGGAAGGGGGTCCCCACTCCCCCCAAAGAGTCCTGGCATGGACTCTCCGGACAGGCTCACTAACCAGGGCTCGTTCCTGCACACTACTTGGGCTCTAGCAGACTCAGGACTGTCTTTTCTCTTTGTTACAATGCTCCAGTTCCAAGACTTGTTCTCCCTTATAGAGCAAAGTCCCACATATGGACCTAGCCTGGAATGTGGTCTCAGTTTCACTTCTCCCATCCTCTGTCATCCTCAAGGACCATTCACTCATCTTGGGTGTGTCTGTGAGCATTCTGCAACTCTCCCAACACCAAAGAGAACCAGGAACCCACCAGATGCTGCACGCACACTTCCCAGTAATCACCTGTCCTCACTGCTCACATTTCCTGGTTCCCTCTCATGCAGAGGGCTGCCTGAAGTTTCACCTTGGAATCCTTTCTGAACAATTTCTAGACAGTGAGGTCACTGCTGCATGGAAGAGAGCCTGGGCTAGAAGCTGAGTCACTGGCTGACTTTGGTCCAGTCACTTATGTCAGGAGTCTCGGTGTTCTGATCTGTGAAGTGGCTGGATGCTCCCCAAAGACCCTCCCAAAGGTCCTGTTCTACAAAAGTATGGAAGCCGTCATTTACATCGGCTATTTGTGATAATGCTGAAGTGCCAGTCTCTCTACTGCATAAAGCTTCCCAGACTCTTGTCACATGATGTGGTGGGGAGGCCCGAGACCTGACTCAATCGTCTGTAAGACCTCTCCAGGTCTAAGATGTTCTATGCCCCCCAAAAGGGACATTTTTAGGGAAAAAACTGCAGAATATCAACACTTTTAAAAATGTTCTCAGAGAAAAATAAGTATTAAAATCTTCATGAAACTTCTATAATAAAGACGAAACAGCCGAGAAATGGTTTGGTGGAACTGGGTGATGTCAGAAGTCACTGGAAACGTGTTGATGGGAATGTGGTACATGTGGGTCTGTCCTTAGCACAATGCCCTGGAGCTCAAGCTTCAGAGAGGGTGTTCAAGGGACGTGTTCTTTATCATAAACATTGGAGGAGGGGCCTGGGTTTAAGTGGGGTCACAGAAGTCACATGCCCTCCTACCATCTTCTTTGCCTTGTTGGGCAAGTTCAATCTTGTCCCTGTCCCCCACATCTTCCTATAAACATAGAGTGAAAGCCAAGAGTATAGACAGGAGCAAACCTTTCAGTCCTGTTCCTCTTCCTGGTGCCAGTGCCCTCAAACTGTCCTCAGCAGGGAGGCTTCTGGTGCCCACATAGATTATTTTTATGAACATTTGGTGTAGACAGAAGGTAGATGGGTCCAGAGATGCTGATTTTTTTCTCTCAGTTACTTAGGTCATGTCACTGCCCTTTGATGTCTGTTCTGGTCAAACCAGCCAGCTGAGCCGAGTCAAAGCTGGCCAGGGAGCCAGGGGTGAGTGGGAAAGGCAGAGAGTGGAAAAGCATTGCCAAGCTGGGAGAATGTACACAGAAGAGGCTCCTGCAGGTCCCGGATTCTAAGGTGAACAGTGAAGGCCAGAGGACTCTGTACGTACTGGTAGGCAGTGGGTATAACTCAGGAGCTCAGCTTACTCCTGAGGATTACCCCCTTCCCCATCTCAACTGTGTTGTAAGATGTATGGGCTTCCCAAAGCCCAGACTTTTGGCCACCTCCTCTCTCTGGCCCCCCCTGCCCCACACTCCTAGCCTCTCAGTTTCTGGCCTAATTCACCCAGATGTGATGTGACATATGAATTCAGTATCTTCAGAAGTAAAATCTGCTCCCCTTCATAAGATCAAAGCCATCTTGTCCTCATTACTGGATTGCCGTCACCAACTGCAGTAATGACTCCTTGGATGGTGTGCCCGGACTGCTAGGGCCACCCTCCAGGACTGGAAAACAAGGGCTTGCATCAGTCACTTGGGTGACCCACCCATACACTGCAACCTCCTCCCACTGGGCTTCCTTTGGGGCTCAAGGACAGTGGGGCAGACTGAAAGACAGCCAGCTTGGCTCCTCAGGGCCCCAGATCCACAAGGTTCCCTTGTGTCTGCCAAGATGGCCCCATTCAAGTCAGCATCTAAAGTGACAGGAGGTCAGCGATGAATGGCCCTTGTAACTTTCCTGGTGGCCTCCCCGCACTGGGCCCTCTGGTGCCTCCTTTGTGAAAGTCTGCTACTTGAAAGAGATGCCCAGGGCCCAGCGGATCCACCTACTATCTATAACTGAGACCTCCTGGCCCTGCTCCAGCCTCGGGAGCACAAGCACATTCTCTTCCCCAGCTCGGCTCTGGGCCAGGGACTCTGAATGCCCCACAGATGCAGGCTGGGCGAGTCATGGAATGGGAATGTGGGTTTGTGACAGTCACACCTATGATTCATAGGGAAAGGCTGGACGACTCTTTTTAAAACTGAATGATTTGGAGTCTCTTTGGGGAGCCCTTCTTGTACAAATACACCCAGGAGCTCTTACAGATGAAAAGCTATTCAGAATTTGTTATTAAGAGTCTATGGGGTGACTATCACTGTTTTAGAAAAAATAAAGCCCAAGAACATGGCCAACATGATCCATGCTGGGCAGACAGCGCTGTGTGGGTCCTATGTAGCAGGCTCTGCTTGTAGGTGATGAGGGGAGGTTAAAGCAATGATGGAGGGAGATTAAGAGAAAGGGGGCTGGTGTGTGTGTGGGGGGGGATCTGGCTGAGGCAGAGCAGGCTATAGGACAAGACATAGAGCTTCAGGCTGAAGGAGTAAAGGAGGTCAGCTATATAGAGGGAAAAAGAAAGAAGCGAGTTGTAAACCATAGAGTTGTAGCTGCATCATGGTGGAAGGCAAGGTTTGGAACCCAGGAGACCTGGGTTAGAATCCCAGAGCTAACCCCTTACTAACTGTATGACCCTGGGCAAGTCACTGAATCTCTCTGAGCCTGACCTCCCTTATCCATAAAATGAAGGTCAGCACAGGGGTTTTGTGAAGATCCCAGAAGATAAGGTATGTGAAATCCTGTGTTCATAAGACCTCTGATTATTCAAATGGGCCCCTCCTGTCAGAACATCAGAGCTCAAAGAAAACTTAGAGCATGTCCAACCCAATTCTCTCATTTTATAGAGAAGGACAATGAGACCTGTCCAAGGTTGTCCAAGCTCAGTGGCAGAGTTTTCTTCCAGAGATGGAGACCAGGTAGACCTCACCCCTCAGTTCTGGATGAGCTAATGCACAACAGGTCACAAGTACGAGATGGGGAAGGGCGGACTAGAAAGCAGTTTGTAAAAAAAAAAAAAGATCTGGGCATCTCAGTGAACTGCAAGCTCTGCGGGAGTCAATGGCACAATATAGCAGCCAAAGAAGCCATGGCCACTTTGGGTAGAGTGGCAGAGCCTTCCACAGTGAGGACTCGGGGCTCCCTCCACAACAGTCCCCCTGGTCCCTCTGCTCCCTCCAGTCTCTCTCCCTTCAGTCCCTCTGGTCTCTCTGGTCCTTCCAGCCTCTCTCCCTTCAGTCCCACTGGTTCTTCTATCTTCTGCCCCCTCACACCTCATCTAGAGCAGTGTGTTTCATCTTGAGCACCATGGCTTAAAGAGTGCCTTGGTATCCTGGGGGATTCCCCCAGAGAGGGACAGCTGGGAGGGTAAAAAGCCTGGAGTCCTTGCCATAGGAGGTTCACTGGGGAGAAATATAGCAGCTGGGTACAGACTGGCTTCTCTTTTTAGGTGTCTGAAGGGCAGACTTGGTGGAGGGATTAGCCTTTCTGCTTGTCCTCCAAGGGCAGACTGGAGCAATGAGGGAGGGCTTGCCAAGGGCCAGTTGAGGCTGCAGGTCAGGAACCAAACCAAAGGGAACATGGTTCTCAGCAGGATCCAGAAGTATGGGAGGCAGCTTCGGGAGGGAGAGGAGGCTGGAGGGCTGGCCAGAGGCCAGTAGGATTGCCCAGAGGTCAGATTACCTCCAAGGTCGCTCCCACATCTCAGACTGAGCTGAGCCTCAGTGTCCCTCGATCTCACTCAACTGAATGTAGCCAGTTCAAAGGGTCATGTATCTAGAGCTAGAACAGGGCGTGGGTCTAGTGCAGCCTTCTCTTTCTACAGTGGAGGAAATTGTTGGCATTTGACTGAAGGGAAAAATGGGTGAAGAATGGAAGGTTTCAGGTCCCAAATGCAGGGCTCTTTGCACTGTCAGTCACTCATGCAATGGGATGGAATGATCTCCATATTTCCTTCTATGGCAGATGCTGGAGAGGAGCTGCTGGTCCTGGGCAGCCAGTGGTCAGCTCTTCTCTGCCTCCTCCCCAATCCACCAAAGGGATGTTTTCCTCTAGGAAAATATAGGCTTTAAAAGTGTTTTCTCTCTGTTGCCCCCTCCATGTTTCCTGTTCCCTTTTTAATGACCACCCCCCCTTTCTCAAAGGATTCTCCCCAAGATCATCCAAAGAAGCTGGTCCAAAGGTAAAGCCTGGGAGCAGCCAGGGGCCAGGGCAGCCAGGGCCCCAGCCCTTGTGGGCATCAGACGTCCCATTTATTTTCTCCCTTTCACTCTCTCTCCAAGACTGGACACTTGAGTCAAGCCCTTATTAGCTCTTGGGACTGGAGAGCCACAAGCAAGGGAAGGCCAGGAATTCTGTTGACCCAAGCCAGTGGCCCCACAGTGGCTTGGCAGGTCACACTCTGCCCTTTGAGGCTGAAGGAGTCTTGTCCATAAACTCCTATGGCATTCTCCTGGGAATCAGAAGGGTTCTGCTGAGTGGGGGTGGTGTCCTGAAAAAAAAAAAAAGGAAAACCCCCCCCCCCCCCCAGCCATCCATGTAGCTTCTATCCCACCCTGCATCCATCCCCAGGCTGCCATCCCTTCTTAGGCCCACGTTGCCATAGAGATGTTGTCTGATCCATCTCTATTGACACCCCCCCCCCCCCCGGGCCCGCAGGCAACGTTGGGGGGGGGAAATGGATTCAGTGACATTGAGCGGATGATTCTATTCTGTGGGATCTCTGCCCCATTTGTTTCCGGCCTTGTCTGAGGGTTGGGCTGCAGTGTTGGGCTTTGGGGGCACGTGCCCCCCTTGCAGGCTTGGAGTTCATGGAGGCCTTGTTTGGACCCACTGGGGCAGAAAGTGTTCTGCTAGGGAGGACAAAGGCTGGGCAGGCCACCTCAGTGGCTGCTTTGGGAAGGCCCTCTCTTCAGGGCTCTCAAAGGAAATGGGAGATAAGAGAGGAATAGCCCCTCAGGCAGGCTCTGTCCAGCCTAGCCACCTCCCCTCCTCGGACACAGCTGGCCTCCCCAGTAAGCCCTGGCTGCTGAGGTGGCAGTTTTGCTAGTCAGGGGCTTAATTAGACTGGCCCTTTTCCTGCCCACTGAAGGAGAGCATCTCTGGCCCCTCACAGCAGCTGGCGGGGTAGGGGACACAGAAGACCCCGGGGGCCGGCATCCAGAGAAGAACAATATTCAGCACAAACCCTCTTTTGCCAGATTGCTTATATAAGAGGCAATGTGGGAGCCCAGACACAGGGTTCGAA
This sequence comes from Petaurus breviceps papuanus, assembly GCF_028583685.1. Lineage (NCBI taxonomy): Eukaryota > Metazoa > Chordata > Mammalia > Diprotodontia > Petauridae > Petaurus > Petaurus breviceps. The sequence continues at coordinate 2,908,810 of NW_027185759.1, read as the reverse complement.
TCTTGCTTCTGACCCTTACTCTCCCTATGGCCTTGGGCAAGCCCCGCCATGTCTGTTTCCTTCTCTGTACAACAAGGAGTTTGGCCCATATGGTTTCTGGGTCTCTTCCACCTGGAGACCTAGGATATTATGAGAATGGTCCAGACATCACAAAATCTCAATTTAGGGAGGAACCTGAGAGGCTTCAGACCCTGGCAGGAAGGCAGCCCCCCTGACAGGGGACTCTGCCCATGTCTCTAGAGACCTCCAATGGACAGCTCCTGCCTCCTTAAGAGGTTGGGAGGACACTGAGGAGAAAGCAACCAAGGAATCCTTGGCCAAGTAAGTATTTATCTCCTTCCCGCCCCCCCAGCACTCAGCACTGCCTCCCACTTCCTGGGACCATCAACCCTTCAAATACTGGAGAAATAGCTTCCAGCCCCCTCCCCTCACCATGGCCAAGCTTGGCCCTGATCCTCCTAAGGCACTTCTGGTCCATGAACGGACAGAAACAAACTTTGGTTAAACACCTACTGTGTGCCCTGCCCTGCAGATCACCCCATTCCTCAGCCACATCTTAGGGAGATGCAGTCCAGGGACTAGGGCTCCTGAAGACCCACAAGGAAACTCTCCCCCAATGTCCTCGGCCCATCCGGTGGCTCCACATTAACCTACAGAGACATGACCACCCCGCTAAGGACCCAGGGACCTGCGAGGGGTGGGGGGCGGGGTGTGCAGCTGAAACCTTCCCTAACACAGGCTCTCTTCTCCTTACAGCAGGAACTCTATGAGACTGGAACCCCTGCTCCCCCGCCTGCCCCTTGGGTCCCCAGCACGCAGCCCAATGCTTTGTACTCAGTAAGTGCTTAATAAATGCTTCCTTCATTTAATCCCATGCAAACACAGTATCTGCAGAATAAATCCAAGATAATTGACTGTAGGAGGGCATTAGCAGTGTGGGGAACCAGGAAAGGCTTCTTTGTAAAAAAAAAGAAAGGCTACTGATGTCTTTCTCTTGTATCTCCTTCGTTTTCCCCAGTATCCCCTCCCCTCCTGCCAGAAAGTCATCCCAGGTAACAAAGCCTATTTTGAGACAAAAAATAAAAAGAAGAAGAAAAAAACAGCAGAGCTGATCAATACATTGGGAAATTTTGAAAACAGAAGCCCACACCCTGGGAATCAATAAGAAGGGGATGGGGAGGTGGGGCTGGAGGGTGTCTTCCCCCCAGAGGAGTGGAATGGGGGGCTGGAATGTGTCCTTCCCCCATAGGAGAGGAATGGGGGGCTGGAGTATATCCTCCCCACAAAGGAGTCGAATGGGGGGGGCTGGAGGGTGTCCTCCCCCTCATAGTAGTGGAAAGGGGGCCTGGGGGTTCGTCCTCTCTCGGAGGGGACTGGGGGGGGAAGGGTCCTCTCCCATTTCTCTCAAGTCCTGCTTGTTCTTTATGCTTATGTAACTTTCTCTTTGATATGGGTGTGGGTGTGGGCATGGGGATGGGGGAGGGGGAGGTTCCTTCCATTTTCGTTGCCCTGGTCATCGGCTACAAGGTTTTCTTGGCTCTGCTGACTTCACTCTGCATCTGTTCATGTAGAGACAATGGAGATAACCAACTTTTCCTGCTTCTCTATATTCATCACACAGACCATTTATAACAGAACAGGAATATTCCATTACATCCATGTATTGTAATTTGTTTAGCCATTCCCTAATCAATGGGCATCTACTTTGTTTCCAATTCTTTGTTATATTTTGCTGTGTATGGGGAATTTCTTCAGATCAATTACCTTCTTGGGGTCTAAGCTGAATAATGGAGTCAGTGGCCCAAAAGGTATGGGCATTTTAGTCACTTTATGTGCATAATTCCAAATTGTTTCCAAATAGGTTGTATCAATTCACAACTCCACCAATAATGTACCATTGTGCTTATTCACAGGACATACCTTTTGTAGAAGGCAGGATTTTAGCTGGACCTGTAAGAAGCTAGAACCTGGAGATTGAGAGAAGAGAATTCCAGGCATGGGGATCAGTCAGTGAAAATGCACAGAGTCCAAAGATGTGGTATCTTGCACATTGGTGTGCTGGTGATATTTAACAGCCAGTTGATGAAAAGCTGTCGTGGGGCAGTTTTAAGTTCAATCTGTATTATTAAATACTTCCTTGATTTCTTAAGTTGAGACAATCAACAAAACAGTAAATCAAGCCCTGATCTGTAGCATTTGTCTATTTCCAAGGTATAAAGGCTCAAACTGAATGTTTAACAACCAGCTTTTGAAAGACAGGTTGAGCTGGCTCTAGCACATCTTTGGTCTTGTGCAAGGACAGCCAGGAGGTCAGTGTCCACTGAGTTGTAGAGTGTGAGGAGGGTAGTGAGCTGTGAAAAGACCTAACAAGCAGCTAGGTTGTGAAGATCTTTAAACCAATCAACCAATTAGCAAGTATTTATGAAACACTAAACCTTTCCTTCTGAGACTATTAGCTGAAGGGGAGTAAGGGAAAGCTAGTGTGTGTGTGTGTGTGTGTGTGTGTGTGTGTGTGTGTGTGTGTGTGAATAGGTGTGCAGGTATGTATATGTTGGAGGACCAGTGAGGAGACATAGAATGCCTCCGTTGGAGGTGGGAGTGGGAAGAATACATGTAGGAAAACTGGAAAGATGCTAAGGAGACTTTATCACTGATATCAGACTCAGAGAAATGGCCACTGAATCACTAGCCCATATGTAAGGATGTCTGAGGCTGCATATTGACTTCGGAAATCACATAGTAATATTATCTGTGTTCTACTGCATTTGTATTTATTGTGTTAAATGTTTCCCCAATGACAGTTTGATCTAGTTCAGGTTGCATTCAGGAATTCAGGAAACAAAATCCAGTCTGGAATTGCTACTTTAAATGACAATAAGCATTCATTAAGCACCTACTGTGTGCCAGACATTATACTAAGCACTAAGCATACAAAGAAAAATAAAAGACAGCTCCTCCTCTCAAGTAGCTCACAGTCTGATGGGGGAGATAACATGGAAATGACTCTGTACAAACAAGCTATAAAGAGGACACATGGGACACAAGACACTTGAATTAAGGGGGGCCAGGAAAGACTCCCTGAGGAACTGAGGATCTTCTATTGGAGCCTGGAGGTTGCTGATCGGACATGAACAGCTCGTGCTTTAGGAACCTCATTTCGGCATCTGAGCGGGAAGATGAATGAATTAACATTAATGAATTGATCGATGTTGATCGATTGATTGAATTGAAGAGAGGCATGGTCACCAATTAGGAAGCCATTAGAATAGCTTAGGCAGGAGGGAAGGAGAGTCTGAACTAGGATGTTGTTAGATGCCTTGTTATTGGAGGGAAGGGGACAAACAATTGAGACACTATGGGGTTAGAAATGCTAAGATCTGGCAATTGATCAGATATGTGGATTGAGTGCAAATGAGAAGTCCTGGATGACTGATCAAAAGCCTGAGTGACTGGGAGGATGGGGGTGCCCTGGACAGTAAAGGAGGGGGAGTCCCTGAGTTCCATCCCCACCCTTTTGATCTCTGTCCCTGGTGCAGGAAAATACGATTTCACCCCCCACCCCCCAGCCCAAGAGCAAGGGAGTTTGGGCAGGGAGTGGGCACCTGCTACACGTATCTAGAGCTGTCTCTTTGCCAGTCCCTTGTATTTGGAGCATGGACAGCTTGCAGCCCAGTGGGTACTGCTTGTGTTTACCAGGGTGTGGCCAAGGTGGTGGGAGTGTAAAGGAGAAAGTGGAAATCTTCCCAGCATCTCTCTGTTTGCTGCTTTTTGGATCTGATCCCCATTGGGTTTGTTCAGATGTGTTCTGGACTGCAGATGTTTGTGGTTCTGCTAAATCCCTCCATGTGGGGAGCACATCAGCCCAGCATGAATGAGTCTTGTCTCTGTAGATCAAGGCAGGGGCTCTGGACTATAGTCATCCTTGGTCTGCCTCTGGTTGCCCTGACCCAGGCGAGGGGACACTTGGAGAGGTCTCCCGCTAATCCTGCAGTCCATTTGGCTTCAATATGGCCCATCAAGGGAGGTCTGAAAGGACTGGGGCAGTGCTGCCAGCCTCAGCCCAGAGGCGTGCTCTGGCTCTGCTCCTAGACATCTGTGAACCTGGCTCAGGGACTTCCATTGTGTCAGGCTGAAGGACTAACAAGAAAAGCTCTCTGCTTCTATGTGAAGTTAAAGGTCCCAGAAGGGAGCTCTGCCTCAGACCCCTCCCACCTGATCTGGCACAGTACATACTGCTGACCTAATGGCAGAGCCCACTCTGAGGAGCTTACAGAGCCCTGGCACAGAGGAAGTACCCAAGAAGTGCTTGTTTGATGTGGATTGAAGAGGGTGCTTGGAAGATGGAAGGTTGGAAGAGGATCCCAGTGTTCTCTTGGCTTCCAGGTCCCTGCTGGAGAACCAAGGGCCCAGCCCACTCCAAGGTGTGGAGGTGCTGGGGATGGGAAATACATACAAAAGCACAGGCTGTCCCTCCAGCACCCAGGCCTCTCCTTTTTCCACTAGGAGCTCACCTCAGAGTAGGTTTAATTAAGACCTCTTTCACGTCACAAGGGAGCAGACCCAGATGGGCACCATGTCCTTCTTCCTGAGGCACCCAGGGGATGCGGTTCTCCCAGTTCCCTATGTCACAGGCAGACAGACATCGGAAAGTACCAGCATCAGTCAGGATACCTGGGCGATATTCTCACCCTATGTGACTCATGCTGCCTCCCATTGCCTCAGTTTCCTCTATGAAACAGGGGTCATCATACTTCGCTTCCTACTTTGCAGGGCTGTTAGGGACAAATATGCTTTGGAAACAGTAAACTGCCGTATAAATGAAAGCAGTTATCAATAGTGATGGGGTGGCATGGAAAGCGTCTCGGGGTCCTCCTGCCCACTGCTTATGCTATTACCAAACTCCCAGGTGGGGTGAGCAAAGGCCTTGGGGAACCTTCAAGGTCTGCTTGAACAGAAGCTATTCTCATGATTCATGATTGTATTTAACAGGAGAGAGAGAGAGAGAGAGAGAGAGAGAGAGAGAGAGAGAGAGAGAGAGAGAGAGAATTCATTTGAATAAATAAAACTCGGAAACAACAGTTTATATAACAGGGCATCTAGAATACTGATGTTTTGACACTTTCTTCTCCCTCCCCCCTCCACGAGTAACAGATAGACTTATACATTTAAATCTGCAAGGGACATAAGGTGCCATCTACATCTACCTCAGTCCTTCATTTTATAACAGGAAACTGAGCCCCAGGCCAGTATATCCACTTGGCCAAGGTCACTCAGCTAAGTAGAATTTGAACCCAGGTCTTTTGACTCCACATCCAGACTGCTCCTCTGTCCACACAGCCATCAGCAGAGGGACCTTTCTGGGTCTGCATCTAAAGATGGTGAATCAAGGCACCTCAGAGCTTTGTCCAGCTGCCTCAGTGTTGGAGGCCCCTGAGGACTGAAAACTATTAGGGAAACAAGGAGAATTCTTTTAATTAACACTCCCTGTGGGTCTCAGCAAAGGAGGAGGGAACAGCCAAACTCACAGCCTTGGACATGATTAGATACAACAGGAAAAATGCAAACCATCTGTCCATGCTTACCGTCTCCAAACTATGGCTAAAATACACAAGGAGGCACATGGATGGCTCTCTCCTTTGGGCTTGGGTTTCAAAATTAATTCAGACCAATTGAGAGGATGTGACTGGTAAGGGGATGCTCAGCTTTGGGGGGGAGAGCAGTTCTTCGGGGGATCCCTCTAGCTTCAGGCATAGGTGAAGCCCACCAACCTCCCTGGAAGAAGCAGAGGGCAGTGGGAGAGGAAGGATTAGCCTCTGGCCATTTTAATGAAACTGAATCAATTTTCCTTCTTTCTTCTCCTTTCTCCTCCTCTTACTCCTCCCCCTCCTTTTTCTCCTTCTCCTCCTTCCCCTTCCCTTTCTCCTTCTTCCTCCTGTCACTATTACTATTATTTTTGATGGCTTCCTTATAGGGAATTCCCAATGAGGAAACCCCGTCCTCTTCTCACAGCGCTGTGTGTGAGAGGTTTTTCTGACTCTAAGATTGATCCTTTCTCCATTAGGCTTTCTGTATGTCATGGTGCATAGGGCACTGGAAGTGAAGGCAACCTGGGTTCAAATTCTGCCCCAGATGTTTATTAGCAGTGTGACCTTGTACAAGTCACTTAACTTGCCTCAGTTTCTTCAATGAAGAGGTTGGGTTCAATGACCTCAAAGGGCCCCTCAAGCTCCTTATCTATGGCTCTTTAGTGATAGTGCAAATGTTATTATCCTCAAGAGAAGGCAATGGTGCAGGTCTTCATCCCTGGGGAGTGGCACCAAAAGAGCCCCAAAGGAGAGGTTCTCTCTTGCATTACACCAAGGTCATGTCCACTTGCCCCCCTAGCAAAGGCAATGGAGTAGAAATGGAGAATTCTCTTTTCATGCATCTGTTTTGTCAGACACACACACACACACACACACACACACACACACAAATGATGATGGCTGTTGTAGCCTACGTGAGCTTGGAGGACTCTTATTCCACTAAAACATGTCAGTCTTAGCTCCTAGAGCAAGGCCACCTCTCTTGAAGAAGTCATGATAAATCACCCAATGCCATCCTTATGAGCCCCCACTGGCATGCTTTCTCCCAAAATGACCAGTCCAGAACCATAGATCAGCCAGTCTTCAGTAGATTTTAGCAAGGAAATATTTACTAAGATTGGACGGTCAGAGATGGTGTGGAGGAGTGAAGAGCAGGCTGGACTGCCAGATGAGATGTTGGCTTCTATGGCCACCGGCCCCATTACTCCAGGTCTGCCACTGTATTCCTCCTGTTTGCATTCCACCTTGTGGCTCCAGAAAGGGGACCCGACTTTTCCTTTCAGCAAACTTCCCAGACATCCTTCCTCCAGCAGTCACTATGTTCCCATCATGCTCCCCTGCAAGAACAGGTGGATTCCCACAGTCAGGGAACTGGGTTCCTGTTTCCAGGCTGTATTTTCTTCCTGGGGGACATGGTGGGGGAGGATCTGCCTCTGGAGGTTTTCTGTATTTGAAAGAAAGTAGACAATAGAAACAATCCAGCAGCCCTTTACCTGCTAATTGATGACTGATAATCTTTCCTTTTATGATTCCTGATCCCAGAAGCACAATTTATGAGCACTTTCCTATCTGGCATGTAATGTTCTCATTTAGGGCCTGCTCAGCATAACTGGGCTCCTCATCCTGTGCCATTTCCTCCTCAGATGGATGGTGATGCTCTCTCTGTTAAACCATCCCGTGCCATGATTCACGGCCCCCTCAAAGCTTGGGAATCAAGGGAAGACAAATGACTTCAACTGAGCTCTAGGTGACAAGGGACTCCTTTATCTTCATGAGAACACCAACTCAGGGAAAGAAGGGCTCATTTCCCAGGAGACCTGAGCACCCATATCCTAATATTCCCCTTCAATGAATTGTGGGCTGAGATGCCCTGAGCCCTTGGCATGGCCTGAACCCAGGTGAGTCCCATGTAAGGCACTGAATTCTGGTGAGAAACAGCATGAGGGCTCCATCCCAAGTTACAGGGTCTGGGTTCAATCCCCACAACCTTTGTGAATCCCCTGATCTCTGTGGCACAGGGTCAAAGAATCTCCATGTTGGGAGGGATGTGGGTAGCCCAATTCTTCTCTGTATCTGGACAAGAGCTTCCTCCACAACTTTGACAAGTGGGCATTCAGCCCCTGCTTGGAGCCTCCCATTGAGGGGGAGCTCCCTACCTCCTGAGGGGGATCTCCCTGCCTCCTGAGGGGGAGCTCCCTGCCTCCTGAGGTGCCTCTTCCACATTGGGACAGCTCTTATTGTTAGGAAGCTGTTCCTTTCATTAGGCAGAAATCTCTTTCTGTCACCTGACCCATTGTTCCTGGTCCTGACCTTTGAGATCTAGCAGAAATGTCCAGTCTTTCTTTGATGTGACTGTGCTTCAGATGTTGGGAGAAGTTGTCCTGTCCCCCCTATTTCCCTTTCTCTAGGTTAACCTTCCCCAGTTCCTTTAACTGATTCTCTTCTACATGAGCTCATGGCCCTTCACTGTTCTGGATGCCTTTATGAACACTCCTGAGCTTAATAGCAACACGCCCAAAATGAGGCCCGATCCTCCAGATAAAGTCTGACAGGACAGAGAACAGTGAGACCAAAGCCTTTTTATTCTAGAAAGCTATGCATCTCTTAATGCAGCCTACAGTGATGTTAGCTTCTTAGCTGCGGGCTCACTTTAAGTTTGCAGTCTACTCAGATACCCAGGTCTTTTTCTTAGCCAATTTCACATTTATGAATTTGATTTATTTTAAAGCCAAGTAACACTTCACATTCAGGTGAATTAAATTTTATCTTATTTGATGAAATGTCCTTATTGCTTGTGCAACTCTCTCAAAGCATCTGTTTCTTCCTCTGTGAAATGAGAACTTTCCCTATGTTCTCCCTTAGGAGAAGGTTTAGCTCCCATGGGTTCTATGTGACTGATTCCTAGATGTCTATATTGAACCCCAGTCTCTATCTTGAGCTCTAGGACCTCATCATCAACTGTCTTTTGGACATTCCCCAGTGGATGTCTCAGAGACATCTGCAAGTCAATGTGTCTAAAGCAGAATTCTTTCTATTTTCCCCAAACCCAACCTACCTCCAGACTTCCCCAGTTCCAGCAAAAGCAGCCAGGTCTTTTCTGTCATGGAAGCTGCCATCCAGGAGGCAGCTAGATGGGGTAACCTCGGAGTCAGGAAATCCTGAATTCAAATGCTACCTTATATGCTTATTAAGTCATTCAACTGTTCATCTGTATAAATGAGGGTGGTGAATGGGGTGGCCCTTCCAAGTCTGGTCTCATTGCTAAGCAATCCCCTCGATGTCTGAAGCCCCTGCTCTGTCCCAGGTGCTATTGGAAGCACTGGGGATCCAGGCAGTGTGGCAGAATTCCTCCTTTAATGGAGGAGACATGAGTACCTTTTATAAAGGCGCGTGTCCCAATATAAACAAAGGCGCTATCAGGCCATGTTGTTTGGGCAGGGGCTGGCAGCTGGGGGTGGGGGGGGGGGTGGGGGTGATCAAGAAAGGCTTCAACTCTACTTCAGCTAGGGATCCTAAAAGATGGGGGTGGGGTGGGAGGGCATGTGAGGTACGGGGAAGGACCCATACCAAGACACCGAGATGGAAGAGGAAAGATTGTGTGAGGAGCAGGAAGAAGGCCATTTGGACTGGAGGGTAGAGGGTGTGAAGGGCAGTAACATCCACTAGGGTGTGGCAAGCAGACCCCGCTGCCGGGCAGCTGTGCTGTACCTTCCACCCTACCCCAGGGGACGGGCTGGGGGCATCCACTTTCTCTGACATTGGCTTGTGCCCACTTGGTGGCATACCTCCCATGTGAAGAGTTCTCTGGGCCCTGGTTCCATTAACCACTTACCAGCCAGCTTAACTTTTACACAGCAAGGCATAGCAAGAGGGAACATCAGCATTCCTAGATAGCATGGTCCCACAGAGTCCCAAGTCCTGGGCTCAAATCCTGATACTCTGGCTTCCCAGAGGGACTGACAGGAACATCCCAGCCTGGGATCCTGGCTCCAGTGTCCTCATGGGCCCAGGGACTCCATCACCTTTGGCCAGGTCAGAGCCCCAAGCTATTTCTGGAGGCCATGAGGCCTAAAGGAGAGGGGGGAGGTGGCCCTTCTTCCCACCCATCTTAGCTCATGGTGTTGGCTTTGCAAACTTTGTATTGTTTGATGTTGCAGTCACAATGCTAGGACTCTAATATGGGGTCACTTAGGCCCACAAAGGCACATTGGCTGAGACCGACAAGTTTTCTGGAGCTCTGATTTATGTGAACATTATCACATCACCCCATGGGTGAGCAGGATCTACATCCCCCTGGTGACTGTGTGAAGGCGAGTGAGTCTGCCCCAGTCTGATGGTTATAAAGACCCAGCCCCAAGAGAAACTCTCCCTCGCCCTTGCTGTGGGACCCTCTAGACAAAAGCAGAAATTTGGAAGACAGGTGGGTTAGAGGAAGAACAAAGAATGAGTTCAGTTTGGGGCACGCTGAGCCTGAGATGGCTAGAAGACTCCCAGCTGTTCGTGCCCATCCCTGTGACTGGGTATGAATGCATAGATCTGGGAGTCATCTGCATAGAGATAATGATGGAATCAATGGGAACTGACAGAGAGCCCAGGATGGATCTTACCACACCCAGCCCAGCCCAGCCCAGCCCCTCCCCTGTGGTCCCAAGTCTCTCCACATCAACTCAGCCAAACTCTGAGAAAAAGCTGCCACCATTTCCTTGACCAGTATCTGTTTCCTCCCTGAGCTCTGAGAGTCCTACAGTGTCAGGCAGCAAGTATGCCTTTGTTTTCAAGTGCTGATGAGAACCAGGCATTGTGCAAAGAGCTTTGGTTACAAAGGAAAGCAGAAGACAAGCCTTCCTCTCAGGGAGCTCACCGGCTCTCAGGGAGACAATATGCAAACAGCTGTTCAAAGCTCTAGGTAGGGTGCATTTGAGGTGACCCCCACAGGGCAGCCATACCACCAATTACCCAGGGCATGTCAGACTGACTGTTCTGACCTTTCCCTCTCCTCTCTCCCAGAAGGGGACAGGGCTCCACTTGAACTCCCCCTCCCCCAACATCTCTGCTCTAGGGTGTCAGAAGCTGTTTCATTTTCTCATCAGAAAGGGGACAGCAGTATTGAATTTACACTTGGAGGTTTAGTTCTTCCCAACAAATGCTGGTTAGACAAAGAACTATTACAAATAGCAGGTAGTGAGAGAGCCCAATGATCCAAGCAAACAGAAATCCCAGCAGTTATACAGGTGGGTGACAAGCCACCAAAGAGCGTAAAAGACCAAGTGAGCTCATCAGTGGGCAATCAGACGGGATTTCAGCTAAGACCTAGAGCCCAGTGCTGCCCCAAATTCTCTCTCCAAAGTCTCTAGGGGGCAGGCTGGAAATGGGGTGTTTCCCCTCCATGCTTGCAGCTTCCCGAGGCTTTCCCTCTCTGATGCCTGGAGTAGCTTCTGTCTATCTGTCACCCCAAAGCTCTGGCCCTATTTTGCCCCTTACCTGATACACTCAGCATTCTGTCCAGCACCCATCTCCTACACATGCAGCCTTATACAAAGTGCCCCAAGCTTGATGGGAAGCCCTGTTCTACTTTCCTTCCCATGCTGCACAGTCTAGCCCAAATGGCCTCCCACATGGGACCTTCCCCTTTGCTCAAGCTGTCTATCACCCCATGCCTGGAGGACAGCCCTTTCCACCTCTTGGTGGTGCAGTGTAAAGCACCCTGAGAGCACCCTGGATTCACCGCCTTGTTTCTACCTCATAACTCCTGGATTCTGTTGAGCAAAGCATTGAACGAAGGGGACTTAAGGTTGCTTTTCAGCATGAACATTCTGTGAGCATCAGTGGTTGGGTTGATTGGTATTAGGTCATAGATTTAGTGCTGGAGGGGTCCCCAGAGGTCCTCGGTTTACAGGTGAAGCCCAGACAGCTTGTCCCTTGCCAAAGGTTATGCAGGTGGTAACATGATTTGAACTCAATGCCTGTAACTCCTGATTTGGGAATTCTACTTCAGCAAGTGTTGACATCAGCAAGTGGGGATAGGGTCAGCACTGCCAGGCTCCTTCAGTCTAGATGAACAGTGGGTAGTTCTGGACAGACTCTTAGCACTCCAGGCTCTCCCACCAAAGATGTGCCAGTCCTGGGCCAGAATGAGAGAGGGAAGATCCTTCCCGAGTCACCAAGTCTCAAGGTGGGAAGGAGACTTCAAGGATCACCCTGTCCACACTGTAACTGATCCCAAATCCCCCTCCCCTCAGGAGATCCCTGACAAAGGGTCACCCTGCATCTGCCTGGAGAGTTCTGGGGAGGGGAGCCACTGGCTCTCAAAGCTGCCAGGTAGCTTTGGCCTCTGGATGGAAGCTAAATCAGTCTCTGCCACTCCTTGCTCTTTGTGCTGACCTCTGAGGCTGGACAGAACAAGCCTCCTCCCTCCTCTACAAGCCAGCCCTTCAAACCCTTGGAGGCAGTTGTCTCGTCCTCCCTGAGTCTTCCCTTCATCATGCCAAACACCCAACTGCCTCCTCCATGACCTTCCATGGCCTGGTTGCCCATCCCTTCATGATGGTTGAGGAAGGAATGCGTGGTCCCAAGAGGCCAATATCCCCCCCCCCCAACCTCTCATCCCTCCCCACAGGCAGAGCTGATCCTAGAAAATGTCTCCTTTCAGCTGCCTCTGCGGGGACAAATGGGGCCCTCTGGCCATCTCTCTTTGCCAGCATTTTCAATACCCCAAAAGCATGTTGGAGCAAAGCTACCAGAAGCTTCCATCTTTCGCTCTGGCCACAAACAGGAAAGTTGTTTGGAAGACAGGGGACAGCCAGATGCCAAACCTGAAACTCGTCCAGGCACAAGAGTCACAGGTCTTGTGCTCACGATGGACAGGAAGCCTTTCCTGGTCTCCTGCCAGCCTTCATTCCCAGCTGCTGGTACCTTCTTCCCCAGACTGACCTAGTTTCCCACCTCTGAGCCTTTGTCCTGGCTGACCCCCATGCCCGGAATGCTCTTTTCCTCACCTCCATCTAGCGGTCTACACCCTCTGCCCTTCCTGTCCTTCAGATTGCAGCCCTGCTGCCCCGATCTCCTACAGAAGCCCCCCCCCCCACGGCCCAGCCCTCCAGGGCCCTCCCTTCCTTGTTACTTTGTATATTTTTCATGTTCATTCTGAATACACTTTACCTCTGTACATTTTGTCCCCTCGGATAGAATGTAACTTCTCTGGGGGCAAGAATTGTTTCTTTTAGTGGGCCAGAGCTTAGCACAGAGCCTAACAAATGCATTGTAAGCGATTGCTGGTATCTGCTTCTGTACATCATGAGCATTGCCCATGCGCACAACCTTGAGTTGGGAAGAGATTACTGTGATTTGTTTTTGCATCCCTAACATGTGGCACAGTTAAGAATACACAGTAGGCACTTCATAATTGCTTTTTGATTGGTTGCCAGGTACCGTTGTTGGGTGTTAGGGATACAATGACAAAATGAAAGTCTCTGCCTCCATAAGTTTACATTCTACGAGGAAACTTAGGGGGTGTAATACAGACACATTGTTACTGGATTCATGAGCAAGTCAAGATGCCACCCCTGGTGCCACTGGTCCCCTTTGAAAACCAAGGACAGACCACAAAGCCTTTAAAAGGGCTGCTATGAATACGAGCTAATAATTATATTTGTTAAATACCTAACTTGTCTCAAGCTCGGAGAACAAAAATGTGTATTTTTAAAGACCATTCCTGCCCTGAAGGAGCTTATAATTTAGGGGTTAGAGGGAATATGTGGCCATGGATAAGTAAGACACAAGGTAGTTTGTCATAGGACAAAGAGCAGATCCAGAAGCTCCAGGAATGTTGGAAGGAAGACCCCAAAGCTGGCTCCAATTCCTCCCCTGCTGGAAGATGTCTTCAATCATGTACAGAGCTGCAGGCAAGAGTTTTAAGCCTGGGATAGAGTTCTGGAACAATCTGAATAATAACAGCATTCTGGGGCGGCCAGGTAGCACAGCAAGCAACTGCACCAGCCCCAGTGTCAGGATGATCTGGGATCAAATCCGGGCTCAGATACTCAGCACCAAACCCAGAAATAACTGGCCATGTAACCTTGAGAAAGTTACTTAACCCCAATTGCTATAATAATAATTAATAATAAATATCATTCTCATAAACTGTTTTAAGGAGAGTTCATCGAATAGACTAAAAGAATGTTGGAGCTGGAAGGGGCCAGTCATGTGATTCAGCTTCCTCATGTCCCAGAAAAGGAAACTGAGGCCCCAGCAAGGCACCATGTGTCCAAAGTCTAAAGTACTCAGTCATCAAGGACGTAAACCTGAGACTTCCAACATTAAAAGAAAGCTTTTTGCATTGCCCTGGAAAGCCAGGGAGTCTGCCTGAGGCTTGGCAGCAGGGTGATCTCATTGGGACAGAAGGGAATTGGTGAAGCAGGTGGGCATTAGAGGGTCCCACTTGGCAGAGCTGCCTCGAGATTCAGGAGAGAAGCCCTGTGACCTTGGCCCAGGCTGGGGCAGGGCCCTAAAATCCAGGAATGTCAGAGCTGGAGGGGATTTTAGACCTTATCTAGACCAGCACTTTGAATTGCAGATAGGGAAGCTGAATCTCATAAGGGACAAATACCTTGCTATTCAGTGGAAAAGTCAGGATGCTAACCTTAGCTTTTCCCGGCCCCATGTCCTTTCCACCAAACCATGCTTTTCAAACCAGAGAAGATGACTTCAAAGGCTTCTTCCAGCTCTAAGTGGACAAACCCACGAACTTGGTGAAATAGATTCCAGAAGACCTGGGTTCACTTAGCTCGGCAGAGCCTCAGTTTACCCATCTGTAAAATGGCAGCAATAACACTTGTAGTGCACCCCTCACAGGGGCGCTGCCAGGCTCTCCTGCTTGGCATGTCTCCCTAAGTCCACGTGCTGACACTGAGAAGCTCTGCTGCATCCTTCCCTCCTGCCACACCCATGCATGTACACCTGTACACGCAGGGATCCCCTCCCCCACTTCCTCCCTTTGAATACACTTGGGGATGCTCACCCGGGCCCACAAACTCAGGCATCCCCTTTGCTGTCTCAGGCTGTTCCATCTTGCATCCTCCCTCCACCCCCAACCATGTTCTCCATCATACCCCTTCTCCAGATCAAACCAAGCTCTATGGCCAGGAGAGGGCGCCCTTGGCTCTCAGAAGGATGGGAGCCCATGGGAAGATGCCAGCCAGAGAGATGGTCCTTCCTCAACCAGCAGCTGCATTTTGCAGACTGCTAGAGATGAGAAATTGAGGCATCCCATTTTGACCCCATTTTGCCAGACAGGAGAACCTGGGAGGAAAGGGTGCTAGGCTTTCTGGGTACAGACGGAGCAAGTACTTAACTTCCTGCAACCCAGGAGCAGCCACATCAACTTGTTCCCCAGAGCCAGAGGGGCTGGAGGGGGTGGGGGCTCCCACAGCTGTCTGTTGGCCAGTCCTCCCTGGGGCTGGGACAGGGGCTGGGGCACCCCAGTGGAAAGTTGAGATGGGCTCATTTTCCTGGGGACTAGACCTGGAAACCTACACAGAATAGATGTCTAAACTCCAGCAATCCTGGCTGAGATGAGATTCCCCCAGGGTGCCTCAGGTTAGGGTGCCCTGACCCTAGCCCTACATGTAGGACCCCTAAGCTTCAAGTATCTCCTTAGCAGCCCTCATCATAGCTTCCATTCACAGAGCACTTTGAGGTTGGCAAGGTCTGCTGGAACAGGAGGAACCGGGGCATCTCCAAAGGGAGGGAAAGTGTCTGTTTAGATCACTGAGGAGAGAATGGGGAGGATGCCGCACTGGGAATCTGGAAGACCTCAACCACTGCATAGGTGTGTGACTCCTGTGCCTCTGTTTCCTCACCTGTAAAATTAGGGGATTGACTTTGATAACCACCAATCAATTGACTTTGATTCCTTCCTGCTCTAAATCACATCAAGGAGATCCCAGACAGAGACAACTGGCCTGACCTCCTCATTCCTTTCCTTTCTTTCTCACGACTTTGGAAGAATAAACAGACCCCCAGAAGCTTCCCTGAGTCAGGGGAGGCAGAGAATGTGAAAAATGCCAGAGTACCAGACACAGAGAGGTCCTGAAAATCCTCACTAATTGACCTTTCTGCAAGCAGCCCTGGCAGCCTGGAGGAGAGCCTGGGAGATATGTGTGTGTGTGTGTGTGTGTGTGTGTATGTGTGGTATGTGGTGTAGTGTATGCATGGTTGTATGTATGTGTGTGTGGGGGTAAGGTGGGGTGGGTGTATAGTGTGTATGTTTGTGTGTGGTGGAGTGTGGTGTGAGTATATGTGATATGTGTGTGGTATGTATATGTGATGTTATGTGTATATGTGTACAGTATGGTGTTATATATGGTGTGTGTGGTTTGTATATGTAGTATGGTATGTGTATTGTATGTATATGGTATGGGGTGTGTGTATGCGGTATGTGCATGGTGTGGGGGTATGTGTGAGGGAATGATGTGTTTGAGCATATGTGGAGTCTGTGTGTTGTATATATGGGGTGGTTTGTGTGTGTGTGTGTGTGTGTGTGTGTGTGTGTGTGTGTGTGTGTATCTTCTTGAGGCCAGGGGGATGAAGTCTGACTCTAGGCAGACTCCCTCCTTGGGAATGTGAAGGACAGGAGTCTCACCTCAGGTAGCTCATGGCAGTTATTCCAGAAGACCAGCTCTCAACAATCCAGCCAGCCAGGCAAAGGAAAGCTGTGCTGCTAAGGATCCCAAAGGTGCAGAAGCCCAAGCCTCAGCTGCAGGGGCCCCTGCTCCTCATTTGAAAAACACAGCTTTACATCAGGAGAGAAGGGAAGACGAAGTGTGGAAATGAAGGGGTCATACAATCAAATACACATCATTTTTGTTAAAAATAAAAATAAGCAGAACTGGGCTAGCTGGTTCTCAGGCACCTCCTGCCTTTAACAGTCTATGATCCTCCTTTTCAGAGTCCTATATCCCTTCTGAGTGAGAATCCTTCCACAATATCTCTGAGAAATGATCCTCTAAGCTCCACTTGAATACCTGCAGAGATGATCAGCTCACTGCTTCATATGGCTAGACTTCAAAAATCTATTCTTTTATTTTCTCTGTTTTAGGCACTAGGAAAGTCTTCCTTGTTGTGAGCTGAAATCTCCCTTCTGGGGAGTAAGCCTGCCTTCTCCTCCCTACCTGACTCCTTCAGGTATCAGAAGGCAGCTCGCTTGCTCTCTGTGTCTCGAACAGACTCATTCTTCTTGACCCCAGAGGACAGAACAAGGAGGAGTTGTTCTGGACAGTTTGGATTCAGTCAAAGGGCTGAACTTGAGGATCTAGGGGGTCACACGTGGCCTTAAGGCTACAGATCCATCCCCCCCCAGTATTTAATAAAGATTTGTTGACTGACAGGAATGACTATACCATGGTTTCTAGGTTAGGGAGCTGCCTACTCTCCTTCTCTGCATGTGATAGTGATAGTCCTGGGTCCCTGTCTTGTTTCAAATGGTGTAGACACACTCAGTCATTCAACAGACATTTATTAAGCATCTACTGTATGCCAGTGCCCTAAGCTTCCTTAGACTCTTTTGGAAAGTGTTGCCTTCTAACTTCCACCAGCTGTATCTCATTCTTTATCCCTTGATGCCTGGGGATCAGAGGCAGACACTGGTGTCTCTGGCATCCAGGTGCAGAGGAGACCAGAGCAGGGTCCAGCTTTGGCAGCCTTCCCCTATGGCACAACTGCAAGTCACTTGTGGACTTTATTAGCCATAGAGCTCTGTGTATTTTACAAGTTGGAATAATGGAAACTTTCTGCCAGTCCTGGGTCAGGAGAGGGAATGGATATTGAGAAACTTTGTTTCCGCAGCCCTAACAGCAAACTTGCCTCCACTCTTATATTTCCCACTACCAACAGGAAGTGTGCCTTAGACTGAACACAGAGAACTACCTGAGTGGTGTCATGGATAGAGTGCTGAGCCGGGACTCAGGAAAACTCTGCCCCAGTTCAAATCCAGTCTTGGACACTTGCTAGCTGTGTGACCCTGGGCAAGTCACTTAATCCCATTTGCCCCAGTTTCCTCATCCATAAAATTAATTGGAGAAGGCAAGGAAAACCAGTCCAGTATCTCTGCCAAGAACACCTGCAATGGAGCCATAAAGAGTCAGACACGACTTAACCACGCCGAATATCTTATTGTACACAAATGTCTGCAGGTTATCTCCCCATTAGTCTGTGAGCTCAGCGAGAGCTGTCTTGTGCCTTTCCTTGTCTCCCCAGTGCTTGGCACATAGCAGGCACTAATGAATATTTGTTGACTGACTCTTGGAGTCTCTTCCCAGCCAAGGCTTTCCAGGATTCCCAATGTGAAGACAAAAGACAAAAGTCCCGTCCCCAGAGCCATTGTTCATTTCTCTTGATAATTGTTTCATTCCTTAAGGACATCATGGGATCATGGATGATACGGCTAGAGCTGGAAGGGCCGCCAGGGCAGCTCTCCTGGGAGGGAGAAGGCAGCCTGAACTCTGCTGCTTCCAGCCGGTGCTGAGTGCAGATAGGGGCAGCCAGATCCAGGAAGGCTGCATCTGAACTATCTCTGAGGCTTCCTCAGCACCTGGCCTCCTCGTCCTCCCCAAGCAGAGCACAACCTGTCAGAACTCCTGTCCAAACAGCCTCTGGTCTTGGGGGCCTTGCCTCCCCGCGGTGCTGGGAGGAAGGGCTATCACTGCTCTCATTTTTTTTTTAAAGCAATCAGGGTTAAGTAACTTGCTCAAGGTTACACGGCCAGTTATTTCTGGGTTTGGTGCTGAGTATCTGAGCTTGGATTTGATCCCCAGGTTATCCTGACTCTGGGGCCGGTGCTCTTACTCGCTGTGCTACCTGGCCACCCCTAAGCAATTGGGGTTAAGTAATTTGCTCAAGGTTACAGGTCCAGATGTTTCTGGGTGGGTCCTAAGTGTCGGAGCCCGGATTCGATCCCAGGTCATCCCAACTCTGGGGCCGGTGCTCTTACTCGCTGTGCTACCTGGCTGCCCCCACTGTTCTCATTTTACAAATGAGGCAGCAGCTAGCAGGTGGCAGAAACAGGATTCGAACCGAGGTCTTTGGGATGATGTCCCTGTTCTTCCCATCATACCATTGGTACAGGTTCTGTTAGCAGAGGTGGAGCACTAGGAAGTGTTTAACAATTGGGTTTCTACAAAGCAGGACACACTTTGAAGCTTCATCCATTATGACTATTCTGGCCATCACCTTCTGAAGTCTGGACAATAGACAACACAACAAATTGAGCCTTGATTTGGAGCATTTCCCAATTTCTGAGGTGGAAATACCCAAATGGAAAATATAACAACTGCCTCCTGGAACCTGGTGCTGCCCAGCTCCAATACAGCCTGGCTCAAAAGGGACCTGAGAGAGCCTCACTGAGGAAGAGCCAGAGTCCCAGATGGCCCAGAAGCCAGGCCTGCTGCTTCCCAGGCTGCTGAGCACCCATCCATCACTCAGCTTGTCATCAGATCTCTGAGTGCTCTGAGACGTTAAGTACAGCACACTTAATGGTGCTGTGATATATGGTTGAAAATAATAATTAGCTAAACTCTGATGGGTCTAATCATGTGTTGAGGAGGTGCTGCCCCTCCCCCTGGCAGTCTGGGAGTCACAGACTTGAGGGACTTTCCTGGGGAGCTCTCTAGACATTGAGAACAGAGCCCTGCCCTGTCCTTGTGCCTCCACCTCCCCCCAGGTGTCCCTGCTTTGAGGCCTGGGGAGCTTGGAGAGGAGGGGCAGCCCTAGAGGAGTCCCTGGAGAGGTTACATCTGAGGTGGGAAGAGGCACCCTGGCTGCCTCTCTTCATTCTCCTGGGGCATTGTGGGTAAAAATAGACCAACTGCTCCCAGTTGGGGGCATTTATTAGCCAGGGTGGAAGGAGTGTGAGCAGGCCAGTGGGGAAGCAGAGGGAAGCTGGGCAGCAGGCAGGGTGGGATTTGGCCTCATGGCTCTATTATACAAGAGGAAATCTCTAGGGGAAAGCCGGCAGGAGCACCCCCAAATTCTAGGACTCATCATGGGACTTGGGAGTGATTCTTTTTGAAGAAAGGACAGGAGTAGACTGTGTCTGCAGCTTTTGCCAGGGAGAGTTCTAGGATGCCTCCTGGTCAATCAAGCAATGAATTATTTTTTCAAAGCATTTATTAAGCACCTACTGTATTCCAGGTACTATGAAAGGTCCTGGGGACACGAAGACAGAAAAATTACACAACAGTCTCTGAAAAAGATAGTAATCTTCAAGGAATTTATGCTGTAATGGGAGGGACAACTCGCCCCATACATAGGTAAATAGAGACAAAATGCTGCTGGATCAGGCAACCTGAGGGCAGGGGGCCAAGGCGAGAAGGACTAGCAGCCAGGCAAGAAGCTAAGGAATTGGAGGCGGAGGGGACAGAGCCAGGCCATGGAACCTGATGTGGAAGGAACTAGCCAAAGCTATTCTATGCTGGCTGGCTTGTAGAGAGCATGGAAGGGAGGGAGGCGCCTGGAATGAGCTCCCTCCTCTGCTCCCCTTGAGAATCCCCAGGCTCCTTCACAGCACAGCTCAAAGTCGGCTATCATTTTTTATCTACTTGGTATAGACTTGTCTATGGTGGACTTTCTGTCTGGCCCCAGAAGACTGGAAACATGTGGAGGGCAGGCAGCAGTGTTTCTTTTCTGTCTTGGCATCCCCAGAGCCTGGAACAGTGCTTTGCAGAGGGCCTCTGCCACCAGTAAGCAAGGCAGAGGAAAGCCACTCAGCACCTAGGTCAGGGGCTTGGGGGGTGTTCAGGAGGACAAGCTCCTCTGGGGTCTGCCTGCCACCCAGCTCTCTCCTGTGGCTCCAGAAGCTATAGCACAAGCAGCGGCCATACACAGTTGGCTAAGCCTGTGGGTGAAGGGGGGTGGGGGGTATCTACCTAAGCATGTGAAGACCTCCCTCAGTGGAATAGGCGCAAGAGAACAATTTCTTCCAATGATCGTGAAAGCGGCTGAAGCAGGGGCTGCGGAGTGCTTAGAGCTTGGTCAGACATCAACGATGCCAGGGTCCCCCGTTGCATCCTGGGTCACTGCCAGCCATCCTGACTGTTGTCCTGCCACTGGACTTCAATGACTTAGAGAGAGTGAGGCTGAGGACTTTGTGCATCTTTGCCTCCCTTAAATCCAATTCCCTAACCAGCCAAGTCATCGAATAAAAATACAAACAAAAAAACAGATCCTGCCCTCCTCAGGGAGCTTTTATTCTAACATAGGGAGACAATAAAGAAGAGGAGATGCCTGGGGAAAGTGGTGAAGTCCCAAGAGTCAGAAACGCAGCTTGAAAGAAAATGACCGTTGGGTGTCCTGGACCCTTTCTCCACGAGGAGAAAGCCCCCAGTGAGGGAGGAGCCCAGGATGGAGAGGAGATGTTTCAGGAAGGAGCCCTAGGGACTGAAGGAACAGACTTAGCAAGTGTACATGAATTGGGCTGAAATCCAATGTACCTGCCTGATGGCCATCCTCACCTACTGGGGACCTGAAGGATGGTGACGGTCCTGTTTAGTGCGCATTTCCCAGCACAGTTTACATTTAGAAACAGTTTTGGGATTAAGTGACACACTTTTCAGATTTCACTGTTTAGACTGTGTGTGCATGAGTGTGTGAGTGTGTGTGTGGGGGGGTGAGGACAGTGTGTAGCAGCAAGCACCCCAAGCATCCTCAAGGTTTGCTGCCAATACAGGTTCTTAGATCTGCTTTGTTAAAGGAAAGCAACTCAAAATGGGTTAACAAGCTTACTTTAGTCAGGCATATATCATTTACCTTGTTCAGGGGAAAAGGTCAGCACCCTGAACTTCAAAGTACACAGACAGAAACATATCTAGTAGACAGATTTCAAACTGTCCAACCATTACATCCATACCCAGTCAACATCTGGGTTTCAACATCTGGGTTTTTTCAAAGCCGGGGGGCTCAGGACAACAGCTTCCCAGAATACATATCAAATCATAGAACACTTCTCAAAGTGAGCCCCCAAGACAAAGCTACACATCAGGGCTTATATAGCCTTCTCCTGGCTCAGAGAATGTAACAACCTTTTGGACCCACTGGCCAATCAAGAAGTATCTACTGAAAAACAAGCCTCCCACCCCAGGCTTCAGGTGCACTTTAGCCTAGGGGCAGGGAAGATCTTCCAAATCTGCATTCTCATTACACAGTGGAGTCCAATAATTCTCCTCCTTCTTCCCAGATGTTTCCAGATGACCACACCTACTGCAATCAGGAGCAGGCACACCTAGCTCTCTGCCCTGGGGTCCAGGACTGAGAAGTAAAACGCCGTTTACACCAAAACATTCTTAACATCCTCTTGTTGGAACAAAAAATGGGAGACAAAGTCATGTCTATGTAAGGGTTATGGGACTTAAAGATCTTCTATGCCCCATGGACGTGCTGACATAGCAGGAAGGGGCAGAGCAAGCGAAAGTGAAAGCCAGAGAAAGCGAAAGCCAAGGACGTGCTGACATAGCAGGAAGGGGCGGAGCAAGAGAAAGCGGAAAGCGAGAGAAAGTGAAAGCTGAGCTA